>NC_134465.1:34225172-34568172 GCF_047948215.1 Lycorma delicatula
AAAACACACACATACATACACGACTACCCTCCTTCTACTACAGCATCATCCCTTCTTCAACTTCAAAACAGCCTTCTCCACCATTACTCTTCCACACTACTTTTCTTACCCTCCCTCCTTACTTTCATCTTTCAGTCAAAGCACAGGCAATAAAATACAACTATATTGCACCATCCCTCCTAAAACTCTAGTCCGTCTACATATATTTTCTATTTCTCCTATCAACACCATCCCCTTAATCTCTCTTAAACCACGAAAATTTTTCCAATCTTCTTTAATAAAATTTCAGCTGTAAATTTTAATATTTATTGGTTTATCGTATTTAGATTAATGGAAAAATATTTTAATAATTCTTGTTTTAATTTTCCTGTCTATAATATTATTATATAATACAGATCGACCCAAACGTATCGAAAAGTGTATTTAATTAACTTCTAACTACGGAGAATTTCTTTAGAGAAGAATATAACATTTCTGTTTTATTGTTACTATCTATGACGTCATAATAGGATAAGAAAAATCATTTGTAAAAGCTTTTAAAATTATTTTGAAAATTGAACATTTTCCATTTTTCTTTTATATGAATATATTTGTTGTTAACCGACTTACAAAATTTGGCACTCTTTTGGAATTTCCCCCCGAAATTCTTTATTTGTTTTCAACGATATATACTTCTAATATTTTTTAATATCATAATTCATTAAAAATGTATCTTAACGATTAAATAAATTAATTTTGGAGAAACAGAGTATAATTAAAAATTCAAATATTTCTAAATTAACATTTATTATAGATAATAATTACAATTACTTTTATAAACACCAGACAATATTTATTTTACTTAACGATAATTAAAATACGGGATGAAACTGCCTAATATGTTGAATAAATAAATTAAACAAATCTTTCTCATCCTTATATCGGTGATGCCATAGAGATTCACACAAATAAAAGTCGAACAAACTCTATCTGTCAATATTAACGATTGCATCACTGTTGGAAATAATTTGTGTGTTTAACGTTAATTAGACGAGGTTATCGAACAAAGATTACTTTTTGTTAGGTTATACATTCGATTCTTGTCATATATTGTTAAAAAAAAAAGAAAAGAAATTTGTGGAGGGGAAACTTCGAAAGAGTATCCAAAATTATGGTTGAATAAAAAAAAATATTAACATCACGTAAACTTTTATTACCCCCTCTTCTAATCAGGTGATAATTTTTTAAATCCCTCACTTGAGTGCATCACATATCAAATAAATAAATAATCTTTATTCTGATCAGAAAAAATAATAATACATTACAATAGAACATATAGTAATAGTAATAATGATACATTATACACATCATGTAAATATAAGATACATTACAAAAATTAAAACAAATTATACGATAAAAAATCTAAAAACAAACTTGTAATAACTTGCCGGCATTGATTATTTATTCTTATAAAGTGGATAAATAATTATACAACACATGAAAAAGTTACCAAAGATTTCGTTTTTGGGGTGGAGGTAATTTATGATAATGTTATAGTGTAAAATTATCATTAAATGTTTCAATAAACAAAAAAGAGTTTAAAAAATTCAAAAAATCAGTCTTTTTCTGCTTCTCTCCTCAAAATATACCTTGCAAGAAACTTCTTTTATTAAAAACATTTTTTAGAATTACACGAAACAAAATGTTCAATAATGTAAAACCAAAAAAAATTAAGTACATTAGAAACATAACAAATAAAAACACAAACAATAAATTCGATTTATAAACAGTTAAATAAACTACCACTGTAGATATCCTTCGCAAAAGTATGACTGCTCGAGGAACAATGTTATGTTCCTCTAGAACTAAAGTTTGTTACATTTTTCGTGAATCGTTCTATATATAGATATATTTGTACTTTTATATATATATATTTTTTTTTTTTACTAAATAACATTCCGTACATTGTAATGAGGAAAACATACGGTTTAATAACAAGTAACAAATATAGAAATCCACTATTGTTGTCGGTAACAGTGCAGGTGGTGGCCCTAGTCATTTCTAGCAGTTCCAATTTATTCTACCACTCTGTCAGTTTCATTCTCTACTCATCACTTTTTCATCTCGTTGTACAAATATTTTAATTACCTCTAAAATCTGTAATATAAAATATTAATTTGCGTTCTTTTATGTATAACGTACTGAATGAAACGGTTTAACTTTAATTTTTGATTTTTATTTTTTTAAATTGATCTTACATTACAGCTTATTTTTCAGTTTATCCAGTCTTTTTAAATTTTATTTTCAACAATTTTAAATTTTGAATTTCACATTGGGGTTGTTTCTCAATAAATTTTCGGACTGATCTGGAATTGAACACGGAATCGTCAATATAATAAGAAAGTATGTAACCTTTTGTTATCAAGGTTGTAATTTATTGTTTATGATTAATGCGATTTGATGTTTTTTAACTGATTTAAAATTATTGTAATCTGATTTCCACCTTAAAATTTACTCATTACGACAATGGTTGCATATGAAAAAAATTTCCCATGTTTAGCATACGACAAGCCCACCTTCTTACAATTCCAGCAAAAGTTTGGTCATCCCTGCCATAAGGGTTGGTCATATCAAAAATTATTTCAGACAAAGGTTTTAGGTAACGTTTAGAGGACTTCAATCCGATTCGATCCTGTGCATATTAAAGGAGGTATGTCCTGGTTTTTTGTCTTCAAAACCAAATTTGTTTAACCCCCTGGACCAATGATTAGCGATATCAAAAAACTTTACTTATCTAAGTTTTAGGCCATTGTCAAAAAATTAGGAGGAACTTTAAACGAATTCAATATTTTACTTAATAAGAAAGTATAGCGATATCTTGTTTTTTCGACAAAGCCACCCCCCCCCCACCAATTTCCATTCCCATGCTCCGATTTTGGCCGTTAACGAACTCAACCGAGATTTTGTGTCTGTATATTCTGTGTATCAATTTGCAAGTGATTGGCGCAAAATTACGGCATTTATCAAGAAAAGGATATATATATATATATATATGTAAACTTTTGAGCTGACACGGTGGTTTTGTGGTCTGGGGGATGTGAAACGCGAAGATATGTCGAAATTTTCCCTCATAAGTCAAATCATGGTACGCCTTACAATAGGTAATATGAACTCTACGAAAAACATTAAGATTGTTCAAAAATATAATGAAATAAACTATTTTTAATTTATGGGGGCTTTACCCATTTACAACCCCTTAAAATTGGATAATTCATTCGGTTTGAAAAATAAATATTTTACATTATTAAAGATCTTTTACTGATATTGAATAAAAGTCCATTTAAATACATGGCCTCGTTTATATAAAACTTCGGAATTTTAATTATTAAATATCACTTCATTATTTTCAAGTCATTTAATTTATACACGTTGATAAAGCTTCCCTATCTTATTCATATTATATAATATTAAATTTGAACTTGCTTTTCATATTATAATTTATTATAAGCGTGTCATTCATTACACGTGAATTATTCGTATTTTTTTAAAATTTTGTTTATATAAGATAGGAATTTTTAATATTGTTATATTCTATTAAATGAAATGATTTATTTATTTATTTTTTAAATAGAAAATTTAATAATATTTTTAATTTCTTTAGACCGGAAAACTCGTTTGCAATTCTATTTTGTAATATGTCGACATTAGAATATAAACAACTAATTAATATATATATATATGTGTGTAACCTTTTATTTCAGGGTTATTTTTTTTCCGGTTCAGCCTTGGGAACTACAGTAAGGTATTACTTCAAAGGATGAATGAGAATGATATGTATGAATGTAAATGAATTGTAGTTGTAGTCTCAGTTCGACCATTCCTGATATATGTGGTTAATTGAAACCCAACCACCAAAGAACACCGGTATCCACGATCTAGTATTCAAATTTGTAAAAATCCGTTTGCTACGATTTGAACCTTAGAACTCTCGACTTCGAAATCAGCTGATTTGCGATGACGAGTTAATCAGTAGACCAACCCGTTGGGTTTACCAAGTAAGCCTGATACTCTTCAATATCTGCGAAATCAAAATTTTACAGTAGCGAATTCAACTAGGGACCAGTTACCACTAAAAAAAATACTTATAAACATAATTTTTCTAACATGCAATACATGATTTTAATCTGTTATTTTAGGCTGAAAACGAATATGAACTCAGAATCTTTTCATCACCCACCATATTTGAAAAATTGTTTAATTTTAATTAAAGGATTTTTTTTTAAATTATTCAATGTATAGTTAGGATTTTAAGCTTCTATATTGTATTTTTTTAGCTCATTTTTTATTGTTTAACTTTGTTAACATAATTTGTATGGTATAAATAAGCAATACTAGACAAAGAATTAAATCATACCACAGTCACATATTATGACATCATATCTAATACTGAAGAGCGAACCATCATGGAGAAGATTAATCAAGTCTGTGCAGGTCAAAACATGAAGCTGAAACCACAGCTGTGTTGTTTGTATTAAGCACTGAATTTAAGAATGAATTGATTTTGTTCAGTTTTATTGCTGTCTTAAGTTTGTTAACAGTGCAGTGTCATAATGCCTCGAAATTGTGTAAATGATGTGGATGCCTTTTTTTATGTATGTGGTGTTTGCCGTAAAATCAAGTAGAAAAAACATTAAACCTTTAATTAAAAAGCATATCATTTGTACTTTCCGTGTAAAATTGGTGATCAAGATAAGACGTAGGCTCCTCATGTAGTATGCACTAATTGTTTTGTATATTAAAGAGGATGCCTGAAAGGTACACGGAAGACTTTGCCATTTGGAGTACCTATGGTTTGGCGTGAACCAAAGCATGATGTAACCGATTGTTACTTTTGTTAAACAAGTGTGTCTGCAATTTCGAAAAAATCTAAACATACTGTAAAATATCCTTCATTGCAATTTGAAATCAAATCTGTAACTCACAGTGAAATTATTTCAGTTCCTGAGTCACTTGTGAATTTATGTTTCAAAAGCAGCAATGAAGAATCAGGCATTACTGAAGAAGACAATGATTTTGATTTTGAATTATCTTCCAGTAAACCACATCTTATATCACAAGGTATTAAATGACTTGGTTAGAGATTTAAATTTATCAAAAAATCAAGCTTAACTGTTAGGATCAAGACTGCTAGGTTGTAATTTACGTTAAAAAAATGCAAAAGTTTTGGGCTTTTGTAGCCGACAAAAAGAATTTTCTCAGTACTTTACTGATGAAAATAATTTTGTTTATTGCACAAATATTGATGAACTTATGTAGCACTTAGGACAAGTTCATAAACCTGAGGACTGGCTCCTTTTCATCGATTCGTCCAAGTATAGTTTAAAAGTGGTTCTATTATGCAACGGTAACAAATATTATTCGATACCAATCGCTTATGGCATTAATTTGAAAGGGACGTACGATGTGATAAATTACGTTCTTGAAAAAAATAAATTATAAAAATCATAGCTGGAACATATGTGATAATTTGAATGTTATAGCTATTTTGTTAGGCATGCAGTTAGGCTGCATTAAATACATTTTCTTTGCAAATGGGACAGCCAAGCTAGGGATATACATTATGTTAACTTAAACAGCCGAGTTGTGGATAAACATTAACAAACGAGACAACCTAACTCCGAATGGGAAAAATATTATTCATGAGCCCTTAGTTGACCCAAAAAAAATATTTTCACCCGCTCACCATATCAAGCTAGGACTAATGAATAATTTTGTATATGTAATAAAGAAGGATATTGTATTTTGTACATTACCCAGAAATTTCCGAATGTAAGCGAAGGAAAAATTAAAGAAGGAATATTTGTTGGTCCTCAAATAAGAGAGTTGGTCAAAGATGATGTATTTAACTCGAAATAAAATAATGTAAAAGTGTAAATTGAGCTTCATTTAAAGACGTTTGCAAGGATTTTCTCGGCAAACAAAAATCCCACAATTACCACGATATAGTTAATCAACTTCTTACTTCATACAGAGGTTAGGAATATATTATGTCTTTGAAAATACATTTCCTCCACTCATATCTGGATTTTTTTCCGAATAACCTCGGAGACGTAAGCGACGAACACGGTGAACGTTTCCACAAAGATATTTCGGTGATGGAAAACTGCTATAAAGGGAAATGGAATACTTACATCCTAGCCGATTACTGTTGGACATTAATTCGGGATGTGCCTGAGGCTATTTATAAACGAAAAGCACCAAGGAAATCATTCTAACACAGATATGGCCATGCAAAATTATAAATTTTAAAAATTTTAACTATATTTTCCCATAATTTTTTTGAAGCGTAATTTATTTAAACCTAAGGGTAATAGAAAAATTGTATTTACAGATCTGTAATTAACGCAAAAAAGCAATTCAAGAAATGGTATCATACTTAGAGAAAAATTAAAAAAAATTGTTTTTTTTCTATCAGTGTTATCATATGTTTAAATAAACCAAAAGGAGTTTAAAAAATTTTACAAAAATCTTTACATTTTTTAAAATAACTCTCCTTTCAGCATGGTATATACTGATATCAACAGGGGATTGCCAACTAGCCAAAATAGTAGAATCATTACTACAGAACAGGCGTTTTTATGTTAGCTTCGAAGGAAAGAAAAGTCGCTGGAGAAACCAGAGGAATGGACTGCCCAAGGGCGGTGTGCTATCGCCCTTACTTTTCAACCTGTATACCAACGATCAACCTATCTTCTCCGAGGCTGAGCATTTCCTGTATGCGGACAACCTTGCCTTGGCTGTTCAAGACCGAACTTTTCCAGAAGTTGAGAAGAGACTTACCGCCGCCTTAAATGGTTTAACTGAGTATTATAAAAGAAACTCCTTAAAACCAAATCCAGCGAAAAGAATTGTATGCGCGCACCATCTGAAAACCAGGGAAGCAAAAAGACGATTGAATGTTACATGGAACGATCGGCAGCTGGAACACTCAGAAGCGCCAAAGCACCTTGGAGTTATATTAGACAGATCGCTTACGTATAGGGCTCACTGTCAAAGCACAATGTTGAAAGTAAATACGAGGAACAATTTCCTGAGGAAACTCCGAAGCAGTAAATGGGGTGCTAAGCCAACCGTCCTGTCGACGACAGCTAGAGATTTGTACTATTCAACAGGCGAATATGAATGTCCTTTGTGGAACAGATCAACACACACCAAAAAGGTTGATATAGCGCTGAACGAGACCTGTCGTTTAATAACGGGATGTATGAAACCCTCCTACTGAAAAGTTGCACCGAGCGGCGGGCATGGAGGAACCTGGAATACGTCGAGCTGAAGCCCTTAATTTACGGTTCAGACAATCTTTCGATACACGACATACAATGTACCAGATGGAGCGACCACCCTCTCCGAGACTGAAATCGAGAAAGGGATTTTTGAACTCTACATCTATCGAGCCCCCTCCATGGTTCCCAAAAATGGCCCCAACACCTCCAGATCATGACCTGCACTGGCAAACGTGGGTGACTTTAAACCGGCTTCGAACTGGCAACCAGAGTTAACCGCGCTAGATGGCGTCAAATAGAGCCTAACGACCTGAACTGCGAGTGCGGCGAGATTCAGGACTCTGAACATCTCCTAAAGTGCACCCTCTGCCCAACCAAATGCACACTAGGAGATCTGTGGCAAGGAAATGCTTCTGGTGTTTCGGTGGCACAATATTGGTTGCAAAGGTTTTAATGTCTCATCACTCGGACACGAAAAAGTAAAGTAAGTGCAGCATGGTAATCTGACAAACCGTTTATATATTTTAAAAATTCGTGCATCACGAATACATGAATTACCAAAATAGGTATTCACATGCATAAACTTCAATCTTACATGTTTAATATTTAATTATTATTCTGTTCAACTAGTTGCTATATTTGTGAATGTACTGAATCAGACTCGGGTTCAATATACTAAGAGTGGAAATTATTTTTTAGCATACATAATTTAATTTATTGCAATTTTCTTTTTAAAATCCATTCTCACATATTTGTATTATTTGAAGGAAAAAAAAGCAATAAATCAATTATTGTTTAGTGAACCCATTATCGCGTTATTCCAAATGATTTATAATAATTAAAAATTTTTTTTTAATAGTTTTATAAAAAAAGAAAACATCTCATTTAGAACAATTGCAAAAAAAAAACTAAATTATAAATAAAAATAAAATCGTGGAGAGATATTGTTTAGCAGACAATTAATTCTGTTGTGTGCGACTTAACAATTTATATGTTACGTTAAAAAATTTAAAACAAAAGAGAGGTTCTGGAAGGTAATAGTAATAAGTAGGAGAGAGGAGAAGGAGAAATCAATTTTACAATGGTTTAAATGTGTTAGAAAAAGATAGGAATAAAAAGTACACGGTACAATGAGCGAGTGAGATAAAGGTAGTCAAGATGAGAAAGAAAGCCCGGTAGACTAGTAGACAAGGGTCTAATTTATCTAAAGAAATAATGGACAAGCCGTGGTACACAAGCTGTGCATTAGCTTTCGCATTCAAACCATTCATCACAAGCGGCAAGGGGGCGGGGGTGAAAAAGGGAGGAAAGCAAAGTTAAGGGACAAATACCATCTGGGCGTAAAGCCATCTTTTTCTTTTATATTTTTTTAACTTTTTTAAATGTAAGCACAATTTCATATTATTTTATTGTAATTTATTTAAAGATTTCTAGTGCAAGTAGTTTATAATTTTATTTATTCTTTCTTAATAACACACGATAGTTTTGTATTGTTCATTATTTCTGGTAATAATGTAATACTGTTCAATTTTATTTTTAAACTAATGAAAAAAAAAAAATTGATAACAAAGTTGTAATACTATCATGGCACTGGTTATTTATTAGTATACAGTGAAGAAATGATACAGTACATCAAAAAAGTTAAAAAAAAAATATTTTTTGGGAGGGGGTATGACGAAAGTTTATTGTAATATTATTATTAAAAATTTAAATAAATTAAAAAAGATCAAAAATATATATATTTTGAAGCTTTTATTGCCTCCTCCATCCTCAATTTGGTTTTTTCCGGCCACTTGCACTACTACTATACTATATCGTATTTGTCATAAAAAAAATTGGTTAAAAAATATGCAATTAATAAAAATATTTTTTTTTTCTATTTTCGGGAAGGAGATGAATTTTGGGGCAATTTTTCTTTTAAATGGTAAAATAAGCATGTACTGAAGTTAATATAAATTTGGGTTATGTTTGCAAAATTTTGACGAAACTGATCCCAATGAAACTATCAACCTCACCCCCCCCATCGATGATATTGACCCAAAAATTTTACCAATAAATTGTCCCACATGGACGAGTCTCTGTGCAAAATTTCAACAAAATTGGTTTATCCAGTCAAAAGTAATTAAGCTTCAAACACGCCAACACACATACATCCTTTTTTAAATCTTTTGGGGTGTTTGGGTTACGAAACGTCGAGAAATGTATAAAAAAAAAATGATTACCATACTTTCTTCTTGAGCAGCATTGCTCTACAGCGAGTTGTAATGCCAGGGAAGTAAAATTAATTACGTTTACAATATTTGATTTTGAATAAATTTCCCTTGAATTCTTGTTAATTTCGTTAAGATACTGTTTTCTTGGTATTTATCTGGTTTAATGGCTGAAAATGTACCGAACAACATAACTGGATATATTTCCTAATTGGTGGCTAAAAGCTCAATACACACCTAGCTTTTTATTGAGTTAAATGATGTGTCCCACATCATTTAAGAAAAAATCTGTCTCCAAAACTTTTCTCAAAAAATACTGTAGGCGCAAGTGGTAGCGTCTCGGGGCCTTTCAACCGGAGGTTCTGGTTTCGAATACCGGTCACGCATGGCATTTTTACACACGCTACAAAATACTCATCTCATCCACTGCATAAAGAATTGCTTGACTGCGGACCCGGAGGTTAAACAAACAAAAAAAAAAAAAAAACAGAACTAATAGACTAATTTGTGTTAATGTTTACAAACAACTGCTTTACGAAAAATTACAAAAAAAAGAATAGATAAATTTAATTTGAAATATATATAAATAGATAAGTCACTGTACTTTAGTAAGACTTCAACATTTCAGATTGAATTAGTTGAAAAATCAGAATTAAACAATTTTGTTTTCACTTCTTTTTCTTTGTGTACTTAATCCAGTTTCTTTTATTCTTCGTTTTTTTTTATTCTTCATTCACAATTCTACCTCAATTTTTTTTTTCTTAACCATTTAATTCTACTTTTCGTTTTTCATCATGTTCTTATTTCTTTTTCATTTTACCTTCTTCGTTTATTTTATCAAATTTCCCTTCTTTTCTCCTTCTTGTTTTCCTTCTACAAATTTTTTCATTTCTCCTTTATCCAACACTTCTTCTATTCGTAATTATTTGAAAAATGTTTACAGTAAACTAAAATTACACTAATTTGATGTTCTTTTTAAGCTACTAAAATAAGATCAAGTGAAAAAATATATATTTTTTTAACGTTAACGTCTAATTAAAAATTGGTACCGGTAAACAATTAACCTTGGATAAAAAAATGTACCTACATCATAAATAAAATGTGTAGTAGTATGTTATGAAACGAAATGACCTTGCATACGAGTAAACACAACCTTTTATAAATATCAGTTGGTAATGGATTAGGTGGTATTCCACTAATACCTAGTTTTGGTAAAATATTATATTTTATTTTTATAAAAAAAAAGTGAAAACAAAGTTATAATACTTCCCTGACGTTTATTCTTATATAGTAGAAAAATAATGATACATGAAAATAAACCAAAAAAAGTTTTTAAAAAAATCAAAAAACTCGATATTTTTAAACTTTGATCGCTCCAACCGCAACATTGCTCCTAAAATATTTTCTGGAGGTCACCTGCACTACTATCCTTAAGAAGACAAAAAAAATTCGGTTAAAACATGTGAAATAAATAAAAATACAGCTGTTTACATTTTTTGGAGAAGGGAAGAATGGGGTTTTTGCATTTTTTGACGGCTCATAAACTAGGGATCCCAAAAAATAAGAAAAAATTGAAGTGTAATGTTCGAACGTGTGTTTATTTATGTACCCAAACAGACAGTTCAAGGTTGGAAGAAGCCATACGAAGGCATAGTACATTGTGAAGTTATACTGATAAAAATTTGCATCGAGGCATTTGCATCGTTGGCATCCTGATAAAGGCCAAACTGATGACTGTCAAGTGTTTTAAAGGATCTAAAATACGAAATCCGGTAAAGAATATCAGGGCTAGGAACGGGGGGATAGTGTGGCGATCGAGATAAAACTAGACGGGTGTCTTCCCTACGGTTGTCAGGATGGAAGGGAGGAAGAATTTTGGGGTAAAATTATTTTAAAAATATAAAATAAGAATAAAAAATGAACTGAGCTTAATATTAAGTATAATTTTTGCCAAATTTTGAGAAAATTGACTCTAAGAAACTATCTACCGTACTTCCCGGAAATTTGACCCCAAAATTTTACCAATAAATTGTCTTGCACACGAGTCTGTAAAATTATTTTTTCTTCAATTTAACAAAAAAAAAATTATTAAGTTTAACTCACGCCAACACAAATAAAAATACGTACGAATATTATTACCCTTTCAGTTTATTTTTTTCTTTGTTTTGTTGTGGTCCCTGGGTTATGAAATGTCGAGAAATGCAAACAAACCAAACCCCACTTTTCTGACTGATTACCATACTTTCTTTGTTGCAGCATAGCTCTAGATATTTTTCGCCGGGAAAGTAATATAGTGCAGGATTACCTGTTTAACTCAAATACTTCTACATAACATATTTCTTTAATTAATAAATTATACAGCATTCTTTTAATCAGAGGAAATTAGCTTACACTAGTAGGAAAAAAATAATAAAACTAAAAAGTATTTTTATATATAATCTTTACAACTTTATATAACCTATTGTATACAATTTGAACAAGTAATAAAATTTGTTCCTTCTGAATAAGAAATTAAAGAAAGAATGCGAACAAAAGCAGACAGAAAAAAAACGCAAAGAAAGCCTCGCCTTCATTAAATGCAAAGTACTTAATTAAAAGATTTATACGAAGTTGTGCCTTTTTCTAGTTTATATTTTTAAAGACATTATTAGTCCAAACAGGAACTCCAAGGTCTAGAATGGTTCTGAGTTAAGTGTGAGAAAGAAAGAAAATAATAAAAAAGTACGGTTTGAAGGAGTGAGAAAGTAAATTAAGTTACAGTGAATATAGAAAGAGAGACAGTTAAACGAGAAGAAAAAGAGAGAATAACAATGATAGGGAAAAAGTGAGAGAGTAACGAGCCAAGTCCAAAGTTGCCACTTGTACTTTTCAAGTCTCAAGTTGCACGAAAATTTGTTGCGACCCTACTGCACTGTATAGCTGCTTTTCCTCACCCCTATGGCTCTAGATTAATGAACTCATTTCAATTTTAAGTGATTTATGCAGACGGTATTTCACATCCCAGTGGCTTTCATAAGGATATATGGTTAGGCACGACCTTACCGAGGTCAAATTTTTTCTTATAAATTATAAAATACTTCTTGGTAAGAAAACGTATTACGTATTTTGTTATTATCAAATTATACTTTGTAAAATTATAACCGAATTAAATTTTATAAAATTATAAATTATTAAAACGGATAGAAAGACAGGTATTAACGTGAAATTTGAATAGCCAACGTTATTTTCAAAATATTCACTCAGATTTTTACTTTACTTGTAGCCCTTCTACAGTAAAAAAAAAAATCCCATATGAGATTTACGAACGACTAACTATACCGTAACTGACGAATCGTGTTATATCGAACGTAAATCAACAAACTTACCCTCATTTCGTTTGCTAACCTCGTCTAATTAACGGTAAATACACAAATTATAATAGTAATTATTACTTTTTTTAGGTGTGAAATTCCGAATAGCACCATCTTTTAATATTTACAAAAAGCAAACCTAAGGGATTAAAGTCGCTGTTCATCCAATGTTAACTTATCCACTGTAATAAACTCAATGCCTAACTTATTCCGCCCAACTTACTACTGAAAGTAAACAAATACAAAAAAAAAGACTTTTTATTCTGATTGGTGCATAATAATGATGAGATAGATCACAACATAAAATCAGAAGGTACTCTATTTTATAGAAAAAAAAACTGCCCAATATTTTCATGGATGTAACAAGGGAAAATATAGTAAAACCTTGATCAGAACATCACAAAAAAAAACAATTAATATAAGATGTACATAAAGGTAAAATCCACAAAATTATTTAAAATCCAAACTCTTGAAATTTTATGGAAGTAAATACGTGAAGATATTAAATTTATTTATATATATATATATATACAAGAGGTGCGACAATAAAGTAATGAGACTGATTTTTCTTTGCAAGATATGGCAACCCCGCGTCTTGCGTAGGCACACCATCTTTGACCTTCGTCTATAAGCTACTTTTACTCCAAGCGGCACATTGATTGCAACTGCTCAGTCGTGAGTTGTGCTGTAGTAAGTGAACACGTGTTTGTGTCTCTCGTCACAGAAATGAAACCGCAAAATATTGCGCGACGGTATGCCATTTCTTTTTGCGTTAAATCGGGTGAAAACGCGACGACAACTTACGGTAAGCTTCAGAAGGCTTTTGGAGAGGATATTATGTCAAGAGCTCAAGTTTTTCGGTAGCATAAAATTTTTAGTGAAGGCAGAACGAATGTTGAAGATGAAGACCGCAGTGGACGTCCATCAACCTCACGGACAGATGTCAACTTGAACAGGGTCCGTGAAATCGTACGATATGATCGAAGATTATCCGTGAAAATGATTGCAGAAAAACTCAACATCAATCGAGAAACGGTTCGTCTAATATTAACTGAAAATCTTGGTACGAGAAAGATTTATGCAAAAATGGTCCCCAAAAATCTAACACAACAACAGCGAGAAAAACGGAAAAATGTGCCGATCTGTTAGAGCAAACGGAAATCAATCCAGATTTGTTGAGCCGTGTTATCACTGATGATGAAGGTTGGTTTTTTCAATACCAACCAGAGACAAAACGCCAAAGTTCGCAATGGTGCTCAAAGGGATCACCCAGACCAAAAAAAGCTCGCATGTCAAAGTCAAAAGTGAAACGCATGCTTGTGTGCTTCTTCGATTCCAAGGGAATTGTTCATAAAGAGCGGGTGCCTCCTGGACAAACAGTTAACCGACATTTCTACAAAGAAATTTTAGAAAGACTTCGTAAACGAGTTCTTCGTGTCCGTGGCAACATTGCTGATAATTGGATTCTGCGTCACGATAATGCGCCATCTCATACTGCTCTGTCAGTACAGCATTTTTAACCTCAAAACAAATTTCAGTACTATCACAGCCACCTTATTCACCAGATATCGCTCCGTGCAACATTTTTCTATTTCCAAGAGTCAAAATGGCGGTCAAGTGTGCAACTCAGATCTTTACTTTGAAGAAGACTAAAACTTTACTAATCATGACTAAAACGGTAAGCAACAGTTTTTTTCACATCAGTCTCATTACTTTATTGTCGCACTTCGTATCTAAAAAAAAATTAGTGATATATGTGTCTAATATAATACTAGAAAATAAACTCTTTCATGAAAAAAGTACACAACCGACCGAGTTGAAATTCTGCATGAACATGCTTTTATATGCAGAAAAAACAAAGGACTGTTGCTATTACAAAATATTTCAGTTTTAAGATAGTGGCCGTTGTAATTACTTGTGTTAACAACCGGATTATAATCCTTGTATGAAAGGTTACCTTAAAGAACATTTCATTGAAAAATATTTACTCTGAAAACTTTGTAAATCTCTTAAACTGCATAACATACTATTTCTTTATATCATCGCCACAACAATTAAGACATTTATCGTAGCGATACACCAGCTTCAATATACCCTAGTCGTATTTTTCTGTCGTCAGTCCATTTAGCCACTGATTAACAGCATCTTTAAGTCATCGTTACCCGCGAATTGCTTACCAGTAAAAATTCTTTCAATTTCCCAAATAAATAATAATCAAAAGGAGCTAAGTCCGGACTATATGGTAGTTGATCGTAAATTTCCCGTCCAAATGTTCTCAGTAAATCATATGTCAGACCCGCAACATGTGGACGTGTGCATTATGGTGCAGCAGGACGACGTCGTCAGTCAGCCGCCCACGTCACCAATTTTGAATAGCGCGCCGTAACTTACGTAGAGTTTCGCAATAGGCTTCTGTATATATAATCGTTCCATCTAACATGAAATCGAATAGCAGTATGCCAAACCGAACCCAAAAGTCTGTGGCCATCAGTTTGCGTCGAAATTCCTGTGGCTTGATCTTAATAGATCTGGTTGGTGATTGAAGATAACTCCATTCCCTTAACTGCCGTTTTCTCCCTGGCGTGTAATACGAAATCCATGTTTCATCGCCGGTAACAATTGGATTAAGGAACTCATCACCTTTTTTGTGTGTAGCGCATCAAAAATTCTAAAGCAGATGATCCTCGAATTTTTTTGTTTGTACACCCGACCAGCACAAACCTTTCTTAAGACTAAATGGTCATGAACAATGCAACGGATAACAGCTCTTAAAACATCAGGAAAAACAAGGGCCAGATCGGAAATCGATGAGCGACGATCTTTTCTGTTTCATCATTGACGCGTTCAACAAGTCCTCTGTGATTATCGAGGGACTCTACAGATGTCCTTCATCATGCAAATTAATTTGTGATTTGTACCACACCACTTTCAGACGTTTCCGAACGTTTTGTTTTTAATAATTATGATATACTTATGTTTGTGTTTAGGTTCTGTTGGCTTTATTCGAATCGTTTTACTCGGAATCAAATTCTCTAAAAGTTTTGTTTAAAACATTACGTGTTTTAACACGTTTAAGAAAATTATTTTACGTCAAACAAAAGACAGTTTTTTCCGACCCCAATATATTTTTTTCTCCAGATTTCTTAAAAAACGATTAAAATTACAGTTCTGGAACTTATTGTTTTCAATTTTTCAGGTCAAATTTTATGTAAAACCGCTGACTTTACTCCTTAATTTGGATCCTAAGAATTACTGTCTTTTCATTCTTTTTTGTTTTTAGCCTCCGGGAATTACCGTTCAGGTATTACTTCAGAGGATGATATATATGAGTGTAAATGAAGAGAAGTTTTGTACAGTTTCAGTTGGACCGTTCCTGAAATGTGTGGTTAATTGAAACCCAACGAACACCGGTATCCGCGATCTAGTATTCAAATCCGTATAAAAATAACTGACTTTACTAGGACGTGAAAAGAATTACAATCTGGTTTAATTTGACCAAACGCGCAGAAATCAGGGCTCAATCTTTCGCTAACGAAACGTTTCCGAACCTATGTTAATATATTTTTTTCTTTATTTTCACTAGGAAAATGGTCCTGAAAATTTATTTCATTCTTTATGAATTACACCGTATAAAACAAGTAGTATATAAAGATTTTGGTGCTAAATAAATTACAGTATTATTTTAATACAATGTTTATTTAAATTTGCTTTATATTCGGGTGAAACAACAAAAAGCACTTTTTGTATGATAACGATACACACAATTCAATACCCGGACGAAGCAAGTAATAACATAGTATAAATTTTATTAAATCATTTTTTTTTTCAATTAAAAGAGATAAAACTTTATACTTATCTAATAAAAAAAAATTATTTCCATATAAAATATTTTATTACATTTTTCAATCTAATAAAAAAAAATAATAATATATAACGATGGTGAAAATTTAGAGAGCGTAAAAAAGGCTATGTAAAAAAAAAAAAAAAAAAAAATTATAATAACAGGTAAAAGAAGGGAAAATGAATAAGGTAAAAGAGAAGTATAAAGTGATAAAAATGAATTACATCAAAGCAGCTTGTAAGAAAATTGAATGAAAACGCGGAAAAAGATGGTTTAAAATAAGTAGAGAGCAGTCTTGGCTTTTTCTACTTATCTTCCACACAGTTACAGATTCCCGTATTTCTTTAAAGCCATGTACTCAACAAAACTGAAATAAATATTTTACGGGATAACAGTATATAGGAAATGCAGCTTCATTGGCTTCTTTTATATATATATATATATATATATGTATACACACGAATATATATAAATATACGCGCGCGCGTGTGTACACGGAATTTATAGTTTTATATATGTTTTCTTAGAAATAAGAAATATTTTTTATACTACTTATTACCAAATTTCGGTAAAAATTGAAACTATGATTTATTACAAAAAGTACAATACATTTGTTTGTAAAAAAACTTTTAAAAATGTCTCTAATAAAAGAAAAGCACGTACAGTTGTATATATACTTGCGGTTAAACTCAATTTCAAATGTTATTTTTGATTTATTTACTTATTTTCCTTTACAGCGAATATAGCTAAAACAGCTGCATTAAAGGGGAAAGCATGGTGATCGTCATAAATCGTTTTTTTTTTTTTAATCTTTACAAATAGCTCATATAGAACAAAAAAAAGCTCTTGTGTACTTATGCACGTAAGATGTTATACTTATTTGGCGTGAATAAAAAAAGAATTTTTTTTACGCATTTCAACAAATTTGAAGCGAGTCAAACGATCGATAGACGACGTTATATACCATGAATAAAAGTTTGAATAAATAAAGCTAAAATTAAATGAAATAATATTTATTTTATGCAATTTTAAAAGTATTGAAGTATTCGTTGTCATATAAAACAAAGTTCATCGATTACATTTCGATTAGTTTAGTTCCATTACCCACCGGGTTGGTCTAGTGGTGAACGCGTCTTCCCAAATCAACTGATTTGAAAGTCGTGAGTTCCAGCGTTACACGGATTTGAATACTAGATCGTTTCAATTGGGTTTCAATTAACCACACATCTTAGGAGTGGTCCAACTGAGAATATACAAGACTACATTTCATTTACACTCATACATATCTCATCCACTGAAAAATTATCTAAACGGTAATTACCGGAGGCTAAACAGGAAAAGAAAGAAAAAGTTAAGTTCCATTAATTCTTCGGATGACGATTGAATAGGCACGAGGATTATCAAGAGGCTCATGATATGAAAAATATACGATAAATAGTTTTATTTCAAACCAACATACTTGGCTTTTATAGATCTAGAAAAGGCATTCGATAACGTAGACTGGAATAAAATGTTCAGCATTTTAAAAAAATTAGGGTTCAAATACAGAAATAGAAGTACAATTGCTAACATGTACAGGAACCAAACAGCAACAGTAATAATTGAAGAACATAAGAAAGAAGCCGTAATAAGAAAGGGAGTCCGACAAGGATGTTCCCTATCTCCGTTACTTTTTAATCTTTACATGGAACTAGCAGTTAATGATGTTAAAGAACAATTTAGATTCGGAGTAACAGTACAAGGTGAAAAGATAAAGATGCTACGATTTGCTGATGATATAGTAATTCTAGCCGAGAATAAAAAGGATTTAGAAGAAACAATGAACGGCATAGATGAAGTCCTACGCAAGAACTATCGCATGAAAATAAACAAGAACAAAACATAAGTAATGAAATGTAGTAGAAATAACAAAGATTGAATGTGAAAATAGGAGGAGAAAAGATTATGGAGGTAGAAGAATTTTGTTATTTGGGAAGTAGAATTACTAAAGATGGACGAAGCAGGAGCGATATTAAATGCCGAATAGCACAAGCGAAACAAGCCTTCAGTAAGAAATATAATTTGTTTACATCAACAATTAATTTAAACGTCAGGAAAAGATTTTTGAAAGTATATCTTTGGAGTGTTGCTTTATATGGAAGTGAAACTTGGACGATCGGAGTATCTGAGAAGAAAAGATTAGAAGCTTTTGAAATGCGGTGCTATAGGAGAATGTTAAAAATCAGACGGGTGGATAAAGTGACAAATGAAGAGGTATTGCGGCAAATAGATGAAGAAAGAAGCATTTGGTAAAATATAGTTAAAAGAAGAGACAGACTTATACGCCACATACTAAGGCATCCTGGAATAGTCGCTTTAATGTTGGAAGGACAGGAAGAAGGAAAAAATTGTGTAGGCAGGCCATGTTTGGAATACGTAAAACAAATTGTTAGGGATGTAGGATGTAGAGGGTATACTGAAATGAAACGACCAGCACTAGATAGGGAATCTTGGAGAGCTGCATCAAACCAGTCAAATGACTGAAGACAAAAAAAAAAAATTTTAACCACAATCGAATTGTACATTATATATTATATACAGTAAACATTTCTTTAGTACCTACTTTTAAGTGAAATTTATCACTGAGAGAGATAGAGAGAGAGAGAGAGAGAGAGAGAGAGAGATAGAGAGAGAGTGTTGGGGGGGGAGAGTGAGCGAGAGGGAGAGCGAGAGATACTGATTGATTAATAACTAACTGGTAAAATTGAGGCCATAAGGGCGGTTCCTCCATCAAACCAGTTTAAATACATTAACAAAACATACAAAATACATATGTTAATAAGATAAATACAAATATACAAAATATAAAATTACTTAGTTTAAACCAAACTCAAATATTTTATACAAATATAAAAATTGCTTATTCCGGGTAAAAACTTCAATTTTAATTAAATTGTTATTTCATTAGTTTGTATAACAGCGAGACTGATAGATAAATAGAAATAAACAAATATAAATAACGCTTTAGATGGCCTCAAATTTCATGGAATCTTTTTTGCAGCATGTTTAATTAAAAACTTTAAACCTATTCAATATAATTAAGGCAAATAATTTTTTTTCTTCTTCCTAATGTGTACGTTGAAATTTGTTCAACTAGTGAACATTAAGCAACCCCCTTCCCGTTCGGCCTAATAAGATGAGGATGATATATAAAGTATGACATGTAAATGATATCCTGACCCCGTAGGGGAAGAACCCACCATGTTACAATTGCAGTCCCCTCGCCACTCCCTCCGTACATAGTCCTTATGAGCTTTACCGGAAGTCACCTTTAAAACCTCGGCAAAATACATCTCTCAGCTTCGTACTTCCCTTAGCCAGGATGCCACACGTGACAATCCCACTGGTGTACTACTATCCCTAAAAAAAAAACCCACATTAAACAAGACTGGGTAAACAAATTATGGAAAGGAACTGAAATTTTATTTTATATAAAATTTAATTTTATTTTGAGTTCAACACGCAATTACAATAAAACAAAAAAAAAACACCAAAAACTTATCAATTACAAAACAAACAAAAGAACGTGGGAAGGCCGCAGTCTTGTACATACTCAGATCGTCCATTCCTGAGACGTGTAATTAATTGAACTCCAACCACCAAAGTGGTGGTTGGGACTCGCGCCGCCCTCCGTGGCACAAGGAGTAGCGTCTCGGCCTTTCATCCGGAAGTGCCGGGTTCGAATCCCGGTAAGGCATGGGATTTTCAAACGCTACTTGTCATTCATCTCATCCTCTAAAGCTAAAAAAAAAAACAATACCAAAGTACACCGGTATCTACTGAGCTTTTTTGGACGCTTTTGGTCCAGTCGATTGCAATCAAAAGAGGAGATGCACAATTAGATGTTACAACAGTCCTAAATCCAAAAAAACATTCTGCGCTTAATCGTTTTTGAGTTATGCGAGTTACACACGCACATACGTACCTACAGACGTCACGCCGAAAATAATCAAAATGGATTCAGGGATGGTCCAATGAAAATTTCCGTTGAAATCCGAAATTTTCCGCGATCACAATATTTCCTTTACTTCGTACAAGGATGTAAAAATCGAGAATTATAAATAAAAGTTAATTATTTTAATTGGTCCAAAATTATTTTTATTGGTAACTGGTCCCTGGTTACTGAATTTACTGCTGTAACAAATCAATTTCGCAAAAATCGATAGTAACAGTCTTAACTGGTAAACCCACCCGGATTGGTTTAATAGTTAACTCGTCATCGCAAATCAGCTGATTTCGAAGTCGAGAGTTCTAAGGTTCAAATCGTAGCAAACGGATTTTTACAAATTTGAATACTAGATCGTGGATACCGGTGTTCTTTGGTGGTTGGGTTTCAATTAACCACACACATCAGGAATGGTCGAACTGAGACTGTACAAGACTACAATTCATTTACATTCATACATATCATTCTCATTCATCCTTTGAAGTAATACGTTACTGTAGTTCCGGAGGCTAAAGAGAAAAAATATATAAAACCCTGAAGTAAAAGGTTACATATATATTTGTTGTTTATATTCTAACGTCGACTTATTACAAAATAGAATTATAAACGAGTGTTCCGGTCTAAAGCATGAAAAAATATTACTACATTTGCTATTTAAAAAATAAACTATTTATTTAAAATTTAAAGAGATAAAACAGTTAGTTCATTTAATAGAACGTAACAATATTAAAAATGCCTATCTAATAAAAACAAAATTTATACAAAAAAATATTAATAATACACATGTAATGACACACTTATAATAAATTATAATATGAAAAACAAACTTAAATTTTATATTATATGATAATGCAATACGAATAGGATAGTAGCTTACACTTTAATTTCAACGCAATACTTTATATTTAAATGACTTGTAATTAATGATGTAATATTTAAAGGTCCGATGTTTACTTTAATATGAACGAGGTTATGGTTTTAAATGAACTTCTATTCAAAATCAGTCAAAAAGCTTTAATGAAAAATAAATTATTGTTTTTATTTTTACGTAAAATAACTATTTTTCAAACCGAATGAATTACCCAATTTTAAGGCGTTGTAGATGGGTAAACCCCCCAAAATATTTTTGGACAACCTAATCATTTAGATAGATTTCATAAGAAAGCTACCGATTGTAATGAGTAACCGCGATTTGACTACCGGAAAATTCCGACATATCTTCGCGTTTCACAATCCCCAGACCCCAAACCGTCAGGTCAAGCGTTTATAAATGCATTTATATATATATATATATATATATATATACTTAAAGAGAATTATATACATATATTTCACTTTCTTGTGGACAAGATAACTGCCGTAATTTTACGTCAATCACTTTCAAATTGTTCCTTAAAAATAACTCGTCCCAAAATCTTGGTCGAGTTCGTTAACGCCCAAAATCGGACCATGTGAATGGAAATGGGGGGGGGGAGGCTTTTTCGAAAAAATAAAATATCGCCATAACTTTCTTATTAAATAAATATCGAATTCGTTTAAAGTTCTTACTATTTTTTTGTTATAAGGGCCTCAAGCTTATGTAAGTAAAGGTTTTTGATAACACCAACCATTGGCCCAGGGGGTTGAACAATTTTGGTTTAGAAAAAAAAAAATCATACCTCCTTTAATAGGCAAAGTATTGAATTGGTTTAACGTGGTCGTTAGTCCTCTAAACATTAACTAACCTTTGTCTAAAATAATTTTTGATATGACCAACCCTTACGGCAAGGGATGACCAAAATGTTGCTAGAATTGTAAGATATGCTTGTCGTATGCTAAAAATATGAAACTTTTTTCATATGCAACCATTACCGTATTGAATAAATTTCAAGTTTTTCTTAGTTTTAAGATGGAAATCTTTTTTATCCCCTACTTAACACAGGTGAAATCTACCTCCGCCTTTCGGCATGGGTTTTTTATACTTTTCTTTTGAATTTTTCAATAATTTAACTAATATTTTTAATTCTATTTTTTACCAGATTACAACAATTTTAAATCAAGTAGGAAACATAAAATTACTTAAATCGTAATCGATAAATTACAACCTTGATAACAAAGCTTACATGCTTCCTTATTACATCGACGATTCCGTGTTCAATCCTGGATCAGTCCTCCCGGAAATTTATGACGAAATAACCACAAATTCAACATCAAAAGTTAAAAATGTTGAAAATAAATTTAAAAAGACTGAGTAAACTGAAAATTAAACTGTAATCTAAGATTAATTTTAAAAAAAAATTAAAATCAAAAGTATAACCGATTCATTCAGTACGGTATACATAAAAGAACACAAATTAATATTTTATATAACAGATTTTAGAGGTACATTAAAATATTTGTACAATGAGATGAAAAAGTGATGAGTAGAGAATGAAACTGACAGAGCAGCAGAATAAATTGGAACAGGTTGAAATGACTCGTGGCACCACCTGCACTGTTACCGACAACAATAGTGGATTTCTATATTATTTGTTACTTATTATTAAACAGTATGTTTTCCTCATTACAATGCACAGAATGTTATTTCGTAAAAAAAAGTGCATATAAAAGTACAAATATACATATATATATATATATATATATATAACGATTGACGAAACATGTAACAAAGTTTTGCTTTAGAGGAACAAAATATTGTTCCTAGAGCAGTGACATATCTACTTTTGCGGAGGATATCTACAGTGCTAGATTATTTAGTTGTTTATAAATTGTATTTATAATTTGTGTTTATAATTGTTATTTTTCTAAAATACTTAATTTTTCTATGGTTTTGTATTATTCAACAATTTCTTTCGTTTAATAACTAATTAAAATCAGCCATATCTTTATATGACGGTTTTCAAAATTCTTAGGTTTATATTTATTTCCTTAAAAAAAATGATAAGTAAAATGATAGTAAAATGATATAATTAAGTCCAAAGGACTTAATTATATCATTTTACTTAGAATTAAACTCTCTACGGGTTTTTAATTTTGCAACTTTTACATTTTTATTACCGATGTAACAGAGTTATTTACGCTAAACATAAAATATTTTTTTCGAACCCAAACCTTATTCTTTTAGCCCCTAATTTCTTTAAAACTACAAAAAATACAATTCTGAAAGGTTTTCATGAATTTTCAGATCAGATTTCATATAAAACCACTAAATTTACCACTTGAGTCAGGTTCTAAGAATTACAGTCTGGCTTAATTTTACCAAAGGCGCAGAAAAACAGGGAGAAACGTTTTGCCAACCGAAATTTGCTAACGAAGCGTTTACCGACCTATTTTTATAAGAAATTTCTTCATTATCTTCACCAGCAGAATACGTTCTAAGGTTTGCTATATTCTTCGCGAATCACACAGTATATATAATAAAATAAATAATTTTTGACTTAGATGATACAAATTAATATTTTTTAAATATTATTTTACTACAAAAAATTATAACTTAATAAAAAAATGTTTAATTTAAATATTATAAATAATTATTTTGATATCGCTGTAAAATATGTTTACCTAAAGAAGGAAATTATGTCAAGTTCTAATATTAAAAATAAGTAACGTCCATGAAATTAAATATTTAGATTTTAAATAAATTACTAGAGGTTTCGATCCCCCAAGTCTTTTTCAAGATTAGCGTTCCTAACAATAATCAGTATAGGGAAGATTTTAAAAAAGGCTCCATGCTTTGATTTGATTACGCATAAGACGTTAGTAAAGCTTCCGTACAGAGCGATTCGGTAAATAACAGATCTTTTCAATGGGATACTTAGAACAACGTTATCCGAGAGATTCCTCCATATAGTAGTGGTCCGGAAGCCAGATAAACCTCCTCATAATATTACTTCTTAAAGACCTGCAAGTCTTCTACCTATACCATCAAATTTTTTTTGTAAAGCTGTTACTCTGGAATGTTCTATCTTTGAACAAGAAATTACATTAGATCAACAAATTGGCTTTAGGAGGGGCACTCTGCAATTGAACAAATTCATAGAGCTATTACCATCATATCCAGATGCATGGAGGAGAAGTACTGCTCAGCAGCATTTCTGGATAAGCCTACCGGGTTGGTCTAGTGGTCAACGCGCCTTCCCAAATCAGCTGATTTGGAAGTCGAGAGTTCCAGCGTTCAAGTCCTAGTAAAGTCAATTATTTTTACACGGATTTGAATACTAGATCGTGGATACCGGTGTTCTTTGGTGGTTGGGTTTCAATTAACCACACATCTCAGGAATGGTCGAACTGAGAATGTACAAGACTACACTTCATTTACACTCACACATATCATCCTCATTCATCCTCTGAAGAATTATCTAAAGGGTAGTTACCGGAGGCTAAACAGGAAAAAGAGTTGAGATCGGAACGTGGTCGATGAAATGGAAAATAAAGGTTAATCAGAATAAAAGCAAGCCATATGACATTTACGATGAGAGATAGTGATTTTCGACATTAGCGCCACCTAGATGGCGCTAACGTTCCTCCCACGGATCGAGTATTGTACCTTGCCTGACATTTGTATCATCGCTGTTAGGCGATGATATAAGGCGATTAAAGGCGTTTCTATATGCTGGACCTGGGAGATGTAACCAGAGAAGTAACCGGGAGGAAGAACCAAGGAGTAGGAACACAGGATGAGTCTGTACTGTGTAGTGAACATCATTTTGAAAGTTTACATATTACAGATTAAAGAAAAACAAACCAACATAATTGGCGTTTATAGACCTAGAAAAGGCATTCGATAAGGTAGACTGGAATAAAATGTTCAGCATTTTAAAAAAATTAGGGTTCAAATACAGAGATAGAAGAACAATTGCTAACGTGTACAGGAACCAAACAGCAACAGTAACAATTGAAGAACATAAGAAAGAAGCCCTAATAAGAAAGGGAGTCCGACAAGGATGTTCCCTATCTCCGTTACTTTTTAATCTTTACATGGATCTAGCAGTTAATGATGTTAAAGAACAATTTAGATTCGGAGTAACAGTAGAAGGTGAAAAGATAAAGATGCTACGATTTGCTGATGATATAGTAATTCTTGCCGAGAGTAAAAAGGATTTAGAAGAAACAATGAACGGCATAGATGAAGTCCTACGCAAGAACTATCGCATGAAAATAAACAAGAACAAAACAAAAGTGATGAAATGTAGTAGAAATAACAAAGATGGACCACTGAATGTGAAAATAGGAGGAGAAAAGATTATGGAGGTAGAAGAATTTTGTTATTTGGGAAGTAGAATTACTAAAGATGGACGAAGCAGGAGCGATATAAAATGCCGAATAGCACAAGCTAAACGAGCCTTCAGTAAGAAATATAATTTGTTTACATCAAATATTAATTTAAATGTCAGGAAAAGATTTTTGAAAGTGTATGTTTGGAGTGTCGCTTTATATGGAAGTGAAACTTGGACGATCGGAGTATCTGAAAAAGAAAAGATTAGAAGCTTTTGAAATGCGGTGCTATAGGAGAATGTTAAAAATCAGATGGGTGGATAAAGTGACAAATGAAGAGGTATTGCGGCAAATAGATGAAGAAAGAAGCATTTGGAAAAATATAGTTAAAAGAAGAGACAGACTTATAGGCCACATACTAAGGCATCCTGGAATAGTCGCTTTAATATTGGAAGGACAGGTAGAAGAAAAAAATTGTGTAGGCAGGCCACGTTTGGAATATGTAAAACAAATTGTTAGGGATGCAGGATGTAGAGGGTATACTGAAATGAAAGACTAGCACTAGATAAGGAATCTTGGAGAGCTGCATCAAACCAGTCAAATGACTGAAGACAAAAAAAAAAAAAAAACATATTACAGGTACTTCTATTACCGATAAATATTGTTTATCTATAGTGTTTTTTTCATACACTGGTATTGATGACGTTGTTTTTACTGTTTTCTTCCTATGGTTTATTTCTAGTGTTGTATTAAGTATTGGATTTTACTTGGACGACTTATCAAGCTCATTTTATATAAATGATGAATTGTACTTTTGTATTCTTTACAAAGCTTTCATCGGGGACCTCTCTTTACATGATAATCATTAATCAAATTTAGTTATTGTTCCGTATGAGATACCGATTGTAAATACTAACAGATAGACACAAAAAAATATATATTTTACCCTATTTGAATATAAGGAGGGGTAGCATTATTAAGGGTATGGAAGGGATTGTTTCTCAACATCATAAACATACGAACAAACTAATTGATTTTAACAGGAAAACCTTCCTTTGTAAATATTTAATTTCAAAGTGCGTTTTAAATTATCATTCTAAAACTCAAAATTTATTACTGTTATACTGATTTATTAGATAATAATAAATAATTCTAAGTCATTAATAATAATTTTTATTAAACGTTATAATAAACTTTATATCATGACCCGCTCTAGGGGAAGACAACTTCCTTTTGATATTTTGACAACCCCGGTCTCCACACCACTACGTTACTAGAATAAACTTAAAATGTGATGGTGAGATAATTGTAGAAAAAAATTATTGCAATCAGTATTTATTTTATACATCAGATCCTGTGAATTGGTATATAAAACATGCCGATGAAGATTGTTAGATCTTGATTAGGTCCTTGAAGGAGACAAATTTTTAAAGAAGGATAAAAGTACTGAATTATATTAAGAAGGAAAAAACTTTGGTGTGATATTTGATTCTAAATTTGTTTTTGGTTTTAAGAACTTTGTTTTCTACTTTATTACTAGATCAGAATTCAGTTGCTGATTAACAAAAGTTTAAAATTTTTGGTGTGTCGTGTAAACAAAAGTTAATAATAATTAAACTATTCCGTTTAGTCAATCCTGTATATTGATTACAAATATTAATTTCGAACTTACGGTGTAAAATAATCAGTTTTTATTATTGGATTATTTGATGAATATCCAAAAATGAAAAAGAAACAATCATACAGCAAAAGTAAAGATAACATGAATATATCTCAAAAAACGACAAGAAGATGAATAAAATGTTAAAACCAAAGAAAGAATAAAAACATTAAGAGATGATGAATATAAAGAAGAAATGGTTAATTATGTTACATGTTCCTTGACATTTTTAATTGTATTTAGTTCAAATGTTTCTAGTTAAAACTGTTTTCCATGTTGATTGTATTTTACTAAAGGTATTTCTGTTAAGATAAAAATTACCTACTGCCTTTCGTATAAAAAGAGGAAGAATAATTATGTAAAAACTAATATTTTCCATGGAAACGTCAAAGATAGAAGTGAAAGTGTGGGAATTTATTAGCTTTAAAAACTTTTACAAATCGATACTTTTGTCTCCTCCCCTATCATAAGATCAGATCACCCATCAAGAAACGTTTTTGATTTTAGAGAAAAACAAAAATTTCCTTCTCTACCCCGCAAAATTGCTTCCAAAGTATTTACACTACTACTAAGCTCAGGAAAACATAAAAAAATTTGGTTAAAAAATATGCGATGAATAAAAAATTTGGCTTTGTCGATTTTTGTGGAAGTAGAAATTTGGGGCAAAACGTTTTATATAGCAAGATAAGATTATTTATTGAACTTAATATAAAGTGGGATTATGTTTGCAAAATTTTGAGAATATTAACCCAAAATAAACTATTTATCCACCTACAAGAGATATTGACACCAAATTTTTACCAAAAATTTGCCCTATATCGAATAATCTTTATCTCAAATTTCAATAAAATTGGTTGACCAGAAAAAATATATTAAGCTTTTAATAAACACCCTAACAATCGTACATACGAACATTACCCCCACCACCACTTTTATATGTTTCTTTTCAGGCCTCCCTGGGTGATGAAATATCAAGAAATGTAAAACAAAACCCGTACCTAATATTCTGGCTGATTTCCATACTTTTCTTCTTGCAGCATAGCTCTATAGCTCTGATATTAGAAATGTAAAAGGACGGAATAAAAAAGCAACTGATACATTATAAATATAAAATACCAGAGAAATCAGCTATTGCACAGACTAAGAACTTTATAAACGAATAAAATCTTAACACTAGAAAAAGGACGACTGATGTAGCAACCTCTATTTCTTTTCCTATTTAGCCTCCGTTAATTACCTTTAAAATACTTCAGAAGAAGAATGAGGATGATATTTATGAGTGTAAATGAAGTGTAGTCTTGTACAGTCTCAGTTCGAACATTCCTGAGACGTGTCATTAATTGTAAACCAACCACCAAAGAACACCGGTATCTACGATCTAATATTCAAATCCGAGTAAAAATAACTGACTTTACCAGAACTTAACGCTGGAATTCTTGACATCCAAATCAGCTGATTTGGAAAGATGCATTCACTACTAGACCAAGCCGGTGGGCGTGTTGTAGTAACCTTTCTTTCTTTTTCCTGTTTAGCCTCCAGTAACTACCGTTTAGATAATTCTTCAGAGGATGAATGAGGATGATATATATGAGTGTAGTCTTGTAAATTCTCAGTTCGACCATTCCTGAGATGTGTGGTTAATTGAAACCCAACCACCACCAAAGAACACCGGTATCCACGATCTAGTATTCAAATCCGTGTAAAAATAACTAACTTTACTAGGACTTGAACGCTGGAACTCTCGACTTCCAAATCAGCTGATTTGGGAAGACGCGTTCACCACTAGACCAACCCGGTGGGCGTGTTGTATTAACATAAACTGCCATAACCTAACCCACCGGGTTGGTCTAGTGGTGAATGGACACCTATATCGTGGATATCGGTGTTTTTTGGTGGATGGGTTTCAATTAACCACACATCTCAGGAATTGTTGAACTGAGATTATACAAGACCACACTTCATTTACAGTCTTACATATCATCCTCATTCATCCTCTGAAGTAATACCTGAACGGTAATTCCCAGAGGCTAAAACAGGAAGAAAAAACTGACATAACTTACACGTTTTCTGTTCTGGGTTTCAGTATGTTTCGCGAAAATGTTAATTTGCTAAGTTATATTTATTGGATACTTTTTCAAAAATTACCCTTAAGTACTCTAGCAGCAAAATTCTGAATAAATTAAAAATTTTATATAATTTTATTTGAAATTACCAATCAAAAGGTTTAACTTTTTGTATTATCTACATGGAAGTTATAAAAACAAAGTGATTATATAGAATTACATACATCTAAAAGTTTAAAATTAAGCCAATTAAATTTATCAGTTTAATCCAATTACCCATTTTGTAAAATATCGTATTAACATTAAAAAATCAAGAAAACTAATCATAATAGAATAATTAAAATAAATAATAATAATTTTGTGTTAAAATCATGAAGTTTTGGAATGTCTAACGATTACAACACAGGGCAAAAAAATTCCCATTTACGATGGTATTCTACAACGAATACGGTAACAGTCGTTCCATTTTCCAACAGATATCATGCTACGATAACAAAATGAATTGTACTATAAATTAAACGGGTAATGTAAGACAAGTTATGGTGAGGGGGTTATGAAGAAGAGAGAGGTTTTGGAAAGGGGGGCGGTAAATGGGTGGTAAAGGAAGAGTTTAATCTATGACCATCCCGTCATTGGAACAAAGAGAATGAGAGGGAAATAGCAGCTACTGAGAGACAGTGATGGGGGTGGGAGGATTCTGTATATCGATTTAAAGCCTATACTTTATGACGCCGTCTCTCAACCGTGTCTAATTACAATGAACCTCATTCTAGCATGACGATGCCTTGCTACAATGCATATTGCTCTACTATGCCTGTATACCCTCTATACAATATGTAATCACACACATCCACACATACAACACATAAATATATATATATATATATATATATATATATCAAAACAACCCTTCTTCTGTGTATACTAACGCACACTATCTGTATAATCTGTTACAAATGATGATTTAAAAAAAAGGCGTAGGAATGATTTCAGCCAGTTATACAACACCCTCTACTATATGCAATTCCATTCCCTTTTCTGTTTAAAATTGTTCATGCTATTATTGTTTAACAGTTTTGAATGATAAATGACCAGGTCCTGAAATCAATCGTACTGTCCATACTATTATGCATATCACAGTACATTAATCTTTTCTCTCTCTCTATCTTTATATATATATATATATATATATATATATATACTAACAACCCCATCGCTACATTGCTCACACTATATGATTACTTTCGTTTTCTGTCGCGGTCAGGGGATGTTTAGCCGGTCAGGACAAGCGAACCCTTCTCGTTTACCTGGAAGCGTGTGTTCAGTAACTCCTTGTTAACTTTTTTAACTATTTGTTAGAATAATAATTATGAATAAAAATTAACTATATTCAATTTATGAAAACGTTATTATATTTTTTCACAACACTACCACCAACTTTGTTTTTTCTTTTTTTTTTGAGGTTCCTGTGTAATGAAACATCGAGAAATACAAAATAAAAAAATACCCTATTTTTGACTGATTGCCATACTCTACTTTCCATCTTGCAGTATACCCCTGGATTTATGATGAAAGGAATTTATAAATATATTCAAGTAGAAATTTTATAAAATTATTTTTTTATTTCAATTTGCGTTCTTTTTAAATTTTACTTTTAATATTTTCGAAATAAAAACAAAATATCTTGTAAAAATTATATTTAAAACCATTCTTTTCTTACACTTCTTTTTTCTGTTTCCGGACCCACCGTAAGGTATTACTTCACAGGATGAAAAAGGATGATATGCTTGAATGTAAATGAAGTAAGTCTGGTACAGTCAGGTCGACCATTTCTGAGATGTGTATTTAATTGAAACCCAACCGCTAATAACACCGGTAACCACGATCTAAGTATTCAAACCCGTACAAAATTACTGCCTCTACTAGGATTTGAACCTTACAACTTTCGACTTCGAAATCAGCTGATTTGTGATGACGAGTTTAACGACTAGACAAACCCGATGGGTTAAATTCTTTTCTTACAATTCGGTAATGTTGAATTTACATTTTAATTATTTACTTTCATTTTCTAAAGAAATTATAAGCAAACTAACTACTCAATTACATCCGCTGATAAGAGCTGAATTTCTTTCATTCGTGTGATAAATGCCAAGCCTAACTGAGATTTGAATTAAAGATGTAACATATGAAATGCAGAGCTGCTACTACTCTGCCATCTGAGGTTCAGTTAAAAAATAATCCTGCCAATTGTTCCACTTTTATATTACACAATAACATAAAAATGTAGTAGTATTTTAAGCCAAAAAAAACTGATGTATGCACCACATGACTTCCTTGTAGACCCATTAAATTACATATACACTTTTTTTTTTTAAATGACAAGTACAAGTACATAAAATTTTATTTCACTAATAATTTTTTCTTCTTTTTTTTTAATGTTATTGAATTATTATTTGTCGTAAAAAATTTTCTACAATTAAAGGTTAATAATTATTCATAAATCAATAAATTTAAATGAAAAAAACGAAAGGAAGTCTGATTCGAACCGATGTGCCTTCCCCTTGTAAGATCCAAATATTTCATTAATTAAAATATAATTTCGTTATAACTCTGGAACCAATGAAAAGTACAACTTATGACATATCGTTGAAAAGCTCTCGATGAGGACTTATTATTGCAGTTAAGTCCAAAATCCAAACATTTATGCATTTTGGGCTTATTAATGCAGTTAAGTTAAGTCCGAAATCCAAACATTTTTTGCATTTTGGGCTTTTTTGGACACTTTTGGTTCAGTTGATTGCAATACAAAAGGGAGGTGCGCAACTACATGTTACAACAGTCCTAAATCCAAAATTTCAACATCCTACGGCCAATCGTTTTTGAGTTATACGAGATACATACGTTTGTAGGTATAGACGTCATGACGAAACTAGTCGAAATGGTTTCAGGGATTGTCAAAATCGATATTTCCGTTAAAATCTGAAGACCGACATTTTTTACGATCACAATACTTCCTTTTCTTCGTACAAGGAAGTAAAAAGAAGTAATTTTCCCTCCCCCAAAACATATCCCACCAGTCTAATTTAATAGTCTGTGAACTATTCTATTCAAGAGAATACTTCAAAATCTTAATAAGTAAATGAATCTTAACGTGTCGAACAAAAACGTCAATTGATATTTTTTTAATACTCATATTTACTTATTCGAAATATATTTACTTCCGTGTACGAATTCTGTGATTTAGATAAATTTCGGTTTTCAAATTTCAACCGAAATATCCATTTTGACCATTCGTGAATTCGTTTTGACTGGTATCGGCGTGACGTAGGTACGAATGCATCTCGCTGAACTCAAAAACGATTAGCCGTAGGATGTTGGCATTATGGATTTAGGACTGTTGTAACATCTAGTTGTACACTTCCCCATTTGAATGCAATCGACTGTACCAAATGAGTCCAATTTAGCCCAAAATCCAAAAAATTTCGATTATGCACCTTTTCTTAACTCCAATAATAAGTCCTCATTGAGAGTTTTTTTAACGATGTACCATAAGTGGTACTTATTTTCATTGGTTTCAGAGTTATAGCCAAATAAAATTTTAATTAATGAAATATTTTGATCTTACAAGGGGAAGGATATCGGCTCGAATTCCACTTCATCTCCTTTTTTTAAATTTAAATATATTGATTAAATAACTTTTAACTTCTGACTGTAAAAGAAAATTTACAATAAATAATAATTCAATAATTATAATTTTATAAAAATATGAGAAGTTATTATTGAAATAAAATTTTATGTTCTTTTCATTTTTGAAAAATGAGTATATGTAATTTAATTGACGTACAAGGAAGTCACGTGGTATCCACATCGTATTTTTTTTTTATTGGGAAGCGGCACATTCTTCTTAAAAATAATATATATATATATATATATATATATATATATATATATATATATATATTAAAATAGATAATTTAGTTTTAGGGTATTGACTTTTATTTTAAAAAAAGAACCATACTGTTAAAAGAAGGACTTAAAATTAACTTTCTAAACAGAAATTATTCCGTCATATTAAATTCAAATCAGACTTCATCTCCTCTTTTTCATTTTTAATTTAAATATATTGATTTATTAATAATTATGAACCTTAGATTGTAAAAAAAAATGTTTTACTATAAATAATATATCAATAATAATAAAAAGCAATATGAAAAATTCTCAGAAGTTACTAATGAAATAAAATTTTACTTTTCATTTTATAAAAATGTTTATATGTAATTTAATAGGTGTACAAGGAAGTTATGTGGAGTTCACATCAGTTTTTTTTACTACATTAATGAAAATGTTGAGTTACTTACTTACTTATAAAAGTGATAATTTTTTTTAAAAGAACTACTCAAAGATGCAATTTTAAATTTGTGATTATTGAAGGAGATATAAAAATTCAAAGCCTGACACACAAGTTTGTTGTCTTAAAAAAAATAAGCGTTTAGAAATTTACTGTTCAAATATTTTAATAATAATTAAATTTGTTTATTTTGCCTAAAAAAAAGGGATTATAAAAAAATTTTGTTTTAATTATCTGTTTGAATATCATCCCCTTGTTAATTTTCAGGCAGCTTGAGTTTTTAAGATTAATCAGAGACTTAATTAATTTCTTGAAAAAAATTCAGTTTTAATAATTTTTTTCTGATACTGACAGTTTTATCTTTGAAAAGTAACGTTCGAAAATTGAAAAATAAAAATTTATTCCCCCATATAAATTACATTGTTGATGGGGTAGGTGGGAGTATTTTTTAAAGTTTGCATTCTAAAATACCTTTAATAAAACTAAATCAAAATAATCAGTTTTTCATTCAGGATTTATTAGACCTGTGATAAACAGTTTCATGTGATCCAACTTCGGACTTTATTTATATATGTATAAATAAAGTCGAATATATATATATATATATATATATATAAATGTAAATGTTCGTTTCTTCAAAATCTAAAACTAATACATATGAAAATCTAAAATCTTCTGAAGTTTTTCACCGATTGCTTTGAATTTTGAACGTTGCATTCGAATACGCGAGTGTTTTTATATAGCTAAAGATTATATACCCAAGATGTCACACATGTAACAGCTAAATCATGCTTTAAAAAAACAAAAAAAAACATCGCTCTCTGTTGGACTTAAAAGCAACAGACGCTATACTAAATATTTTACAATTCCATTTCAATGTTTCCGATATGTATATCCGCTAAAGAGTAAAAAACTACTGGACCGATTTACGCGCGGGGGTAAAAGGGAGAAAGGGAAAAATCAGGAATGGGAAACATGGAAAAGGAAATATCGAAAAAAGGTAAAAGGTAAGAAGAGGAAATTGGAAAATGGCGGAAAACGGGAAAAGTAAATGGAAAGGAGAAATGAAAAAAATGGGAAAGGAGAAAGTAGGAATGGTGAAAGGGAATAAGTTAAAGAGAAATGATGGAAGGAAAATAAAAGGGGGTAAATGGAATATGGTAAAAACGAAAATCGGAATAGGAAAATAGGGAAACTGAAATGAGGGAGTGGGAAGAGGGTAAAAGGGAAAGGTTAAATTTTGTGACATTCGATAATGTTCATTTTGTTAATGTTTTACCAAACTTTCAATTGTTTTCATTTAATATATACTCAAATCTAGCAATAGCAAAGCATTGCCAGGTGTGCTAGTATATATATATATTAGAAAATATGAAACAAATTAAAATTGGTAAAGGTTATGTATAATATATGTTATTCAACACCACTATGACAAGGAAATAGTATTTAGCACTTGTGACAAAAGTAAATTTTAAACAATGAATGACTTTTTAATGAAATTTGTTAAAGCAATTCCTCAGATTTCATACGTTAACAAACATATTCTATCTCTTAACATAATTGCACGATAATTACTTATTTTTATTAGCGGTTAACGATGTTAAAGAACAATTTAGATTCAAAGTACCAGTACAAGGTGAAAAGATAAAGATGCTACGATTTGCTGATGATATAGTAATTCTAGCTGAGAGTAAAAAGGATTCAGAAGAAACAATGAATGGCATGGATGAAATCCTATGCAAGAACTACCGCATAAAAATAAACAAGAACAAAACGAAAGTACTGAAATGTAGTAGAAATAACAAAGATGGACCACTGAATGTGAAAATAGGAGGAGAAAAGATTATGGAGGTAGAAGAATTTTGTTATTTGGGAAGTAGAATTACTAAAGATGGACGAAGTAGGAACGATATAAAATGCGGAATAGCACAGGCTAAACAAACTTTCAGCCAGAAATATAATTTGTTTACATCAAAAATTAATTTAAATGTCAGGAAAAGATTTTTGAAAGTATATGTTTGGAGCGTTGCTTTATATAAAAGTGAAACTTGGACGATCGGAGTATCTGAGAAGAAAAGATTAAAAGCTTTTGAAATGTGGTGCTATAGGAGAATGTTAAAAACCAAATGGGTGGATAAAGTGACAAATGAAGAGGTGTTGCGGCAAATAGATGAAGAAAGAAGCATTTGGAAAAATGTAGCTAAACGAAGAAACAGACTTATAGACCACATATTAAGGCATCCTGGAATAGTCGCTTTAATATTGGAGGGACAGGTAGAAGGAAAAAATCGTGTAGGCAAGCCACGTTTGGAATATGTAAAACAAATTGTTAGGGATGTAGGATGTAGGGGGTATACCAAAATGAAACGACTAACACTAGATAGGGAATCTTAGAGAGCTGCATCAAACCACTCAAATGACTGAAGCCAAAAAAAAAAAATTATTTATTTCATAATAGCTTTTCAGTCTACAATATTAAAAATAAACAGTTTTGTTACTGTAGTTTACAGAAATTCACATATGAATAGTATAATCTAACTATAAATTATTGATATTGTTATGGATAAAATAATAAGATTCATATGAAATTATATATTACATAAATTTAATTATTACTTTATAATTGGGTGTTTTGATCAATTTTATTTCAGTTTGATGAAGTTTACATCATATTTATAGTTGACTAGGAGGAATATACAGCACAATTTAGATATTGGTCAGTTGTTATCATCCTCTGCTCATACAAAAAAATAAGTATTATTCCCATATAAAAATTATACAACTTAATATGTGCCAAATACTACTTTTATTAAGATATAATATTCAAAGAAACGATGATTAGGTTGGAATAAATAAAAAAAGTATCATACTCAAAAGCTTTTTAAAATATTATCCCTTCTAATAGTTTTCACTTGACAAATTTTAAACCCTCTTTTAAAGGTTGTTATTTACTGCAGATCCTTGATGGTGGGGCTTGCATACACCTTTGATCCTGAGAATTAAATTAATGGTAACATACATATTAGTAATGCTTACCATCCTGGAAAGGCTGAAAGTTAAGAGACAGACTAAAAAATTAGCTCACAAATGCAGCTGTTCCCCATGTTAGGGGTTGACTTGAGAGCGATATATTTTTTTCTATTATATTTAAATGGCTGATATTTTGACAGAAAGCAACAAATAACTGTCTTCCATTGATTCTCTTAAATAATCTGGAGGTTAATTGCTTCTCAGTTGGATGTGCAGAGGAAGTAACATAAGAAATTGTAACAGATGTTAGAAAGGAATAGCTAAGAGATGAAGATATGATTAGGACCATAGTAACATTTCCGTGAGCCAGTATGTTGAAAAACCGGGTTGGATAACCTCATCCGTGAGTGGTTGCATGCTTAGGTGTGCGGCCTACCCACCGGGTTGGTCTAGTGGTGAACGCGTCTTCCCAAATCAGCTGATTTGGAAGTCGAGAGTTCCAGCGTTCAAGTCCTAACAAAGTCAGTTATTTTTACCGGATTTGAATACTACATCATAGATACCGGTGTTCTATGGTGATTGGGTTTCAATTAACCACACATCTCAGGAATGGTCAAACTAAAACTGTACAAGACTACACTTCATTTACACTCCTGCATATCATTCTCATTCACCCTCTGAGATATTATCTGAACAGTAATTACCGCAGGCTAAACAGGAAAAAGAAAAGAATGTTGGAAAACTTCGAAAGAGGGGGGAAGTGAAAAACGGAAAGGAAAAGATGTAGTTCATACCATTAATCAAGAAATAAGAAAATAAAAAAAAATGGCATAAATAATTTGATACAAAGAGGTAAACCTGTATAAAAAAAAAGAAATTACTAATATCAGATTAATTGTCAAGATATAAATGGTTCTGAAGGATTTTTAATACATTTGTACTAGCCTACTGGTCAATATGAAGATGATACAGATATAATGATGTATGAATAAATACGTAAAGTTATAATAGAGAAAGGAAAAGATTGCTGTAGGACAATAATAAGGTACTGGAACACTGTATTAGTAACGGGATGAGAAGAATAGATAGTGAAAAAGATAAGAATGAGAGGTGAATTAGAGAATGAGAGGTGAGAACAGATGTTTTTGTAAGGAACATGAAATTTGCATAACAAAATACTTGGTTTAAAAGTCATAAACGAAGACTTTTTCAATGTAAATCACTAGAAAATGAAAACAGATATTATAAAGTGACTTTTTAATTATAAAATAATGATTCAGAAACGAGATAAAATTCACATGAGTTGACACAGAAGTCAACATAAATAAAAATAAGAGATCTGACTGGGACATCATGATAGGTAAAGGATTTATTAAAACAGTACAGGAAAGTTCAGAAAAGAATACAAATTATATATGATGTAAAAGAAAATGGGTGTTATGATACTAAAGATTGAACTGAAAATAAAAAATACAGCTGTAACATCTCTGGTCCCTTTTTTTATTTTTATTTTAATAGAATGGCAGGTCCCTTTATCGTAAATCATAATGATAAAAAAATTTTAAATCAATTTTTGGCAGTAAATCAAAATTAATTATTTATAACTAAATAATGACATAAAGAAAAAAAATTCCTAAATACTTACTAAATAAAATTTACAAAGATTTATAAAGTGGAAAATGTTATACTGAAAATATTTAATAATACAAGACATGTTAAATGTTTTAATGCTAATGCCACTTAATACTAGCCTCTGAAGCAAACTGCATTAACATTGATACGATTGTTGTTATGCGATTAATTGATATAAATGGTTAAAATATTTATAAAAAAATTTTAATTATGATAAAATTGGCTTTTTTGCTTCATTTTTAAAAAGGTTATATTACATTAAAAGATCATATTATATGATGTATACATCTAAAAAGGTTTAATTTTATATTTATCAACTTACTAATTTTATAAGTAATTATATTATAGATTTATCAGATTTTTATAACAGGAGTTAAAATTATCTTCATCACCAGTGAGATTTTTAAAGTTCCACTAAAATTGTAATAGATTTGATTAGAAAAATGGATAGAATTTTAATTTTCATTAATTGAAAGAGACAAGAGTCATGGGGTGGCAAGGAGTTAAAAACCTCTTTAATATTACCGATAGTGTTATGTATTCTTCAGGTGAAAACAAAATTATTGGTAATTCTGGGCAATTATTCTCCTAACCTCACTTTTTCCCATATTGCAATTTTCTTATTTTTTTTGGTGTTCAGTCATTTGAGTGGTTTGATGCAGCTCTCCAGGATTCCCTATCTACTGCTAATCGTTTCATTTCAGTATACTCCTTCCATTCCTAACAATTTGTTTTCAACCTTTTTTAGACTTCTAACATTCCACGCTCCGACTCGTAGAATGTTATTTTTTAATTTTCTGGTGTACCCTTCCTTAGTAGTCACCACCCGGAGATGTAAATGGGGGACTAGATTACCTCCAGAATATGCCTCCATATTTGTTATATGAAAATGCAGAGAGCTACATTTTCTTGGAAAAAAAGCAGCTGTAGTTTTCCATTGCTTTCAGTTGCGCATTACTCAGAAGACTGAGTGATGTTGATATGGCCATTTAAGTCATCCTGACCTACACCCTTAACAACTACTGAAAGAGCTGCTGCCCTCTTTCAGGAATCATTCCTTAGTCTGGCTCTAAACAGATACCTCTTCGATATGATTGTACCTTCCGTCCAGCTATTCTCTATCACCGACCGCTCAAGCTCCCTCATCATCATCAAGGTCTCTTGATTCGTAGAGGGAGCATATTGCAGTATGTTATATTATTCCACATGAAAACGAAACAAGAGAAAAAATTTGTCGGAACGCTACCTTACGTTCTGACAAACTTAAACCTTAATCTAATTAAACTTAACCTACGCTCGGTTCGCTCATTAAACTTGACTAGCAAGCGAAGCAAGTGTAGGTTAAGTTTGGTTTGATTATATTTATACTTTTAGATTTATTTATTGTATAGATTTATATGTATATATAGATACATAGATTTATATGTAGATATAAATCCATGTAGATATAGATTTATATGTAATATAAATATTTATTTATTTATTTTGTTATCTCATAACCGAACATGGACATTTCCCTTTTCATTATCTTCAATTGCTCATTCATGTTATATATGAAAGTTACAGAAAATTTTTCTCTTGTTTTGTCTTCATCTTGACCTCTATATGTTATTAGAGGTCTATATGGGGAAAATTGAGGTTGGGAGAATAATTGTTCAGAATTACCAAATTATTTTTGGAAATGACTGTCATTAAGACATTTTCAATTGTTAATGAATGAGCTAAGAGACCTAAGGTGGCTTTGAGGTCGATGAAACAAAACTTTTGACGGCATAAAGTTTTTTTTAATATCTATAGAAGTACAAAAAATAATAAACCAATTGAATACCGCAACAAGTCAACTGTGTTTTTTAATTAAAGGGAATTACAGAGCTGGTAAGGGGACAGGGTTTCAAACCTCTTTATCACCATGGAGTTTTAATTAATTACTTTCTTCATGGAGATAGAATAAGATTTTTAATTAACTACCATTGGGAATTATATATTGTTTTATTTTTTTTTTAAATGAGGAGGTTAAGAAGCGCTGGCAGGCAAGAGTATCAATAAAATTGATACCACTGAATATTTTATTAGTTCATAAAAATGGAATGTGTTTTAGAAATGACATGTTAAAAATTACAATTCTAAATTTTTTGATAATTGGAACCCCAAAATTTGAATGCTAGGAAGTAATGAAGCATAGATTATATAGAAAGTTGTATTTTACTGACTAACATGAGCACACATTATAAATAATCATAAGCAAAAACCTCCACAAAAAAAAAATAAACAGATTATGTATTAACTTAAGGAGTAAGCTCCTTGATAGCAATGGGCTAGGTGTTTTAAATTTTTTTTATGTCATTGAATTTTAATTGTTTAGAACATTAAAAACTGAATATTTTCAAAATATTGAAAAAAATTAATTAAACTTTATTTTTTTTAAATTTCTTCTCATTTTGGGTACATAACAAAATATAAGTGTCAAAACTATTTTAATTTTAATAGTCCTTTAAGTGACAAAGAAAATACAGGAAAAAAATTAATAAATTAAGACTTGATAAATAAAAAATATTCTGAAAATATTGGATAGTCATAAAATATTCAAATACAGGTTAAACTTAATAAATATTCATAAGTGAAGTTTTCTCTAAATTTAAAAAAATAGGAAAAATAAAATATTCAAAAAACATTATGCATTTTAGGTGTGGGGGTCGTCAACATGTTAAAAATTAAATTGTATTAATTTCTTGATAGCTCTATATATGAAATATAAACTTTTAATAATTTCTGTAAAATATTTAAACCATATAAAGACAGAGCAAAACAACAGAAAAAATATATTTCAATTTTAAGAGGTGAAGAGGTTGGTTTTTGAAAAAATAATTTTTTGGATTATTTATATATCCATTATTTTTAACAAATATTCTATAATAAGAGGTTCTCTAAAATACCACTGAAGAAAATCGAAATTTGTTTTTCCCCCTCACCCATAAAGAATTTTGAAAAAATTAATATGATCAATGCCCCCCACATACATAGAAATATTTGGGCAAATTTGGAAAAAATCGGTTAGGTCAATGGTTAGATATAAGGCCAAAAGCAATTCATACACACTTACATACATACAAATGTGTTTTTTTGTCTGGATGTACTAGTCGAACCCTAAAACGAAAAGATTTGTAAAAAAAAAACTCGATAACATATTTTTAACATGACCGACATACTTTCCACTTTAAATGTACAATATACTGATTGTATATATAGTGTTTCTAAAATGGTGGGCTGGCTATACTTTTTCGGATTCTACTTGTAAAACTAAACAAACAAATACCCTTAAGAAAAATGCCAATTTCTACTTCGTTCTCCCAAAGTCCACCACTTTGTTATTTTTATATAAAAATTTATATCTGAAGTTTGGATAGACGAATCAAATTAATATTTGGTAGGTGTCTTAGTAATAAAGTTTTAAAATAACAAAAAAAAAAATCAGGAATTAAATACCTTCGCAAATTACAAAATGGCGGCCATATTTATTCTTCAATCCGTTATATTTCGGTAAATATTAGTTTGGAAATGTCTTGTAGCTTTACAACAATACACTGTATTTTCAAGTTAGTTCATGAAATTAACATATTAACAACATACCCTTTCGTAATGTTACCCAAGTTTGTTTTTTTTGAGTAAAGTCTGATATATAAAGAACAAAATATATTGTGGGTTGGCCAGACGGTGATTAGGATATTTTTTTTTATTAAAAGGATCTTAATTGAGATGCAAAATTAGCTATAATGTTGGTTTTATGCTTATAATGTTATTCAATGTTATGTTTATGTGGTAGTTCACGATTTTCTGTATGGGATCCATTAAGAGGGAAAGGAACAGTTCATATAACTTATACCGTATGAATACTTGTTGCATGAATCTTTAATACTAATTTCATTTTACATTAATTATCGTAGTTTGTGATCTAGCGTAATTGTTTTTCAATATATACAGTACACCGAAAAGATTTTTAAATTGTAATTTTGAATTAAATTTAAACGTAATAATTTTGAATCTAAGTAATATAAATTAGTTACACTTTTTACATAATATTAGAAATAATTTACTATATGTGTAGTTTAGTAACAAATTAATTACGGTAAAAGTTAAACACAGTAATGAAATTCTTTTGTATCGTCAACTATTTGCTTCGTAACCTTTACTTAACTTCTCAGAATGTAATATAATTAAATAATAATAACATGTTGGAATTTGTTTAAAGCACTACTAATATTTAATATATATATATATTCAAATGAAACAAACAAAATTTCTAATTGAAAAACAAATTAAACTTTTACATACCTTATTAAATGATTTAAATCAGATGCTTGCATCAGATTTAAACTTCTGTATAAATGATAAATGGGTTTATTGTAGAATGTTACTCACTTTGTATTAACGAAGGAATTCATACATATAAATAATATGACATAATCTGTTGAATAAATATTCAGTATGAGAATTATTTAAAAAAAAAAAAAAATCAAAGCACAAACAAGAAACGATTACTCATTAAATACAGACTAACGTAAGGGATCACACAAACGTAACAACTGATGGTCTTGCTACCAAATAACCGCCAGTCAGTAGGCAGTGACGTCACCGTGTGCCTGTTGCAACACGTCCATCGGTGTATCTGTGCCGCTTGACCTTGTAATATTACTGTACAACACAATATTATATAGCAGTACTGTTTGTTGGTTAAAATAGCTCTTCAATAAAGAAAAAAAAAATAGTTGTCGGTTAAAATTGAACACTTCCTTCATAATGAAATTTATAAGACACAAACATGTTGATTTATTTTACTCTGTATTAATGTCTTTATAACTTTACACAACTACCAATTAACGAATTTAGTTGCGTATTTCTAGCAGACAATTTTTTATTTATTTATTATTCATTATTTCATCTCTCCTCTTTTCTTTTTACATAGAATTGCTTTTGCATTTCGGGAAAAATATTTAAAAAAATGTTTTGATTGTGCAAGAATATCGCATTAAACATTTTTTTTTTTGCTTGATGATATTACTTACTTGTGCTTGGGATAACAGAATCTGAATTTTGTAGCGTATAAAAAATGCCACGTCAGCCCGGTATTCGAACCCACCATCTCCGGATGAAAGGCCGAGACGCTACCACTCTACCACGGAGATCGACATTAAAATAAATGCAAACTGCAAACTAAAATAATTAGATAAAATTAATGAAACCTGAAATTACGGATATAATATTTGAAACATTGAATACATGTAGCTACCGCAATGAATCTTGCAGCTTGCACTACGACAGCTCGCGTACAGTGACTGTAACCAAACTGAAAACATTCAATTTATTTTTCACGTGTAGAAGCAAATTGCTTTCATGTAAATACAACTTTTATTTTATGTTTCTCGTTAGTATTATGGATTACTTTTAAATATTTTCTAATTCTATTATTTATATTTGCTATAAAAAAAATACGTTGTGGTTTATCTTTAAATATTATAAAACTGTACGCTTCTTCTCAAAAATTATTATAATTCCGTCATCAAATAAATACTAAATGATAAATTAATTAACATTATAATTATTTGATGTATATATATATATATAGTTGATATCTATCGTGATTTTAACCCACCGGGTTAGCCTAGTGGTTAAACTCATCATCACAAAATCACTTGATTTTCGAAGTCGAGTGTTCCAAGTTCGATTCCTTATAAAAGCATTTGCTTTTATATGGATTAGAATGCTAGACTATGGATACCGGTGTTCTTTGGTGGTTTTTTCCGGTGAATCAGAGGAACCCCAGTTATGGGCGAAATGTCGGGATCGCTAACAAGTTCCACAAGATGTTATTAACGTGCGTTTGTGTGCCTGCGCCCTACCGACTAAACCTCCTCTCTTACCAACCCAATTTCACCATGTCATAAGGAGACATATATATATGAACATATATATATGGTATGAGCAATTTTGTTCATTGTCCTTTCTCCGAGTTCTACGAGTATTCTTGTTACTCTGCGTAAGGACAATTATTCTGGTCGTTACCGATAGTCTATTCCGTAGCCCCCCCCCACAGCCAAGATGGCCGCCTAGTAAGCGAAATCACAGAACTCAAAACAAAATAAAATTAAACGAATTAAAGCAACAGATTAACAAAACAACTAAGCAAATCGAAAATAAAGAACAAAACCAAACTATATAACAAATCAACGCAAAAGTAAGCAATATAAGTACCGAACTCACTAATTGCATTTGTATCAGTAGCTGGAAAATTGTTCCACAATTGAAAACAACAATCTATCGTGATTTTATTTATCGTAAAAATCAACTCGGATAAGTCAAGTATTATGAACGCGTATTCCCAAATCAGCTGATTTGGAAGTCGAAAGTTCTAGCCTTCAAGTCCTAGTAAAGTCAGTTATTTTTACACGGATTTGAATACCTGATCGTGGATACCGGTGTTCTTTGGTGGTTGGGTTTAAATTAACCACACATCTCAGGAATGGTCGAACTGAGACTGTACAAGACTACACTTCATTTATACTCATACATATCACTCTCATTCATCCTCTGAAGTATTATCTTAATGGTAATAACGGAGGCCAAACAGGAAAAATAAAGAAAGTCAAGTATTATACCTCAGGAAATAAATCACCTTTCTTAGAATCATATCAAAAAACAATATTGTTTGTTAACGTTTTAAATCAAATTAAATCTAAAAATGTAATAATTTTCAAAATATTAGCTACACATCGAGATGATTTAAATTTCAAAAAATTGTGTTCTGCGATACAATAGTAACACGACAATACATCTTACGAAGGCCCGTTCACTGTTAGGTAATGAAGCAAATGTTATACTAAACAGATAGTAGAATGATTCAAATTGCGGCTGTCGCTGCCGTAGTACCAATCAAAAAGATTGATTGCTCGTACAGATGAACATTAATAATTATTATGTAGGCAATATCTTAAAAAATTGCTACAATCACAGCACTATCATAAACTAAAAACAGGAGTGAACATGAACTTGAATTATTACGTTTATATAATATTTTATACGTACAGTAACTTGTACGTATCACATGTGTGCATGCGCACATTGCACATGGGGGCAACTTCTTTTAAAACTGTTTTCTGGGTAATTACATTTATTTATTTTTTTTCGATACATTTCCAAAATTCCAATTCTACAATATTGTATTGAAATTTAATATTTAATATTATATTCACAATTGCGGAGGCAAAAAAAAAGCGATATCCAGCAAAATGTGATCGAATGGGAACCTATCAATAATACTTTGGCGTCAGTTGAATTCATATAAATAGGAGTCTAGCGTAGATTTTGATTCCTTATTTTCGTTGCTGCTTCCCATAAACTCTCCATTGTGTTTGTATGAGCTCCGGTAATTGGATCTCAAAAGTTAACCGAGCGAAAATATAAAATTGTTAGCATGTAGATTAGATGTATCACCCTTACCTCTGCCAAAAATCAGAAATTATGTTCCTCCTCAGCCTAATACACTCCTTTAAAACATAAGTAACAACCTTTCGTTCTATCAGGGACCGTATATCCGAAACAATCTTTTGTTTCTCGCATATTCCCGCAAACATGCTAAGAATATATTATACCCACGCTGTATTTTCGCCTAGACAAAAAAAAAGATTCGCCTATTCCACGTTCAGACTATTCTCGTCTAATATTACTGAGTAACATATCCGCATACACTCCTTTATAAATTTTTTTCCTAATTTACAACGGCATTATCGATACCAAATTCTTAGCTACGAAACTTAAAACTGGTATTCTCTACTCCATGCTTACACAGAATAAACAACTTCCAATTTCTGTTTACTGGATTGAAGCTACCTACCATTCCAGAATTACCACAACTCGCCTTTGCACATCTTCATATATCTTCCCTCTATTTTTCTGTTTAGCTTCCATAACCACCGTAAAGTATTACGTGAGAGGATGCATGAGGATTGTATGTATGAATGTAAATAAAGTGTAGTCTTGTACAGTTACAGGTAAACCATTCCTAAGATATATGATTAATTGAAAACCAACCACCAAAGAATACCGGTATCCATGATCTAGTATTCAAATCTGTACAAAAATAAATGTTTTTACCAGAATATGAACCTTAGATCTCTCGGCTTCAAAAATCAGCCGATTTTGTGAGGACAAGTTTAATCACTAGACTAAACCGGCGGGGCATTTATTTTCCATGTCGCTTAACGAAAAGACATTTTATTATTCTGTACACAAAACTTAGGATAATGTAAAACCTATTTGGCTTGTAAAAAAAATAATTCTTTTCGGCACGCCGGAAGGCGGAGATACATTTCAGGAGTGCTATGTAGGGGGATAAAAAAGATTTTCACCTTAAAGTTAAAAAAAAAACTTCAAATTTACTCAATACGACAATGGTTGCATGTGAAAAAAATTTTCACATGTTTAGCATAACAAACTCCATCTTCTTACAATTCCAGCAACATTTTGGTCAACCCTTGCCGTAAGGGGTAGTTATATCAAAAATTGTTTCAGACAAAGGTTTTAGGTAATTTCTTAAGGGCTAACGATCACTTTAAACCGATTCGATACTGTGCGTATTAAGGGAGATAAGATTTTTTTTGTCTTCGGAACCCCATTTTTTCTACCTCCAGGGCCAAAAAACTTTACTTAGATAAGTTTTAGGCCCTTATTCAAAGAGTAGTAGGAACTTTAAACAAATTCGATATTTTATTTAATATGAAATTTATAGCGATATTTTGTTTTTTCGAAAAAGCCCACGCCCATTTCCACCCCATGGTCCAATTTGCCCATTAATGAACTCGACCAAGATTTTGGGTCTTTATTTTTTTGTATTAATTGGAATGTGATTACGCACAAATTACGGCAGTTATCGTGCCCACAAGAAAGTGAAATATATATATAAACTTTTGAATTTATATATACATTAAACTGTGGGTTTTGGTGTGAGTGCTGTTAAACGCGAAGATATGTTGAAATTTTCCGGAAGTCGAATCATTTTACCAATTACAATAGGTAACTTTCTTATGAAATCTACCTTCTTTTTTTATTTTTTAAACCTCCGGGACCAACGTTAGGTATTGCTTCAGAGGATGAGATGAATGACAAGTAGCGTGTGAAAAATATGCCGTGCCTGACCGGGATTCGAACCCGGGACCTCCGAATGAAAGGCCGAGACGCTACCACTCGCGCCATGGATACTAGCTTATGAAATCTACGTAAAAAAAAACAGCTTGTTGTTTATCTGGCACCTCACGGATTGAATCAATCCGATGTCGGATGGAAATAACGAATAGAGAGACACGTACAGCAAATACATGCAGTAAAAAATTGAAATAATTGCCTGCAACGTATCATGGCCAGAGAAAATGAAAATTAATAAAAATGTCCACGTTAACAATCAAAATTGTATAAAAAATATTTCGGTCTTCTATTTTAATAAAAGTTTGTTTTATAAATATTATTTCATCACCGAAATAATTATTATTCATTATAATTCAAATTTTAATGAAGGTCAAAAACGAATATATTAATATAGTAGTGTTTCATAAGTAAAAAAAAAAAAAAAAACACTATTTAACGCTTACACAACCTTTCGATTTTTTTTTAAATTATTTTTCTGAAAATTATTATTTATTAAATAAATGATTATGAAAATAAATAAATAAATAAGAAAAAACACATTAATAAATTTTTTTAAAAGAGATTTATAGTTTTAAAAATGACGAAAAAATTTTAAAAAGCTTATAAAATAAATGAATAAAAAAGAAAGATGAAATATGATTAGATTGGACAGGATATAATATAATATGATGATAAGGGATAAAAAGAGTGATTGTAGGAGAGGGAAGAGCTATAATAAAAAGTTTAGTTTTTTTTTATAAAAATAAAAACTGAAGTGAAAAATTGATAGGATGTGAAATGATAAAGATGATGATGAAGAAGTAGTAGAAAGAAAAAGAAATACTTCAAGGGGAGGGGATAAGAAAATCTGATGATATCAAGCTGGCAAATGAGCCAATAAATGAGAGAAGTAAAAGTGTAAAAAGTCAGAGAGATAGTGTGATAGAAACAGGGCTGATTATAGCCGAAGAGAGTGTTGCGGGAGGGGTAACTCAGGATGAAGAGAGGGTTTTCTATATGATGTTGTACCAGTAGTCCAAAAGTAGATTACAGTAAAGTAGGAATTTATAATTTTGCAATCAATATAAGAGAATGAAGGGGGAGTAAATTTTCTATGTGTATCAATGTCCCTTTAGGGGCTTTTCCCTTATCATCTAATCCCTTATTTCTATCCTTATCCCTCCCTAAAATATACTAGACTTTATATACATCCTTTATCTTCTACTCTTACTATTTCTACTCTCTTTATCTAACACTTTCTACCCTCATCGTTTCTCCTATGTACTAACATTCAAACCGCATTACATGTTTCACTGTGACATTTAATTTGTTGTCGGTACATAGGCGGGGAGATTGCCAAGAGGGGACACATTCTCTATACATATATTATTTTTCCCCCAGTACCTACGTAATATATCTCAAATATTACACAGCAGTGTAATTGTTTACAAGCTTTATTTGCATAGCTATGAATTTGGATCCCGACGTTAACCCTTTTATATTATGTAAAATGAAATAGAATTAGTTTTTATTGGCTTACTTTATTAACGTAATAGAAAACAATAATCTTTAAATGTATTCGTATTTTGATATACAGATATCAGTTAATATTTTTTAATGGTTTTTATTTATTATAACCGCAGTTATTAACTTCCTGTCTTCCGTTGAAAACCACGAAAAAAATAATAATTAAATAAAAATAAAATTACAAAATCTCTCAAAAATGTTACTTTCATTACAGTAAATATAGAAGTAATCCCCCATATAATGATAAAGATAAGAAAAAAAAAATCTTTCGGCACGCCGGAAAACGGAAGTAGATTTCACCGATGCTAAGTAGGGGATAAAAAAGATTTCTACCTTAAAGTTAAAAAAAACTTCAAATTTATTCAATACGACAATGGTTGCATGTGAAAAAAATTTCTCTCTTCTGTTTGCCATACGACAAGCCCCATGTTATTACAATTCCAGCAAAATTTTGATCATCCCTTCCCGTAATGGTTGGTCATATCAAAAATTGTTTCAGAAAAAAATTTTAGATAATGTTTAGATGACTAACGATCACTGTAAACCGATTTGATACTGTACCTATTAAGGGAGGTATGTTTTTTTTTTGTCTTCAAAACCCAATTTTATTTCATCCCCTGGGCCAATGGTTGGTGACATCAAAAACCTTTCCGTACATAAATTTTAGGGCCTTATTCAAAGAATAGTAGGAACTTTAAACGAATTTTGTTTTTTCGAAAAAGCCCTCCCATTTTCACCCCCATGGTTCGATTTGGCCGTTAACATACTCGATCGATTTTTGGACGAGTTATTTTTAAGGAACAATTTGAAAGTGATTGGTGCAAAATTACGGTAGTTATCTTGACTACAAGAAAGAGATATATATATGTATATAATTTTGAGCTGACGGTGGTTTTGGGGTCTGGGGATTTGAAACACGAAGATATATCAAAATTTTACTGAAGTCGAATCATGGTATCCATTACAATAGGTAGCTTTTTTATGAAATCTACATAAAATTATACCTAATGCCTTATTTATATCGTTAAATAAAATTTTTAATAAACTAAAATTATTTCTTAAACCATTAAAACATATTAAAACTCCCGATTCGTTAGTATCAATTCTCATCATTCAAAGAAAAATATTTTTACATAAGAGGTAGTCAATTTTAGACACCTAGTCTAAAATTGATTTACTCAATTTCTATATGGTTTAAATTTCTTTTTTTTTATTTCTACTTTTATTAATTTTTTTTGATAATTTCTTTTATTTACCCGTAATTTTCTACCACATGAAAATTTTTTTTTTAACTTTTTTATACGCATGTTTAATGGTAATTTGTATTGTCTATCTATCATATATCTAAAAGCAGCTAAGGACCATTCCTAAGACGTTTGTTTAATTCAATCCCAACCACCAAAGTACACCGACATCCACTGTCTAGAAGTGAAAACCGTAAAAAAGCAACTAACCTTTCACTAGGACTTGAATCCCATTCCGGGACGCCGTCCTCCAGGGCAACACGCCCGGAGAGCCTAGCTGCGGAGGGTGTGCCTAGGGTACGCTTCTCCAATTAGTTTATATATTAAAATAATCTGAATTGTTGTACGTCATATTTACATATTAAGTACTTCTTAACACATATTTATTTTTACGAATATTGTAATTTTACATACGAGTAGTTACATTCCAGGGAAATATAACCTAAGGCGTATCTATAATAGAAATAACTTTTAAATTTATTTTACAGTGCAAGGAAAATATTATAGAAGATGTAAAGTTAAAGCAAATTAAAATTACAGAATTATATTTACTGGATTTTCATACTCTTCTTTTTCCTTTTTTTTTCTGTTTAGCCTCCGGAACCACCGTAAGATATTACTTCACAGGATGAATGAGAATGAAATTACTTCACATGTATGAATGTAAATGAAGTGTAGGCTTGTACAGTCTCAGGTGAACCATTTCTGAGATGTATGGTTAATTGAAACCCAACCACCAAAGAACACCGGTATTCACGATGTAGTATACAAATCCGTATAAAAATAAGTACCTTTACTAAGATTTGAATCTTAGAACTCTCGTCTATGAAATCAGCTGATTTGTGATGACGAATTCTAGACCACCCGAATCTCTTGCTACAATCCACTTCTCTTGCTAACAGAATGGCAAGAGAAGTGGTACACCGCTGCAACTGGGGCGTCGAGAAAGAAATTTATTCCTCAGATAGGACTGTGACTGGAGAGGAAATATGACGACTTGGGCTACTATCTGTCACAATTCCTCTCTGGTAACAGAGGATTGATTTACACAGGTTTAGAAGAAGGGAGCTCACAAATTGTGTGTACTACGGTCAAGAGGACGCTCCCTGCTACACCTTTTTTGAATGTGCACGTTGGGAGGATCTAAAAGCAAGATATTACATACAAGAGATTACTCCGGAAACTATAACAAAAAGTATATGCTGATAGGTAAAGAGGAATGGCTGAAAATAGAGAGATTTGTAGCAGAAATTGTACGAGCACAAAGGAAGACTACAAGAAGCGGGAAGAGTTAAGTTTTTTTTTTGTTGTCTTCAGTCATTTGACTGGTTTGATGCAGCTCTCCAAGATTCCCTATCTAGTGCTAGTCGTTTCATTTCAGTATACCCTCTACATCCTACATCCCCAACAATTTGTTTTACATACTCCAAACGTGGCCTGCCTACACAATTTTTCCCTTCTACCTGTCCTTCCAATATTAAAGCGACTATTCCAGGATGCCTTAGTATGTGGCCTATAAGTCTGTCTCTTCTTTTAACTATATTTTTCCAAATGCTTCTTTCTTCATCTATTTGTCGCAATACCTCTTCATTTGTCACTTTATCCACTCATCTGATTTTTAACATTTTCCTATAGCACCACATATCAAAAGCTTCTAATCTTTTCTTCTCAGATACTCCGATCGTCCAAGTTTCACTTCCATATAAAGCGACACTCCAAACATACACTTTCAAAAATCTTTTCCTGACATTTAAATTAATTTTTGATGTAAACAAACTATATTTCTTACTGAAGGCTCGTTTAGCTTGTGCTATTCGGCATTTTATATCGCTCCTGCTTCGTCCATCTTTAGTAATTTTACCTCCCAAATAACAAAATTTTTCTACCTCCATAATCTTTTCTCCTCTTATTTTCACATTCAGTGGTCCATCTTTGTTATTTCTACTACGTTTCATTACTTTTGTTTTGTTCTTGTTTATTTTCATGCGATAGTTCTTGCGTAGGACTTCATCTATGCCATTCATTGTTTCTTCTAAATCCTTTTTACTCTTGGCTAGAATTACTATATCATCAGCAAATCGTAGCATCTTTATCTTTTCACCTTGTACTGTTACTCCGAATCTAAATTGTTCTTTAACATCATTAACTGCTAGTTCCATGTAAAGATTAAAATGTAACGGAGATAGGGAACATCCTTGTCGGACTCCCTTTCGTATTACGGCTTCTTTCTTATGTTCTTCAATTGCTACTGTTGCTGTTTGGTTCCTGTACATGTTAACAATTGTTCTTCTATCGCTGTATTTGAACCCTACTTTTTTTAAAATGCTGAACATTTTATTCCAGTCTACGTTATCGAATGCCTTTTCTAGGTCTATAAATGCCAAGTAGAGTTACGTTAAGAAAAAAAAAAGATCGAGACCCGGCTGTTGGGCCAGAGCCTCCCGTTAAAGCCTATAAGGCCGAGGAACGGGGTGGTGTGGCGACCGGAAGCGTCACAAGGCGGGTGTCTTCTTCTACGAGGTTGGGTGTTAGGGCATAGCCGGGTCTGTTGTCCCTGGCCTTAGCGGTTAGAGGCAGAGAGGCCAGATGAAAATAAGGAAAAGATCGGGAACCGGCGAGTCGATCTGCTATGCCGGCAAGTGGGGAGGCTCATTAAAGTCACAAGGATACTCCCCTGGGCTGAGTAATACTTGATTGTTGAGCCGGCCCAGGGTTGGAACAGAAAAAAAACGAATAGTGTATGAGTGGTAGGAGAATAGTGTAAGATGAAATAGAATTAAAAAAGAAGAAAATTAAAAAAAAAAAATGAAATAACCTGCAGGAAATATTCTCTGTCAATCTGCTCGACGAACAATATTTTTAGTGTCTATCCGTATTTCAACAGAATTTTCTAAGTTGACTAATTGTATTTACTGCTAAATTAATATATATATATTTTATTTTTTTTTCAATTATCCCCTAGGCCGGATCCTGCAGTTAAGTATTACATAGCCCAGGGGAGTGTTGTTTACTCTAACGGGCCTCCACGTCTCGGCCCGCCGGTCGGATCTCACTTTACGACCGCCTCAAACCCCCAGAGTAGGATCCACCAGACTCGGCTATGTCGTCCCTGGGTCCCCACTTCGGAAGCCGGGACTCTGTTTTTATGCCAATGTCTCTAACGGGGACACCCGGAGTGGGGCATCCCCGCCGGCACTCATTCTTTTTCGCTCGGGGGTGCTAGAGTCCCCGTGCCTCATCGCTACCGCCCACTCGGTACGCAGCTCCGTAGACGGCTGTCCCTCATCCCCGAGCCCCCCGATCATTCTCCTGAAGAACGCTCGCCACAAACCCTGCAATGGTATCAAAGATCATCTTGGGGCTCCGCAACATAGTGCCGATGATGTTCTCCACGCTAAGCGGTCCGGTAATCGCCGAGCAAGCTGGGCGGTAATCATCCCACTGCGGGCACCAGAACACCACGTACGTGTTCTAGAGTATCCGGGTCGTCGCAATAAGGGCAATAGGGGTCATCCAGCCTCCTCCTACCACAGATTAAGGCGCGGAAGACCTCATGGCCGGTCAGGAATTGCGTGAGCCAGTATTTCAGCTCACCAAACCTCTGACCGGACCACGGCTTGGCTTTATATCCGCGATAAGGCGGTGCGTCCACCTGCCTTTGGTGGACGCATTCCACCTAGCTTGCCAATCTCGGAACAGGGCCGCATGAGAACTCACTGGTGGCCCGATATTTGAACCTCTGCCAACTGCTGAAGAGGTGGCTGCCCCGTGATCACCTGCATCGTCACTGTCGACACAGAGGCATATGCTGATGCTATGTTGATTTCATTGTTTGTGTTATTTTTCTAAAATATTTATTTTTTTTGTTTTGTAATAGAAAATTTTGTTTCGTTTAATAAGTAGTATCTGCTATATTTTGATATGATTTTTTTTTATAACTTCAAAATTGTTATGTTTATATTTATTTTCTGCGGACTTCAATATTTTTTACTAAAATAAAATTTTCTATACGTTTTGTTTAAAGCTATTGCATATTTTTTTACCCATTTAATAAAGTTATTTTAGATCAAACATAAAATATTGTGTTTTAATAGTACCTTTATAAAAGTACGCGCGTATTCGAATGCAACGTTGTGTCAAAATTTCAAAGCAATCAGTGAAGAATTATCGGTGATTTAACATTTTGAACAAACGAACATTTACATTTTTATTTATATAGATTAATGGTTGTACTTATCTTTTAATTTCATTTCCTATTTTTAGTAAATTGAGGTTCTTGAAAAGGATATCCGCTTGATTGTTAATATGTTTATTTGTGATCGTTTTATTGTTACTTTTTAAGTTAAAGATTTCTAAAATGCTCACTCTTCTTCTTTTAATAGAATTCTGAATTAATTTCGTTGATTCTTCCATTTTCATTGGAATATGTACTTCTTTTATTAAATACGTTGCATAATTACAATCTTGTTTTTGGTTTTTAAAAGATCTCATTTGTTCATCGTATCTTAACTTAAACTTTCTTTCCGTTTGGCCAATGCATGTTGCATTCCATTTATATTTTATTTTGTGAATACCATTACTTTAAAAAAAATTTTTTTTCTATATTTTATCTTTTTTAGCGTATTATTTGTATTTATAACCGTTTTAATATTAAAAATTATTTAATTGGGTGAATTTCTTCTCCAGTAAATGTTAATTTACTCAATTTCTATATCGTTTAAATTTCTTTTTTTTTATTTTTACTTTTATTAATTTTTTTTGATAATTTCTTTTATTTACCCGTAATTTTCTACCACATGAAAATTTTTTTTTTAACTTTTTTATACGCATGTTTAATGGTAATTTGTATTGTCTATCTATCATATATCTAAAAGCAGCTAAGGACCATTCCTAAGACGTTTGTTTAATTCAATCCCAACCACCAAAGTACACCGACATCCACTGTCTAGAAGTGAAAACCGTAAAAAAGCAACTAACCTTTCACTAGGACTTGAACCTCAGAACCTTCGACTTTAAAAAAACAGCTATTAAACAACTGATTTGCGGCGACGAGTTAACCATTAGACCGACCTCGTAGGCTACTTGTAATTTGATGACAAATTTACATTTATAGTTTAAATAATAATTTAGAGGGCGGGAAAAGTATATTAAAATTGTATACATGTTATAATACAATTACTGTTATAAAAAAAGATCACTTACACGATCCTAAATTTTTTTTAAGTTTAAATTTATTTAAACTTTAAAGTTTAAAAGCGTTAAAATAAAATACCTTTGGGAATACTACGTAGATACGTTTAAAAAATGTGTGCTAAATAGGTTACATTAAAATTCTAACTAAGTAATTCTAAAACATTTAAATTTGTAATTAGAACATCCAGTGCGAGTTTGATTAGATAAATGTTTTTTTTCCCGTTTCGTTTCGGGTTTTTTTTTTACGTATACCTTTCACCTTCCATGCTTACCTGGTGATAAGGATTTTTCGGCTTTGAAAGGCAAATTTGTTTAGTTAAACTTCAGTCTAAATTAAATATTTAGCGTACGTTTTATTTGAGTTACATTGCCCCTAATGTGAATTTCACCTTTACGACCCTTTATCTCTCATTTCGTATAATCGTATCCTATCCCGCTTTTTGTCTCCCTTTTTTTTACTTCATACGTCCGTTAATGCAATAGATTTATGTAAATATATCCTTTAATTTTTCCACTCTAAGTGTTGTATTTCAAAGATCCATCTGGAATAATAATATTAAATAATAAGTTTGTAAAAAGAGCTAAAAATTATAGAAGAGATAAAATAAATGAATAAAATTTAGAAAATAATGTTTACATAACAACAAAGAGATATTGAAGATACAACAGTTCAATAAAAAAATAATAATTAATATCATTGATTGTTACTAATCAATAATCGTGCATTACCTTTTTTTTGTCTTCAGTCATTTGACTGGTTTGATACAGCTCTCCAAGATTCCCTATCTAGTGCTAGTCGTTTCATTTCGGTATACCCCCTACATCCTACATCCCTAAAAATTTGTTTTACATATTCCAAACGTTGCCTACCTGCACAATATTTTCCTTCTATCTGTCCCTCCAATAGTAAAGCGACTATCCCATGATGCCTTAATTTGTGGCCTGTAAGTTTGTATGTTCTTTTAACTATATTTTTCCAAATGCTTCTTTCTTTATCTATTTGCTGCAACACCTCTTTATTTGTCATATTATCAACCCATTTGATTTTTAACATTCTTCTATAGCACCGCTTTTCAAAAACTTCTAAACTTTTCTTCTAAGGTACTCCGATCGTCCAATTTTCACTTCCATATAAAGCGATGCTCCAAACATATATTTTTCAAAAATCTTTTCCGGACGTTTAAATTAATTTTTGAAGTAAACAAATTATATTTTTGGCTGAAGGCTCGTTTCGCCTGTGCTATTTGGCATTTTATATCGTTCCTTCTTCGTCCATCTTTAGTAATTCTACTTTCCACATAACAAAATTCTTCTACCTTCATAATGATTTCTCTTCCTATTTTTACATTCATTGGTCCATTTTCGTTACTTCTATTACAATTCATTACTTTCGTTTTGTTCTTGTTTATTTTCATGCGGTAGTTCTTGCGTAGGATTTCATCCATGCCGTTCATTGTTTCTTCTAAATATTTTTTACTCTCGGCTAGAATTACGATATAATCAGCAAACCGTAACATCTTTATCTTTTCACCTTGTACTGTTACTCCGGATCTAAATTGTTTTTTAACATCATTGACTGCTAGTTCTATGTAAAGATTAAAAAGTAAAAGGAATACGGAACATCCTTGTCGGACTCCCTTTCTTATTACGGCTTTTTTCTTATATGCATTACCTATCTAAATAATATAAAATGTTTTTAATTTATCTAAAAAATATGCGATATTTTCTCCAATCCGAAAAAAATCAAAATAATGAACTAAATAAGATTACTTAAAAACCAAATTTCGGGAAAAATTATTATATATATATTTATACGTACCGGGTGTTTCTAAAATAAGCCACCAAACTTGTACAGTGGTTTTCTTATATTAAAATAAAGTAAAAGGTTACTACTGTAAACATGGGTCCGGAAGTGCTTTGCTTACCCCGCTAGCCCCCATTTCGTTTTTTTTCACTAAATAATTTTTATCTGCAGAATGGTTTCACTAATTACGTTAAAATTTGAAATGGTAACTTACTAAGATAAAAAAAACTATTGTTAGAAAGTTAATAACCCTTATCTAATAATATTTTTCAAATTGGCCGTTATTTAACATTTTTAAATCCAAATAACGCGAAAATGATCAATTTTATTAAAAAAAAACCACAAGAGTTAAAGAGTATATACACATACTAGAGTTCTTAAATAATAAAAATCATCAGTAATGTTAGTGGAAAATTTTAAAATATTGTGGCTTGTCAAATGGAAGCTACTTATTAACACGGCAAAGTCGAGTCATGTTATGAGGAAGGGTTTGACCAAGACTTTGGCTAGATGATGATCACATCCCTCATTCTTGACAGTGTACGATACCTAGGACTTTATTTAGACTGCCACCTAACATGGAAAAATTACGTAAGAAAGAAGAGGAAACAAATAAATTTTGTATATTTAAGTAAGTATACAATCGAACTGGTTATTAGGAAGAAGATTCGTATTATCATTAAATAACAAACTGCTGTTGTACAAAGCGTTTTTAGAGCCAATATCAGCCTACGGGATACAATATTGGGGTACGACAAGCAATAGAAATATCGACAAAAGTTCCAGAATAAAGTACTGAGGAACGTTTCGGAGGCTTTATGGTTTGCGAAAAACAAAGAGATCCACGGTTACCTAGGGATTCCATCCATTCGTGAAAAAATTCACCGATTATGTTCAAAGTATGCACTTAAGCTTAAGTATGCACGAAAACCATCTAGCGGTTAACCTTTTGGATAATACTGAAGATGTGAGACGACTAAAAAGGCTGGAACGGAAGGAAAGAGATGCGTCGAGGTGCTTCAGGAGCTAGTGGAGTAATATAAGACCTAGTCCCGGCCGCCGGGTGGGGTTCTGGGAACGACATAGTCGGACCTGTTTCCCCTCCTTGGAGTTAGGGGCATGTAAGAGGAAAGAGTGACACCAGGTCATAAACGACATAGTCGGACCTAGTTCCTCTCCCTGGGGTTAGGGGCATGCAAGAGGAAAGACTGACACCAGTCCTGAGACCAGGTGAAAAACTGGACCGAAGAGCGAAAGGGTGATGGACAGCCCTCTGCGGAGCCATCGTTCATTTGCGCTTGTGGAGATGGGCAATGATAATGAGGCACGGGGACTCTTGACCCTCCAAACTCAAAGGCACCCCCGGAGTCGTGCTATGCTTAATTTCTGAATCGATTATTACCTGAGGGGGGGAGAAACGGTAAATTTAGTTGGTAGGGTGTGGGCACACATAGGCTCTAAATAATAACATCCAGCCGAACCCGTGGGAGTCCGACACTTCTCCACTTGTGGGGATACGTAAATGGTATTTCTCCGCAACACTGATAAAAAAAAGAGGCAGCATGTATTCAATCTAGAAGATGTTGTGCGATGAATATCATCTTTTTTTATATGTGACTAGTGATAGTTTGTTATGTCTTATTTTTTATCTCTTGTATGACTTGTGACATTTTTTTTTATACCCTATTATTTATTCTATCGTTTGGTTACTCATTTAATTTTATTGTTCCCAATATCTATGTTATGTTAAAATTTAACTTCTTTTTTTTATATTATTTTCAATAGATAATTTTGGAATTCGTTTTTACTTTGTTATATTGCTATTCCCTATATATTTTATTGTACTATACTGTTTAAGCCTTTATATTGTTTTGGAAGATATCACTGGATAGGCATCCAGTGAAAGGTAGGCCCCTTTCACGTCATTATTACACATTACAATTTACTTATAGTTCACTGTTCAGAAAACTGATTGTAAATAATGCCATACACAAAAAAGAATTAAAAAAAAAAATTAATTGAGGTTCGTGAAATAAACTGGAAGAAATAATTTATTTTTCAAATCGTCGGCCATTTAATGGTTTGATGCTATTCTTCATTTTTGTTTTTGCTAATTTTTTTCATAGCATCCTTACTTTCTCAGTTATAATTCTTAAATAAAATTTGTCATTCTCAGTTTTTTATCCTGTTCATGTTTTTTATTACCTTCGCCAAAAGTGAAGAGTTTTTCAGTAGCCTAAAAGTGAAGGAAAAGACAGAGTGAATCATTGATGAAATGTCTACCGAGCGAATTGCATCCTGACAGCTCTAACTAATGATTGCAAAATGCAATCAGTGTTTGAGGGTCAATAAGATGACCTTCGGAACCCATCAGGGCCAAGAACGGAGGAGATTGTGTGGCCACAAGACGAGTGTCTTCCTCCTAAGGGGCCTTATATCAAATGAACTAAAACTAATTGTCTTAATATATTGCCCAACAATATATATTGTCATTATATTTTTCTCTTTTCTCTAACTTACCTTAAAATTCTTTCATTTCGTACTTTATTTTCAATCCCTTCTAATAGCACCACCGTATGAAAGGAGCATTTTTTTTTTCTATCGTACATTTTCCTTATCATAAAGAACTGAAATCAATAAAGATTTTTTAAAGAAATATTTTTAGATTTATATTAATATGTACTATTTTGTTTTCTGCATGTAATATTTCCTTGTTTATATCCAGCTACTTTTGATTTTTGTATTATTTCATACATCCTTAATAACTATACCTCATAAATAGGATAATTTTATAATTTATGATTTACCTTATAGTCCTCTGCCTTAATATTTAATTCTTTTTTTCAAATTTCATAATATATACTCATACTTATTTATTATTCTTTTAAATAATTTTCTCTTATAGCTATTTATATTAAAAAATTTCTTCCAGCTCAGTTTTAACTTGTAATAAAAAATCAATGTCATAAATGAAACATACAATTTGTATATTCGCTCCTTGGATTTTTGTTGACATTTTCAAATATGTCTTTCAATTTTTACATCGATTTATAAATTAAAAAACAATGAAGAGAAACAACGTTCTTGTCAGTTTTTAGTTTCCCGTCTAGATAGAGCTATAACTCTAGAAGGGAAATATTGCAATAAGTCCAATTTGGGCATATGAGGTTTTCATCGGATCTTGACCTTTTTTCACCTAAGGAATCCAAAAACACAGGATAGAAATTTTTCGGATTTTAATGTTCGTATGTATCTACTGAACTACTGGGCCGATTTTGACCAAAATAAGTCAGAATACTTCTCAATATGGAGCATTAAATCTTCAACTTAAAAGGTTAAGGAGGTGAGGCTCTAGAGTAAGGTCACCCATAGTATCTCGAGATTTCACCTAATTAAGATCATATTTTTTTTAGGCAAATTTGTTAACGGCTAAAAAAATAACAATATTTGCAAAACACATTTTGCAAAATCGTATCCCCACCCTAAAAGATGCCATTATAGTCGTCTACTATGTTGTGACGTCACAGGTGATCGGTAGAATTAAATAAATTAATAATATTTCCAATTTAATAAAGGTAACTCGGTCCTTCTGGATCTTGAACTCGGATCGCCCGGTTGGCTCGGCACCTGGTGCGTTAAGCCTCGCGGCAAAACCAGCCTGCCGACAGTAGATGTGAAATTTTTTTTATGTAAGTTGTGAAATTACATTTAGATTTAGAATGCAGGATTTTATTTTATAATTATTTTTAAAGAATCCTAAACTCCACAACCAGCTTACAAGCCTATCTTCTTCTTGTGAAATAAATAAAAATACAAAAAATAAGAAGAAAAAATTTATTAATTTAAAAGAAAGAAAAAGAGATAATTGAGAATAATAAATAACGTGGTCTTTAAATTCGGATAATATTGTCATCTTTTGGCGAATTCTATTTGAAAAAATAATTATTTCATAATATGAAGTTGAGGAGGATGAAATGGGAGAAACAATACTGAGATCTGAATTTAAGCGAGCATTAAAAGATTTAAATGGCAGAAAGGCTCCTGGAATTGACGGAATACCTGTAGAATTACTGCGCAGTGCAGGTGAGGAAGCGATTGATAGATTATACAAACTGGTGTGTAATATTTATGAAAAAAGGAATTTCCGTCAGACTTCAAAAAAGTGTTATAGTAATGATACCAAAGAAAGCAGGGGCCGATAAATGTGAAGAATACAGAACAATTAGTTTAACTAGTCAAGCATCAAAAATCTTAACTAGAATTCTATACAGAAGAGTTGAGAGGAGAGTGGAGGAAGTGTTAGGAGAAGACCAATTTGGTTTCAGGAAAAGTATAGGGACAAGGGAAGCAATTTTAGGCCTCAGATTAATAGTAGAAGGAAGATTAAAGAAAAACAAACCAACATACTTGGCGTTTATAGACCTAGAAAAGGCTTTCGATAACGTAGACTGGAATAAAATGTTCAGCATTTTAAAAAATTAGGGTTCAAATACAGAGATAGAAGAACAATTGCTAACATGTACAGGAACCAAACAGCAACAGTAACAATTGAAGAACATAAGAAAGAAGCCGTAATAAGAAAGGGAGTCCGACAAGGGTGTTCCCTGTCTCCGTTACTTTTAATCTTTACATGGAACTAGCAGTTAATGATGTTAAAGAACAATTTAGATTTGGAGTAACAGTACAAGGTGAAAAGATAAAGATGCTACGATTTGCTGAGGATATAGAATTTCTAGCCGAGAGTAAAAAGGATTTAGAAGAAACAATGAACGGCATAGATGAAGTCCTACGCAAGAACTATCGCATGAAAATAAACAAGAACAAAACAAAAATAATGAAATGTAGTAGAAATAACAAAGATGGACCACTGAATGTGAAAATAGGAAGAGAAAAGATTATGGAGGTAGAAGAATTTTGTTATTTGGGAGGTAGAATTACTAAAGATGGACGAAGCAGGAGCGATATAAAATGCCGAATAGCACAAGCGAAACGAGCCTTCAGTAAGAAATATAATTTGTTTACATCAAAAATTAATTTAGTTGTCAGGAAAAGATTTTTGAAAGTGTATGTTTGGGTGTCGCTTTATATGGAAGTGAAACTTGGACAATCAGAGTATCTGAGAAGAAAAGATTAGAAGCTTTTGAAATGCGATGCTGTAGGAGAATGTTAAAAATCAGATGGGTGAATAAAGTGACAAATGAAGAGGTATTGCGGCAAATAGATGAAGAAAAAAGCATTTGGAAAAATATAGTTAAAAGAAGAGACAGAATTATAGGCCAGATACTAAGGCATCCTGGAATAGTCGCTTTAATATTGGAAGGACAGGTAGAAGGGAAAAATTGTGTAGGCAGGCCACGTTTGGAATATGTAAAACAAATTGTTAGGGATGTAGGATGTAGAGGGTATACTGAAATGAAACGACTAGCACTAGATAGGGAATCTTGGAGTGCTGCATCAAACCAGTCAAATAACTGAAGATAAAAAAAAAAGTTGTTTATATTTATTTATTTACGTTGATTACAGGATTATCTACTTAAAATTGATCATTATCTGTAATCGTTATTTTATGAAGCTTAAAGGAGCATTGAAGTTGTAGTATATGTTTTTCTTTCTATAATATTGTTTGTTCTATAATATTGTAAATTGATCTATAAATATTAAAGTAAAAATTAACAAATAAGGTAAATAAAAATTTTTAAAAATTCAACTCTCTCGTTTGAAATAATAAATTGATTACTATTATTATTTTTTTTGCATAAATTGTTTCCTATTTACAGGATATCCATTAGCAAATGTTAAAATATCAGTTTATTACTTACACACAATGTATAACATACAATCAAGTATGAATTGGAAATATTTAAATTAGATAATGATGTGCTTAGTAATATGGTTTCTAAGAAGATCTCGATAATAAACTTTTCCATTAAAAAAAAACATTATATACTCCTCCCTTTCTGGTTGAATAGATCCCAGACTGGTAAGTTGGATATTAATTTAACTAAATTTCATCAGAACAATTTCAGGTAGAAAATCTTCTCCATCCCAATGGATGGATATATTTATCCATCCTCAGACGTAAGAATGCCCTGGTACTACTGTGGAAAAACACTACCAATGCAGTGGCACCAGTCAACATCATGACCGTCGGTGGATCAACTAATCGACACTTGAAATCTCGGAAAAGCAGTAAAAAACTTACAGAGGAGAACTTTAATATCAAACAACTGAAGATTTTTTTTTTCTGTTTAGTCTCCGGAAATCACTGTCAGGTATTACTTCAGAGGATGAATGAGAATGAAATATATGAGTGTAAGTGAAGTGTAGTCTTGTACAGTCTCAGGTCGACCATTCCTGAGATGTGTGGTTAATTGAAACCCAACCACCAAAGAACATCGGTATCCACGATCTAGTATTCAAATCCGTATAAAAGTAACTGCCTTTACTAGAATTTGAACGTTGGAACTCTCGACTTTGAAATCAACTGATTTGGAACCACAAGTTTACCTATAGACAGCCCAATGGAGTATGCAATTCGATATTCCTAAATAAAACAATATTGAGGTTTAATATTTTTCTACTCCTAAATGGGATAACCATGATGTTTATTTATTTTTACAATAATTATAGGCTTACGCCCCCTTACTGTTACCAATGGATGACAATGAATTTTTTAGCGTGTGAAATAAGCCATGCCGACCGGGATTTGAACCCGGGGCCTCCGGATGAAAGGACGAGATGCTACCAAGAGACGCCACGAAGAACTGCAGGTAAGTAAAATTATATACTAATTCAATGAAATTCTCTAATTAATATGTGAATGTGATTTTTAGTCCATAAACAACAAAAGAAAAATAAATTTTATCTCCCCACCATTTTTTGAAGGGTTTGAATAAGATAAAATACCATCAGAAAATATCTCCATAAAGGGTAATAAATTATGTTAAAAAACTCACCTACACCCTTTAGCAAATTCTTGAGATACGGGATCGACAAATTCTGTAACCTTCTTGGATGAATTATGACCAAAATTAAATTATAATAGTTATCCACGAAATTATCAGTGTAATCGGTCCATCCAGTCTGAATATCAGACGTATCGCCGTTCTTCTTCGTATCCGCTCCAGGATATCCCGACCTCTGGCAATGCACAGCTGTGTATGTACTTATAACTATTTATACCAATGTACTTATATACCTTTAGATTTGAGGTATCAGGGGTATGAAAAAAATATTTACTGAAATTGAGGTTTGTTTATATATATATATACATAATATTTTTGTAGATCAAAAATCTCCAAAACTATTAAATCAATTTCATTGAAATTTAGGTATGCTGTAGTGGAATATCGAAAGTTGTGCGTGTGAAAATTTTACGAAGCTTAGTTTGGTCGTTCTTGAGTTACACTCAATTTTTAGGTCAAAAAAATTTGGGGGGAGACAGTTAGAAGCATAGTTCACCATGAAGCGGCAAGTTGGAACGTTTTTTTTTAACTTCCGGGTCAGAGGGCCTTCAGAGGACGAGATGAATGATTTTAACTTATGTGAAAATGACATGCCTGACCGGGATTCGAACACGGGACCTCCGGATGAAAGGCCGAGACGCTACCACTCACGCCACAGAGGCCGGCGACGTTTCTTTATCTGCGGTATCTATTGTTAGCAAAATTAAACCAAATTAAATAAATATTAAAATATTACAACCAAATTGAATTAATGAAAAGCCTGTTTTCTGGTATAAAACGAGGCAAGAGGTTTTTTTTTAATATTCTGTTCATCAAAATTAGAAACAATTTAAAATTTCATTTTTGGTTTTAGTTTAAATATTTTAAATGACATTGCATCCAAAAATAAAGTGTTTCCGGATTTGTACATGATCTAAATAATATATTAATTGAATAGAACTATTATTTTGTGATACATTTTATGTAAAAACATTTCAATATTTAATATGGAACATAACATTTATTATTTAAAAATAATTTTTAATTTATATTTAAAATGAGATTTGTGTTATCATTAATGATATGTAAATACTTTAAATGTACATACATTGTATTCGTTAAATTTTCCTCAAAAATAAAAATTTTAAATGGAAATTATTTGGTAAAATGGTTACTGTATGATAAAAATTATACAGATTAAAAAAACATAGGGATAGCGGGGAATGCAGAGGAGAGGAAAAAAGTGTGGTCGAAAAAAAGATAAAAATAATACAGACAGATAAATAGAGATGAATACAATACATCATGGATGTTAATACGTAAAGAGTTTGTTTTATCAATTTTTGTTTGAACAGTACAATTATTGTAATATCCCGGCATAAGTTAAATTGAAATATAACAAAGGAATCAACGAATTGCAAAAATAGTTGCTAGGATAAAAGGATTGCTTTATTAGGTAAAGCGAAGGTTTTATCGCGAACCGAAATTACAAAAAGCGGAAAGCTTTCATGTCAATTGCACTTTGAATTGAACGATTAGGAGAGCTGTGTGTGTATGCCCGAGCGCACGTTTGTATGTGTGTATCTGTGTGTAGAATACAAGGATGATGGAACAGAATAAATGACAAGGGAAAACGAGCGGCTATGAAACAAAGGAACAGAATTACGGTTGGACGGGTAGAAAGGGTCAATTTATGGGGTGAAATATTGACACTGCAATCAGTCTAGTTGTGTTATGTACGTTGCTACGTATTACGTATATACTGTTGCTTTAGTACTTCATTCTCACTCTCTCTCTCTCTCCCTCATATATACATATATAGAAAACTTAAAGCCATAAAGAATTTTTTAATTGAACTTGAACATTTATATACTAATTCTCATACTAAGATATATATATATGTAGATTCTCGCGCGGGCGCATAAATATATATGCGAGTGTATAAACTAAAAAAAAAAAAAAACAACACAAATTTGTCTCACTTAATTGTATATATTTATTTTTATTAATAAATAACTAGTTATATTTTAACTAACATTATACAATTATAATTAATCGGCTTCATAAGGAAAGAAGATTCACAAATTTGACCCTCATATTTTTTCACCCATAACGTTTTACCGGGTTGACTAATTGTAATAATTTTTATATCATTTAGTAAAGTAAAATCCCAAGTAAATACCATTAAACACTTTGATTAGAGTCAAGCACTATACGTCGTCAGTATTAATGAATAACAAAAAAAATATTTCGTGTATTTCTATACATTACTAAATAATGAATGTCAATTTCTCGGAGTGGATTGGCGGATTTCATAATACTTTTGTGATTTTTTTCTCTAAAAAAGAAAGTGGTATCACCCTCTGGTGATACCACTGTTTTTAGATAGATTTCATAAGACCTATTGTCCTACTCAGGAAGAGGCAGGCCTTGCCTGCCTCTTCCTGAGTAGGTGGGGGACTTAATTTTTCATTGTTCTCAACAGTTCGGCATAAGTCTTTCCCTCAGCCTTAACAACGATAGTCTTTCTTGAGCGAGCCCGAACCGAGTCCCTCAATCTTGGCAGGACCATCTTCGGAAGCTCCTCTTTTCTGGTCAGATATATGATCAGTTTCCTTATCGTTGTACCCACGGGTCCCGGTGGAAGCACGAAGACCGGAGCCCTGGTTTTCACCACGACTCGTTTCAACGCCCTAAGGAGAGTGGCGGCTGTAGTTCGGTCTCCTGCTGATGTCGTAAAAGACCGTATATCTAATCCAATTAGTTGAAACACTATCTTCGTCTAGCATAGTGGTATTGTCTATGCTGACTGCCCCCGGTTTAGCGTTAGCATATTTGCCGCTAGCAGCACTAGGTCTCAGTTGCTTGTTCAAGTCTACAGAATTACATCTGTCAGAGCTATCAGACTGAGGGTTAGCGGAAGTTACTCTGTTCATGGCCTACGTGGACCAACGATCAGGCAATCTATCGGTTGATTCTATCAGTTCGCATTCAAGAATATCAGACAATTCTTTTGCCCTGGAGTGTTCGGTCTGTGCCCCTTGTGATTTAGTATCCATATCAGTCATAGCGTCATTAAGATGCTGAAAAGACTTATATATGTCCGTCAGCTCCCTCTCGTGGACCTTTTGATGAGTCACCATAGACTTGCCAAGGTTTTGCCAAAATGTTATAAGAGCATGTCCTAGCTTAAAAAGTGAGTTCCCACAATGTAGGGGAGATTTCTTCTTCCTCAGAGGAACCTGCTCTAACTCGTTTAGTCTCTTTGAGGTCAGCTGCCTTCCATCCTTTCTTCTCTGGGGGGGCCGGAAGGACCGGAAACACTTAATTCCATCCCCTCTGCCAAAAGGAAGGAATTAAAAAAAACACCAGTATTTTTATTGAACTCTCGGCTCAATTCCGAGGTGGTGGGGTGTTGGTTAGGGGGAACGGGTTTTTTTTGGGGGGGTCGCAAAATTTATGTTCCGGAATGTCCCCTCAGAAAAATTCGTTTGGAGGGGGGTCGGGGGTTTGAATATGTACTCGACCAAAAGTGCCCCCCCAAAAAAAATTGGGGTGGATGGAGGGTCTAGGGAAGGTATTGACCCGGATCGGATAGATCCGAGAGGATTTTGGGAAATATTGGTCAGGGAAGGAGCTATTAGGAAAGGAAAATCCGCCTTACAAGTGCCTCAAACACAGAAAAAATTCTACTAGTATAACTTGTCTAAAATTATTCTAAATTGTTGTTTACTCCAACAGCCGTGAAGTCACAAACTTGTGGTTACTTGTCTATTGACTTATCTTATTTTCACTAACCTCAACGGCCAATTTAACATTGGCTCTTACGGAGAAAAAAAGTTGCAACAGAAAAAACGTAATTATTACAGCACAGTTCGGTCACCAAAATTCACAAAATTTTACATACTTATCCGTTATCCTTACCTCGAAATGATTCACTACTTGTCCAATGAAAGAGCCGCAAAAAATCAAACCAAAAACCCAAAAAACGCAGAGCTAGAAATACACGTCCCCTCAGGCTGAGTATCCATACTCGACTGAGCAGAGTATCCACACTATCTCCTACTTAGCACCGGTGAAATCTACCTCCGCCTTCCAGCTTGCCGAAAAGAATTTTTTTGTTCAGTTCGTACATGACTAATATTGGAAAACATTTGCCATAATTTTTTTTTCGAATGTGTACGGGTTTCGATGATTTTTTAAAAGTTTGTTTTATACGCAGTGGTCCTAGGTGACCGATATTTATTATTTTTTTCCGTTTTTATTTTTTTATTACGTTTGTTGTATTAATACATTATTATTTATTTTTGATAGTTAAAATGGTTTTTAAAAACATTTTTATTCTCAACGAATTGTTTTTAATAACGGAATAGTACCTTAGAAATGTTCTTTTTCCAAAGGAAACATCTATGTTATTAACAATAAGTTAATTCCTATAGGTTGTGGAATACAGTTGGAGTTTTCCACTACGATAAATCTCTATCCTTCAAGTAAACTGACATGTACAGTATTATTAAAAGCCAAATTTAAAGCTAAAATTTTGAAAAAAAATTACAATTTTGACCAAAATCGTAATACGATTATGCAATTTAGTAAAATAAAGATCTAGATTACATATTTATATATATTTTTTTTATTTATAATTTATATAGTAATGAGATTGGTGAGACTGAACTGTGGCAAAAGTTTTTGGAGTTATACTAAGAAAGCTACAGTTCGGCTGTTCTTTTTGCAAAATCAATTTTAGACTGACACCCGGCTCGAGGGTACGGACAGTTTGCTTTAAGGCGTTCCTTAAGCGGACCTTACGCAATCAATAATACTATCAATACTCGAAAATACTATCGGTATTATTGATCGTGTAATGTGTGTATTGATGGATTGACGGAACGTATTGAAGAATAGCCGGATATTTTTGAAATCCAAACGTCAATTCTGGGTGGAGCATCAATCTCACTTCAACCCTCCTCTTTGTAGAGGGGATATTGACAGTATTATTGGTTTTGTATGCTCTAGCATCAATATTTTCTTAAGTACACCTACGTTCTAATCTGTTCTTGTATAATTACATATAGATATTGAGGTTAAAGTTTTTCATTCTGCTAATGTTTGAAATGTCAAAAGTAAATGAATCTAAGGTGAACACGATTTAAGAAAAAGAACTGCTTAATGAATTTATTGTGTTATATGAAACGTTACCAGAATTATGGAACCCTAAGGTACCGGATTATATTAATAAATACAAACATAATTTGGCACTTTAAAAACTGTTAGATGTGTATTCTAAAATTAAGGGTAACGCTACGATCGATGACGTCAAAAAAAATAACTTGAGGTCTAATTACCGTAAAGAAATAAAAATATTACTAATTCAGTAAGAACCGGAGCCGGTACAGATGATACATACGAGCCATCTTCATGGGTGTTCCATGCGTTACAGTTTTTACGAAAAATCGAAACACCAGCAAAATTGAACGCCGATTTAATATAGTAGAGATAGGTAACATATTTTTTGAGTTACTTCTTTACTGTAGTAATATGTATTATTTTCAGAAAATAAAATAAATTCGCTTATAAAAAGTATATTAGACAGGACGTTTAGCAGTACGAATCGAATTTCGGACTCGAGCTGAAGACGAGGTACATGGCCCGAAACGTACACCCTCTAAAGAACTAACTCGTAATGCTAAAGGGCAAATGTAATATATTTTTTTATTAGTTTAATAAGTGTAGTAATAGAAATACAAGAATTATGACATTAGAAGGAAATACAGCAAGTGTTTCTTTAAACAGAACACTACTTCAGAAAGTACTGATAAGAAATATTGTCAGTATTATTGATCGTGTAATGTATAGCAAGTATTGAACCTGTATTGACGTCGATATTGATGGAGAGAGTATTGACTGTATTATTGATCGTGTAAGGTCCGCTTTTAGAGGTTAGGAATAGTATCGCGTGCGCATTTCATTCTGTAACTGGGTTAGTGCATCCTACAAGCGTTGAGAGATAAGGATATTCCTGGATACCTAAGAAGAATTATCCAGAATTACCTGCAGGATAGGTTTGTTGTTTGTCACCAGGGTAGATCCTGCTTCCGCTTCAAAGTGACGTGTGGAGTGCCTCAAGGCTCTGTCTTGGGGCCACTCCTTTGGAATCTGGTCTATGACGGAATTCTCGGGCTGAGTTATCCTCTGGGTGTTTTCCCAGTGGCTTTTGCTGACGACCTGGCCTTGGTTGTTACTGGAAAAACTGAAGTAGAGGTATCGGAGAAGGCAAACGCAGCGATACGAATGGCAGAAGTCTGGATGTCTACTAAAGGCTTAAAACTTTCGCATGGTAAAACAAAATACGTAGTCATGAGAGGTCGTAGGAGAATATCTGACATCCTAATTCGAGTAGGAGGTAATCTTGTCCAGCAACAGACTTCAGCCAAATATTTAGGGATCTGGCTTGACAAGAGGAGGAGTTTTACGGCACACGTGAATGAAATACGTAAACGAGCTGAATGCACGGTCAAAAATCTTAGCAGATTACTAGGTAATATGACAGGATCCAGAACTGCGAAGCGTAAGATTTACGCTCACGTAGTTAATTCCATCTTACTTTACGGTATACAAGTCTGGGAAAGAGCTCTGCGTGCCGACAAGAACAGAAGAGCCCTTGAAGGAATTCAACGGCGCATGGGCTTAAGAGTGATATGCGCATATTCTTCAGTCTCCACCGAGGCAGTACTCGTAATTGCAGGAGTTCCTCCGCTTAAACAACTGGCGGAGATGCGAGTGAGTATAGCATGTGGACAACCTTCTAAAGAAGCATATGAAGAGATGCTGCGTAATTGGCAACATCGTTGGGATGTAGCCAACACGGGACGATGGACACATCGTTTGATACCTTTGATCCGACCATGGATAGAAAGGAAGTTCGGGGACATAAATTACTGGATAACGCAATTTTTTACAGGGCATGGGTCGTTCAGGCCTATTTATGTGCGAGACTAAGGGCAGATAACAACAACTGTCCTTACTGTGGGGCTTATGATTCCCCTGAACATGTAGTATTTGAATGTAACCGTTGGACTGAAAGCAGGCAATCCTGTGTAAGACGTATAGGGCCATTATCTACGGAGAATGTGGTGGATAAAATGCTACTTAACGAGGATAACTTTAATATGATCTCGTCGTTTATAACCGCAGTTATAAAGAAGAAAGATGAGGAAGCTCGTCAAGAAGAAACCGCTCGCTGATGACGGCTTGTATGTGGAATTTCCACCTACGAAATAAAAGAGCTAACCGGTGAACTGACCTGCCGTGCCGGACATACAGCCGGCGGGCGGGGAGGCGAGCTAGAGTAAAGGACACTCCTCTGGCGCGAGTCAAACTTGATTGTAGATCCGTTCCAGAGGAGTAGGTGGAAATATAAAAAAAAAAAAAACAAAAAAAAAAAAAACTGGGTTAGTGCTGTCAACGTCAGTGCTTGTACAGTCAGCACAAGAAGTGAGACGCGATTTACCGTGTAATTGGTTTAATATTGTGTATTTTGTGTTATGTATTTTATAACAAAAATGTATTCTTTTTATATCAAATTGTAAATATGCCCCCTAAAAAATCATGTTACTGGAGAAGTTCTTATCAGTAATTGTGACTATGACTGTACCGTCTCAGTAGCTGACTTGAGTTTTTGTCCTGGGTAAAAACACATCCGTACTCCTCGTTCTGGAAGGGGTAATTTTACGGTTTAGATAGCTACGTTCAATTGCCAATAATAAACGGTTGAACTCCTACTAATTACTAGTTAATACTCCTACTAGTAATACTCCTAGTACTTCTACTAAATAGGCCGAACTCTTACTAATTACTAGATAATACTCCTAATTACTAGTTATTACTCCTACCATTATTAGTTAAAATTTCGTAATGATTGGTTTAGCAGTTTTGCAGTTATCGGAAACAAAAACAGACATTGTCTCTTTTTATAATAGTGAGATGGGGGAAGTTATATCTGATCAATTATAATTTTATATCATCAGTTCGTTGAACTATATGTTGAACAAATATATTTTGTCTTCAAAATTATAAACAGCCGTACCAAAAAAAAACTTTAGGTTTTATTAACCAGAGAAGCTTTTTTTTTTTAATAAAAGTATTTAACTGTACTATGAAAGGTTCTACGTGGAAGGTAACACATAATTAGTATATATATACATATATGGCATTAAAATTTGACAGTTTTTGAACAGAAATAACTGTTTAATTATATTTTTAAATTGAATTTTCCTTTACAGTGTAAGATTTTGAATAATCTGGTATTTGTCAGTTTTACAAAAGATGTGAAAAAAATGACATCATCCAAATGACGTCCATTTTTCACCAGCTACTCTTCAAGTCTTTCACTAGAGATCTGAAAAATACAACCTAACATCATATGCGTTATGGCAGCAAATTCTTGATTTATGGCCTCCTTAAGTTCATCCAGATTACAGTGTTTATTCATGTACACTTGGATGTACCCTATGCTAAAGTCTGGAAAATGATTAGGAAATTTTTCCACGGTAAGAAATTAGTCACCCAGGAAATTTCTTTTCCAAATAATTCTTTACAGTGGTAGCTCTGTAGGCTAAAATCGATTTTGAGTAATGCGTCTCTTTCGAAGTAGATATTAAGAAATTTTTATAGAGGAATTTAATTTTGATTACGGGCGAAGGACAGCTCCTTGTGGAGCCGTCGTGCGTCTGCAGTTGTGCGGATGGGCGATGAAGCACTAGGACTCTAAATACACCTACTGGGGCCGCTCAATTCTTAACTGCAGGATCGGCCCTGGAGAGGGAGAAACGATGAGATAGGAGTTTTAATCGGTAGTGTGTGGGTACACATAGTCTCTTAACAACATTTACTAGCCGAACCCATGCGAGTCCGACACTGCCCCATTTATTTGGGGAGTGCGTAAATGGCATTTCTTAGACTCATCTACGAAAAAAAAATTTGATACGAAAGATAGGAATCAGTTTTTACTAATTGTCTAACGTTTTCGACGTTCTTTGGTGTCCTAGCTGACCTTGGTTTTCTAGTCAGCTTATATTTTAAAGCTGAACCAGTAGCTCTGAAGTTTTACAAGCATAATAAAATGATGTTAAGATAGAACACGATATCTTTGACTCATATTGAAGTGTTGGCGGAGCTGGGACTAGATAGAATTCAAGACTCATAATTTTTTAAAAATTGCTTAACTTCCATATTTCCCATGATACTAAAATAGCGCCATGTGGGCAGTAAGTCCCAATCCTTTTCCTCTCCATTCACCGCATGACCTATCATCTGCTCGTTAAACCCATCAGGTTTTTACTCCTGTATATATAGGTAGAAAAATTTGGTCAATAATTTTTTTTTACCAATTTATTCAGGGATAAAAAAACATCGATAAATACTAAACATCAGAGTAATCGATAATTTTTTATTTTAATGGTAACATCTACCATTTGCCGGATAAAATTATAATTGCAAATAATGCAGTATCTAAATTAATTCATCATATATTTTTAAGTATATATTTTATTTTTCAATTTAATTTCTAAATATACGGTAATTTTGAAATAGAATTAAAAAAAAACAAATTACGTATAGGGTGTATTAATTGAGATACAGAACAAATTATATTGTTTATACTGAAAATTGTACACTTTGTTCCTGCTGATAGGGGATTTAATATAGAAAAGGGTTCGTCCAAATGATAGAAATTTCTAGTTTACATTGTTGAGTCGAAAAGTGGGGGTATTTATAGGGGTGTTATCAAAGACTGAAGGGTGGGTTAAAGAGAGATAGGAAGAGAGAAGAGTTCGTTGGGTGTTAGAGTTGAACTAAGGGGGAAGGGATGGAGTTAGTAGTTTGTAGGCAGCTAAGTAGAAGAGGAGTGGTGAGAGAGAGGAGAGAGTTTGTATTTGCCTGTCGAGTGAACGGTGTACGGTACAGTAGCGTAAGAGGAAAAGCAGAGAGTAGAGCAACGGAGCAGCAGCACAGGGTGTTTAATCAGTGATATTATTGAATTTGCCTGCTTGTTTAGGCACAGGCCTTGTAATCAGTTTGGAAATTTACAACGGACGCCTCTTCCTAGCGACTAACACGGTTACGTAGACCTGACTGATGGTGATGCTACCATACCGCTCTCTACTCCTGCTTTGTTGCACTAAAATGTTAGTGTACTGAATGAATATGGAGTGCTACTGAACGGTACACTTGCGTCTTCTAATGTTTGACTTTGCAATTTCAGTGCTTGTGAATTACATTATCTCTGTGCTGTGATCATTTTAAAAATAAAATTATTCTACGTATTTATTGTTTAATATTACATATATATAATGTAAATCGAATGTTGATGTATTTTATGAGACACAGCTAATAATTTTTTTGATTTATAAAAAAACATAGTAGCATATTATTATAATAATTTTTGGATAACAAAATAATGATAAAAAAATAATTAAAATGTCAAATATTTATTTCAAGTGATGACAATCAAATCATTGATGCATTTGTATATTTTTAGTAAAAGAATTTAAAAAAATTGAAAACAGATCAATAGAATTAAAAAAAAAAAAATATAGAAAATAAATAGCAATGTGTAATGAATGGGCAAAAAGATGATAATAAAATAACTGTTACCTATAAAAGATAGAAAACAAAAACAAAAGATTTAAGGATAAAAAAAGAATAATTTAAAAACATGACGTGAGATTGTTAAAAAATATTAAATAAAGAATGGATAAATAAACGATAAAAACAAATAAATGAATATATAACCAAAAAAATGGTAAAATAAAGAAGGATAATAAAAAGAAGACACTGGAAAATGTCATAAAGATAATGTGATTGTCAAAAGTACGATAAATATCGTAAAAAAATGATGATATGAGCTGGTAAGACAATAAAGATTAAAAGAAATAAGGAAAAAAATAACTACTTACAAAAAAACATCGACAAAGAAGAAAAATGATAAAGGTGATGAAAACTGCAAAAAAAGAAAAGATAAAAAGTAATAGGAAGAAGAGTGAAGAATAATTAGATGTAAAGATAAAGGAAGTATAAAACTGAATAAGAAACAAAAGAGAAAGAAAAAAAGGCGGCACATTAAATAAGAAAGGATAAAAAGAAAGAAATTCAAGAAAGGTGAATTGTGAGAGAAAGAACCAGAGAATAGATAGGAGACCTAAGAAAGGAAGAGGATATAAAGAAAATCAAAATGAAGGAAAATATGGAAAAGATTACAAAATAGAATAAAGAAGAATAAAAAGCAAAACTGCAACGTCAAGAGAAAAAACATGTTAGAAAAATAAGATGTAATCAAACATACAATGTTTTGTATTTTATAAATACTCGTAATTCAAATTGGTATACAGCAGATAAAAACTTAATTATTTTTAAGTTGTAGTTAAAAAAATATCAATTACATGAAACATACACAATGAAATTAAAATTAACTTATGACAATAATAACAAATATTAGAACGGATATGAAGGGGATTAAAGATAAAATGGAAACAATGTAATATAAAGTTAAAATAAGATAGAAAGGGGCTCAGGTGATATTGTATGATTGCAGATACAGACATTATAACATCTGCAAGATGTTATCAGTAAATATGAACAGTTACAAGACATTGCACGTTCGCCAATTTGCACGAGTGTTCGTTCGCTAGTTCGATTTGGTGGTTGGTTCAGTTGTATAGTGTATGTGTGTACATGTTCAACCGTCCCATTCGCGTTTTGCAGACTAAAAAGGGGGCAGAGTAGGCAACTAGAAAGCAAGCAAGATGAAAACAAGTTGTAACCAGACGCAGGCAGTTCTACGTATGAGAATTGGTCCACAGCCTCTACAACAATCTTTATCTTTCCTATACCTCTCTTTCCTTCCATCACTAACCCTTTTCCACTCTTATATACCTCCCTCGATTTCCTCCTTCTATATTTCTGTTTGAAAACACGGTCTCACGTAAGAACCTTCAATTTTATTGATATTGTAGCTGTACCCTCAATATCTGCACATCGTTTCTGATATAAGATTCTAAGAAAATACCAGCCTACAGGCATTCAAATAACTCAAAAGTTCACAAAAATGATTACTCCAAGAAAATTTAATTCATTTAATTTATGATAAAAGTTTTACTTTCATTTTGAAAATTATATTACTATAATTCTGATATAGTAAAAAGCATTAATTTTAATAAAATACTGTCGTACTTTATTAAAAAACACATCTCTGAAATATCGTTTTAATTATAAAATTAATTACATTTTATGATTATTTTTTTAATTTGCTTTGGCTATGTATATCGGATTTTCATAAGATATTCAACATTTATTTGGAGGGATTCTATGGTAACTTTTTAAACTTTTATTACAATTTTACTTGCTACTTGTTTACACTTTAAAATCATTAAGCGTGTTATTATTATTAATTAAATGTCCTATCTGGGTATCAAATAAATAATAAGCTAAATAAAAAAATAATAAAATATATGAAATTTTTCAAGTTGTTATTTCATTTTATTTTACCGAAATAAATTTAAATCTACTGAAGCTAGTAAACCACTCAAAATTTTTTAATTTTATTTTTAACTAGCAGACCCGGCAATGCTTCGCTATTGCTAAATTTGAGTATATATAAATGAACACAATTGAAAAATTAATAAAACATTAACAAAATGAACATTACAAAATATAACCTTTCCTCTCCCCACTACTCTCCAATTATTTCCCTTCCCCTTAGGTGTATAAATATTAGGTATATACAAAGACGCGTTTATTTGAATGCAATGTTGTGTTAAAATTTCAAAGCAATCTGTGTAGAACTTTTGGAGATTTAATATTCTAAACAAACGAACATTTACATTTTTATTAATATAGATGTTATATAGTATCGCAGAAGCCAGAAAACAAATAATAAGTATAGAAGAACTTGCGAATAAAGTTGGACTTAAAATTTCTTACGAAAAGTCTAAAATGATGGCTATAGATCCTTTAGTTATTAATTCTGTGAATATTAATGGAAACAACGTAGAACTTGTAGAAAAATTTAAATATGTTGGAGAGATCATTCATTACTTGTAATCGTAACGTAAAACAAAATTGGATTGAAAGACTTAATAAATTATTTAAAGTGCTACAAGTAACCGAAAATACTTACAACAAAAAATCGCTCTCGATTAACACTAAAATTAGACATTACAAAACTATGGTTAAACCAGTAATTAATACGCGAGCGAGACTTTATTTAGATTAAATCAGAAAAATAGGACTGAACCTTTGCATAAAGTTGAACGCAGGATTCAGAGAACCTGCATAAACAAAAAATATAAACACGAAAATCAGTACAGATTATTGCCTAATAAATTTCTGTACAAAAACTTGGTATCCTTAATTGATACTATGAAAAAGAAGCGAATTTCTTTCTGTGCACACTTGTTAAGATTAACGCAGGATAGGATTACTAAGAGAATTGTCGATCAATTTTGTTCTTAAAAAAATCCGGCATTATGGATCAAAGAAATTAAAGAAGACATGGAAGAATTAAATTTGACTTACGAAGATTTACTTAATAAATCCGAAAAATTAAATTTTGTTATTAAAGATCCAAATACCAACTTTAAAGTAAGAACTTAAGTTATCCAAAAAGGGTTTATTCAGAAGAGGATCGTAAAGCAAGATCATTAAATATTGGGAGAAAGTAAAAGCTAAGAACTTAAAGGCCAAAAGATCGGCAAAAAAGACTTGAATTATTCTGACTAAAGTGGTCCTTTGCGGCCTTAAAAGTAAAAAAAAGAAAAAGATGTTAAATGAATTTTGTAAAAAAAAATATCAAAAACTGATTGTAACAATGTAATATATTGGATATAAACCTTCTTGATGCAGCATAAATTAAAGTAATTTTGTAAATTTACAAATGACCAAATTTATACTGCGCTCACTTATATTTCCTCACATTTATATTCTGGTAATAGCTAACACAACTACCAAAAAAACAATTTCATTGTAAAAATGTTAGGGAATCTTCTTATTACAAATAGTGAAAGATAAAAAAATGGTGAATAAAACAAACATTCGAAAAACATTACAGCATGAAGGTATCAATAAAAAAAATTCTTAAATATGGTTTCCGTGATATATTTTAATAATAAAAAATAATTTAAAAAAAATTTTTTAATCACCTTACCAGCAAAAAAGATATATGTTCTCAAAATCTTGCGGTTTTTTCAAACCATCATCAGGAGATTAAAAATATTATAATGAGTCAAAAATTAAAATGAGTACACTGTCAAGACTGTTTGAATGTTGACATTATACTACTTGACTTTAGGTATCAACAGTAAGAAAATCTTGAGAATATATATCTTTTTTACTAGTAACGTGGTTAAAAAATAATTTTTAATTATTTTTTATTATAAAAAAAAACAAAAAAAACTTGTTTGCCTCGAATCCGAAAAAAATTGATATACAAAGAAACTGAATACGACTTCCTGCTCAAAAAACTTTGCTAAAACACAATTTTTTGCTTAGACTTAGAGAAAAAATCTTATATATATATATATATATGAATGAGTGTTTGTTGTCCTGTATGCATTCCTATACCATTTATCCGAGTTCGATAAAACTTTGGTGAGTTGTGCGCACCCCCGCGAAGGTTTCTGAGATAATTTGGACCCACTAGGCGGCGCTGGGATCGAGATATTTTGAAAAATTGTATTTATGGTCCGATTCTCCTACATAAGATAAAACTGTTACCTTTTTACCCCGTACTCTAACTAAACAGATTAATATAAAAGGGATGGTGCCACAAAACGGGCAAGACCCTTGTGGACACCTAATCTTTCATCTTTTACAAAATTCACTTCCGATTATAAATCATATAAATTAAGTTAAATAATAAATATTTAATTGTATTATAAAACAATGTTAATATTGGTTCTAGACTATGAACAGATAACCTAAGAGTACAATTATAATTAGTATTAGGATTACTCCATTAATTATTAATTTTGTAAAAGTTAAAGAAATAAAAGAATTTGAATTTGGTTCATATTCAGAATATATACGTGAATATATACGTGAAAATAAATTTTTTTGCATAACCTATACCCGCTAGGTGGCGCCGGTGTCGAGGTATTGACGAAAGAAACAAATAAACAAATATACAGACTTCTTCTAGATATATAAAACTTAATGTTCGCTAAAACTAAAAAACTGCTAAACCGATTTATGCGCGGGTAAAGGGGAAAAAGGAAAAGGGAAAGAGGGGAAAAGGAAAAGTTTTTTTTTGTTTGGGGGTGAAAAACGCCTGAGCGTTATCATCGCCCGGAATTTTTATTAATAAAAGGGTAAAATAGCTCCAAAATAATAAAACTTATAAGGTGTAAAATTAATATTAATCATATAATAAAAATTTATTAAAACAAAAGTCAAAAAAGTGAAATAAAACTCAAAACTAATATCGCAGACGAAGTCTTCAAAATATAAAAGTTAAAATAACTTAAATAAAGAAACTATATAAAACTTACCTAATTCCTACAGGTTGTGCAAAAGGCTCCCTTCTCAGATAATACAATTACAAAAGACATAGAACCAAAATAATCAAAATTGAAAGTAAAGGTTAAAAATTATTAAAAACTCTTCTAGCATAAAAATATATATGACAATATTAAATTTTTTGCAGTAACCTGGTACTATGCAAAAACAGAAACATCCGGTCCAAAATTTCGTTATTATTGTACAAGATATCACGGATGTTTCTAGGTAGATTAAACTTACGACGCAACGCTGCATAACATATGCAATCCACGAGAATGTGGTGCACAGACATGCGGCAGTTGCATCGTGTGCATAGGGGTGCGATTCCTCCCGACATTAGGTACTCGTGTGTGATCCTCGTATGTCCTATCTGTAACCAGCAGAGAACCACTTCCTCAGGACGAGTTTTTTTGCAAGAGGAGCCCCATGGCAACACTGAATCTTTAATTCGTTGGAGTTTATTATCGACGGTAGTCGCCCAGTCACTTTGCCACCTTGCTCTCAGTGATTGTTTTACACGATTAATAAAATCAAAGGTAGTAACTCGGGTGGTGAAAGGAGGATGAATACACGCCTCTTCGGCAGCATAATCTGCTTGTTCGTTACCTGGAATCCATAAGTGGCTAGGGACCCAGCAAAAATTCACTTCTGTGTCGCGATTACCTAACTCAGCGATTGAATCGTAAATTTCAATGACGACAGGAAGTTTGGAATAAAAGCTTTCTAACGCTGGACGTTACCTATACGAGTCAAAAGGGAAAATGAAAAAAAGGGATAAAGCGAAAGGTTAAATTTTGTGAAGTTCTGTAATGTTCAGTTTTTTAATATTTTATCAAACTTTCAATTGTGTTCATTTAATCTATATATATACTCTAATCTAGCAATAGCGAAGCATTGCCGGGTCTATTGGTATTTTATACTTAGGTCTAGTATACTAACCCACCGGGTTGATCAACTGGTGAATGCATCTTCCCAAATCAGCTGATTTCGATGTCGAGAGTTCCAGCATTCAAAAACACAATAGACATACAAATATACCTCAATAAGCAGACCACATAATTATATCAAAAGAACTACCTGAAACTAATTAAAAATCCCACAACTGGAAAACACCTGGAATAGATCACATACATAATTTCTGGTACAAGCAATTTACTTCACCACAAATGCATCTAGCAAGAGAAATCAACAGAATTTTTAAAGACTCATGCTGCACATCGCATTTCTTAACACAAGGAAGAACATTCATCATACCAGAATACCAAGAAACACAAAATCCAGCAAATTAGAGACCAATTCCATGCTTGCCAACATTGTACAAGCAATTTACAACCATAATCACAAAAATTTGAAACCAAATAACATAATTCACCAAAGAACAAAAAGGATGTCGAAAAAGTAGTCAAGGGAACATTAATAATTGATAGTGTAATAATGAAACAAGTAGAGAAAATAAAATGAAATATAACTATGTGCTACATAGTTTAGAAGAAAGCATTTGATTCCATTCTGCATAGCTAGCTACTGAAATCTTAGGAAATTACAAAACTGATCCATATTTTCTACACTTTTTACAAACAATCATTCAAACATGGGCAACAACAATACATTTAAACTCAGACCAACAAGAGATACAAATCAAAGATATCAAGATCATCTGAGGAATATTCCAGGTTGACTCCCTCAGCACCGTATAGTTTCACCTATGTCTCAATCCTCTTTCAAATATAGTGAATAACACATCCTTTGGCTTAAAATAAAACAGAACATTTTGCAATATGCAATAAACTATCTTCTGTACATCGATGACATCAAGTTTTATGCGCAAAACAGAGAACAAATGCAGTTACTAATGAAAATAGTAGAAGAGTTCTTACAAGACACGTGCATGGAATTTGGTATTACAAAAATGCAAAATACTTTACGTAACCAGAGGAAAATTCATTCAAGTTTAGACAACAGAAATACTCAACAATGAAACACCTGAAAACATGAAATCACAGGAAACATATAAATACTTCAGATTTGAACAAAATACAATTATAGATCACAAAAACATTAAAAAATGCCTCAAAAAGAGATACAAATATAGAATTACCAGTACACGCATATGAAAACTTAACCATAAAAACATCATCAAGACAATAAATACAAATGCAGTCCTAGTTCTAACATACTCCTTTGGCATAATTAAATGGTCAGACACAGACCTAAAAGGTCTAAACTGTCTCAACAGGACTAAACTAACAGACAATCGTAAATTACATCCAAATTTGTGCAAGGAAAGAATTACAATTAACTGGAAAGAACAAGGAAGAGGAATTATAGACCTAAAAATATTACACACGTAAATAGAAAACCTTAGATCTTATTTCAAAAACGAAATGCATCACTCCACAAAGCAATTAACAAAGCTGACAAGCAATATACATCAGTCAATTTACAACAAAAGTACGCCCATAACATCCAAACAGTCACAGCACAACATAAGAAAGAATAATGGGCAGGAAAATCACTCCTTGATAATCACTGCAATATAATGCAAGTCCCAAACATAGACTGAACATTACTGTGTAAATGGCTCACAATTAGACAACTATTCCTAGAGACTGAAAGATTTGTACTATCCATACGATAAAGTAATAGCAATGAAAAACTACAGAAAATACATCACAAAGGAAAACATAAAAACAGATACATGCAGAAAATGCCTACAATTCAAAGAAACTATTGAACATATAATAGAAAGTTGTAAAATACTTGCTGGAACGGACTACACTGAAAGACAGGACACAGCAGCAAAAATAATTCACCAAGAACTTGCAGTTAAATATATATATAGGCTTATTACAATACACATTCCTTACTACTGATACACACCTGAAAATGTACTAGAGAATGCAAACTACAAACTATATTGGGATAGATCAATATTCACAGACAAAACAATTAAATTCAATAGAGCAGACGTCATAATAATCAAGAAATCAAAAGAACATATATACATAGTAGATATTGCTACATTGAACGACAATAATTTAATATTAAAAATAAGAGAGAAAATATAAAAATATACTGCTGAAAGAAATCTGAAAACAGAACTTAATAACAATAATACCAGTCATAATATGAGTCACAGGTATAAAGGCAAAAACAATGACACAATACCTGAAGAAATTAGATCTCCCAATAAATATTCATGCCAACATACACAAAGCCATAATTCGAAAAACAACTACAATAATAGGAAGTTCCTGCAATAGAAGAAAATGTAACTTGGTACATTCCTGTCATGTGATCTGAATAACCACTACAGTGTGGCATTAACTGGAACAATCTTCTAATGTTAGCTCCCTTATATTCACTCTATCTTAGTTCATAAAAATAATAAACTTTTCACAACATCAAAAGATTGAATAAATATTTTCTTGTGTCAAGGATTATGGAATAAATTAATCCAACAAAACAAATTAAAGCTAGCTTTCATTTTAACTGTATTAGTACACGAAAAAATAAAATTTCATTAATGTCTGATCAAATTTGTTGTAGCATATGTTAGAGCTCATTAATATAAAAGCATTGATCAGTAATTTGATGCTCTATTTCTGGGTAAAAAATACCTTGAACTTCTGTGGCAAAATGGATACCTATTCCTGTTGAGGAACCAGAAGGTCTTGCATGTTTGGGATTGTTAGTATCCTTTCGTGACTTCTTTGTGGTTTAGTCATCCCTTTCTTCCTACAAATATTTTCGCTTAATCTTTTTTCTTTCTCCCATGTGATATTTTGCGGGTAATGATTAAATATCTATTGGATATTTTATAAGAATATAGATTTACTACACCTTAGGAATCTGTGTACTACCATGACATTCAATTCCATTCGTTCTTTAATTAAGAATTCTGTTATCTACTCTTGTACTGAATGTGAGACAGTGGTGCTTATCTGTAAATTTTTGGTTGTGTCAATCAATGTCCTTTCAAACTATTTTTCTTAATATTTTGAGCAATGGAATGTCAAGAAAGAACAATATTTTTATATATAATGTAATGAATTTTATGTGAAATGACTATAAGACCACATCTCAAAGGCTTCATGCTTTTAAATAGATCTGTCAGCAAGTGTCGAGGATTCCAACCGCACAACTGGACAAAGAACATGTAGCATCTAAGCATTCTAGTGCTCAGGCCCAATGAAAGGTCTGGTGATATGAGCATGTTCTTAAATCAGAAGAAGGCTGATCTGGCCTTCTCAATTTCGAATTTTATTAACAGATGTGTTAATAAACCTACCATTCACGAATATTATTCCTCAAGAACACATACTTTTTCACTGTTTTTAGTATCACATCTGCCTGAAATAACCTGATCTCTACCTGATCCTTACGGACAACTTAAATTTTTATAGTGTTCAGACTTAAACCATACTTCTCACACAACATAACTTGATGTAAGAGTATTTGTATTCTCTTGAGTTTCTAATAATACAAGAAACACCATTGACCTTTGTACCTTTCTCTCGATCTTAGACTTAATTGATAAATTTATAATCTAAAAACAAAAATTCATAATTTCTCAAGTTTAGCAGTGAGGATTTTAAGAAATGATTATTTTTAAAAAAATGCTTCATAGAAACATTTTTTTTGTGAGTATTATTGTTTTATTTACAATTAGTTTCCTGAGCAATGAAACTATAAGTAAATTGCACAGTAGTAATGACGTGAAAGGGAGGCATCCAGTGATACTACTCAAGACAATACAATAAAAGTTTCAACACTCTATAGTACAATAAAATGTAAAAGAAATAAAATATAACTAAGTGTAACAAAGTGCAAGCAATTTAACTTTTTTTTTGTCTTCATCATTTGACTGGTTTGATTCAGCTCTCCAAGATTCCCTATCTAGTGCCAGTTGTTTCATTTTGGTATACCCCTACATCTTACATTACTGACAACTAGTTTTACATATTCCAAACGTTGCCTGCCTGCACAATTTTACCCATCTACCTGACCCTCCAATATTAAAGCGACTTTTCCAGGAAGCCTTAATATGTGGCCTATAAGTCTGTCTCTTCTTTTAACTATATTTTTCCAAATGGTTCTTTCTTCATCAATTTTCCATAACACCTGTTCATTTGTCACCTTATCCATCCATCTTAAAAATTTAAAATAGTACCACATTCTTAAAATTTTCCTATAGCACCACATTTCAAAAGCTTCTAATCTTTTCTTCTCAGGTACTTTCTCAGATCGTCCTAGTTTCACTTCCATATAAAGCTACGCTCCAAACATATACTTTCAAAATGTTTTCCTGATATTTAAATTAATTTTTGATGTAAAAAAATGATATTTCTGACTGAAAGCTTGTTTCGCCTGTGCTATTCGGCATTTTATATTGCTCCTGCTTCGTCCATCTTCATTAATTCTACATCCCATATAACAAAATTCTTCTACCTTTGTAATCTTTTCTCTTCTTATTTTTATATTCAGTGGTCCTCCTACATTATTTCTTGCACATTTCATTACTTTCGGTTTGTTCTTGTTTGTTTTTTCTTCGAGTAGTTCTTGTGTAGGACTTCATCCATGCCGTTCATTGTTGCTTCTAAATCTTTTTTCTCTTAGCTAGAATTACTATATCATCTACAAATCGTACCATCTTTATCTTTTCACCTTGTACTGTTACTCCAGATCTAAATTGTTCTTTAACATCATTAACCACTAGTTCTATATAAAGATTAAAAAGTATTGGGGATAAAGATCATCCTTGTCAGACTCCCGTGTTTAATACAGTTTCTTTCTTATATTCTTCAACTTTTATTGTTGCTGTAAATATTTGCAATTGTGTTCTGCTATCTCTGTACTTGAACCCAAATTTTTTAATATAAAATGCTTAACATTTTATGTTCATTATAATTAAATGTTAAGAAAAAAGAAGTTACATAACATAAGTGGTAACATAATTAAATATAAATATTGAGAAAGATAAAATTAAATGGTTAACAAAACAGAATAAACATTTAATTATAAAAAAATTGTCACAAGTCATACATGAGAAAAAGAAGAAGACTTAACAAATTAACACTGATCACATATAAGAAACAAAGTCAAAACCATGAAATCTAAACAATTTATAACAACAAAACAAAAGTATTCCTATTACTAATTTAAAATAATTTACAAATATTATCAGCAAAAATTTTAGTACAGAAGAATGATATTCAATGCATAACAGTTTCTAGATCCAATAGATGCAGCCTCTTTAGTCGTCTTACATTTTCACTATTATCCAAAAGGTTAACAGCTCAATGATTTTCATTCGCATTAAGCTGGTAGTCATGGATCTCCTTGTACCATGCAAACCATGCCACCTTGAAATGTTCTGTAATCTTTGTCGATATTGGTATTGTTTGCCATACCCCGAAGTTGTATCCCATAGGCCCATATTGGCTTTAAAACTGCCTTGTACAAAAACAGTTTTATTATTTAATGATAACACAGACCTACTTCCTAATAACCAGTTCAACCGTCTAAGCTAGACATTTAATTGTTTCCGCTTTTCTCTCACATAATTTTTCCACGTTAGACAACGATCAGAAACATTCTGAAAATAATTTTTTTCGCTTCACATGGACATAAAATTGAGTTTTATTTATTTTTTCTTTAATATTACTTTGAAAATTTTGATTAATAAAATGCAATTAGTAATGTTAAGAGAAAGGTTATAAAATAAAAAGATAAAATCATTACAAAATGTTTTTTTTATTTTTTTATTTACAAATAAAAAACTCATCAATAACGAAATAAAATGATTAGTATAATCTGTGCAAATTAAAATCTAGACAAAATTCAGTTACTACTTAACAATATAACCAAACAAATGTATGTTAAGTAAATAAATATTACACAGGAAGAAACAATGAAAATGATTAGAACATATTAATCAAGCTAACATTTGTTAATGAAAGAGAGAAAATAAATGGGAATTTTGTGGTTAACTGAACACATGTTTTTAATTTCCACTTCAGTAACAGCAGCAGTTATACGTTAAAACGTATATGTCACACGTATTTCAATGATAAATAAAATGACATATGTTTATATAGTTGTCGTGTTGCCAACACCTGCGTTCAAAATGTCCCAAATGGTATTCTGAAAATTTTTACGTGTTGTTAATTTTTCACGAGGTATAAAAAAATGAAAATTTAAATGGATCAGTCATATATGGTGAAAAATTATTAATAATCCAGTAAAATAACAGTGCTGATGAAAAATTATATCGGGGTTAAAAAAATAAGAAGTAAAAAGCGGTGAAGAGTTAACCGTAGAGGAGAGGGAGGAGTTAAAAAGATTTGATTGATTTTTTCCGTAAACTGTTGGACTCATTGCGTCTACAGCACCATCCGGAATAGCCCACTAGGCTTGTGTCGGCCCTCTCTCGACACAATAACAGTGCTGCTGTATTATTACTCGTGGTGCTGCTATCAGTATTACAGTACTGTTGTAACTACTGCACTGCTGCGCTCTTGTGTTTTTCTATGACATTGACTAATCATCCAACATTAGATTTCCCGCCTTTTGCTCTATAACGCCATTTGTCTTCCTCACCTCTACACTACTACTTTTAACCCACCCGTTTCCCGTGACAGTACTCGTTTTAAAATCTCTTCCATCAATTTAAAACTAGATGTGTTGCTTCATGCTCTGCTGTGAGCCTCAACTACTATTTTGTACATTTTAATTAATGAACAGAATTTAATTATTAAAAAAAAAAAGAAGAAGAAGGAAAGATTGAATACGAAATATTACTAAAGCCTACCACTTTTATGTACAGTGAATATAAATTATATTTTTATGTCTTAAACAAGAATTTATACAGTGGTCTCGCTAATTTCAAACCAAAACGACCGCTAAACAATTTCGAGACAAAACGAATTTTTTGTTCAATTTTAATCATAAAATTTCTTTCAATTTATAAAAATATATATTCTATAAAAGATAAGAAAATTAATTAGGTATTGAATTAAATTAAAGAGAAAATTTTAATTAATATTAACTAATTAATACAATTAATATTAATTGTATTTTTAATGAATGAATAACACTGGTTAGATAATAAATTCAATAAGAATACAAACATCCAAATTCGCCCGTCAAAAAAAATTCAAAACCTACACGTCAACCGGTAAAGTGATGCTAACCGTGTTTTAGGATTACAGAATGCACAAATGCCCAAACGTAGGATAGGGGTGTTTTTTTTTTTTGAGGTCGAAAAACACATTCGCGTTATCATTGCCTGGAATGAATATTATAATAAAAAAACGAAAAACTTGCTTACAACTAATATCACAGTCGGAATCTTAACAATAGGATAAATTTATTTAAAAAGAAAGAAATACAAAAATAAAACAAATAAAATTTAACAAAGTCCGAAGGGAGAATAAAAAGCCCCTTTACGGGTAACAAAAAATTAAAGTTCGAAAGTTTAAACTATTATGATTAAAATAAAATAATAAAAAACTTTCACTCAAGAATAAAATGTACAACACAAATACAAGAATTACTTTAAAAATTAATTATTGGTGTCACATGGGAAATATTAAATTTTATGAAACATATTTATACTCTGTAGGAATTGGTTTTCTTAGCATTTCTCCCGACACCACCCCATTCGGTCACCCTAGAGCATAAGACCGAATGTCTGTGCTACAAATGGCTACTGAGCCACGAAACAGTTTAGCGACCAATGTCCTAAATAGCTCCTAGAGCTTACCTAACAGCGTGAGTGGACTAAGCGCGGTACCATACACCACCGGCTTACGTGTCACAACCGCTCACTTGTCATATCTTTATTAAAATGGGTAGGCGCACCACGTCAACTACTAAAAATATTTATGGCATCCAAATTAAAATTTACTTCGCTAAATAGCAATTCCCTGCTACGCCTAGGTCGCTGAATGCCAGCAAGTACCTGTCCACCATATTAAAGCGCTTGGAGCCTTAATTGGCTGGTGGTCAGCCATACTCTGTAGGAATAACATAGCCGGATATAAACGTATCTTATCATTGTATAGGATACTGCGAATGTTTCTCGGTAATTTAAATTTAAGGCGCTTAATATATGTAATCCACAAGGATATGACGCACAGTCAAACGGCAGTCGCATCGTATATATAGCTGTGCGTGTTCTGCTGACATCAGATACCCGTGAGTAGTTCTCGTATGTCCTAACTGCAATCAGAAGAGAAGTATTTCCTCTCGGCGAACCTTACTGCACGAAGAGTTCCATGGTAATACGATATCTTTGATGTGTCAGTTAGAGGGAGGAATTGAACAGTGGCGGCTCGCTTATAGGCACTGTGGACTGCAGGACTCCCTATTTCCACTTTATATTATCTATAACATTTAATATAATGAATCCTTTTTTCCTTTAATTCTTTCTTTATACTTCTACAATATATAATCTTTAAGCTTAATGTCAGTAACTATCCGCCAGTTTATGAAAAAGATACAAAAATCTTTGTATGGAACTGTGCGCTTCACAGTTCCATCGGCGTGGTGTTTGGCTGTTGTGCACATCTGCACATAGGAAGTTGCACGCGAGGGAAAGAGAGCACTGTCGCTCCCGCAGTGTCAACCCTGGCGTGCTGGTGGAAGGTAGTTTTTTTTTTTTTACTCCGCGTGTGTTGTGCTTAAATACCGTGTACCATATTCTTGAATGTGATAAAGTATACAATTAGATTATTATCCTGCTCCAGTTATTATTCTTTTTTATTCGTTTTTTTTTGGTTCTTTTATTTTACAGAAAACTTTATTTCATGGCCTTGAAATGACCCAAAAAAAGTTTCTGAAGCAGCTCCCCCACTAACGAGCCTCCACTGGAATCGAAGGAAAAAAAGTGGGCCTACCACTTTACGGTTCTGGTTTCCCACCACCATCATGTGTGCGTTTTTTTGGTCTTCTCAGAGAGTTTTTACTTTTGATCAAGTTCAGCAACAACGGGCAAAAGATGCACAAAAATGGCTCAGATAGTAAGTTGAACAATTTTTTACTACTGGAATAGAAAGCGCATAGAAAAATGAGACAAGTTCCTAAAAGTAGCCAAGGATTTGTCTTGAAAATTAGAATTAGTTTTATTGTCATTGAATAAATAATCATTTTTCTATTTTCATTTGTATTTTTAATTATTCAATTACACTCGTAATTTTCTATAACCTTACTAGTTATCAACTTAATTATAGGAAAAACAATTAAATTTCCAGAATAACACGGAAATATATTTTTTATGATTTATGGCAAAAAAAGGATTTTACATTTTATTGAAAAATGAAGAAGAACGATTAAGACACAAGTTTGTTCAGGTAATACTATCGAGTATAATACTCTATAATACTATATAGAACATTCATTCTCAAAGTGGACGATAAAACCTTCTTGTGGGCGCTGGAGGCCTTCAGGGGGACGATTAGAAAACTGACAGAAAATTGGTGACGTTCAGGCGGTCTAGGAAGGCGGTAGCTGATTAACAAAAAAAGCAAAATATATGTCTTCCTGATACTTTAAACTACAATTAAATATCTACTACACTAGTACAAAAAAATAAAGAGACAACTTATTTTATTGTATTAAAAAATGATTGTATTTAAATTTGTAACCAAGAGGCTTAGAGAGAGGAATAAAAATAAAAATAAAAAATTAAATATTGAATAATCTACTTTTTGACAATATACTTCAGATTTAAATTTTAATAAAAGTACTTCCAAATATGATTAAATATGCGAGTTAATTGCTCACATTTAAAATGAAAGATTCAACTAAGAAATAGGATATGCCACGATTAAAACCAACAAATGAAATTGCTGTTTTTAAGAGCGCATCTTAACAACAGCAATTGCAATTATTATTTTTAATAGATGGTAAGTTTAAAAATTTTGGGGGGCGCTAGAAAACTTTTGATTCTCAATGTGGGGAGTGTCAACCACTTTGCTATTAATCTGCTCGAACAGCAGGGACGTCCGAAGGTTGAAACGTCTTCATCTGGTCGACTTAGAAGCTACAGCATGACAGTTTGATATTTGACAAAGCCAAATCTAGTGGTATTGTTTTTTATTTGACATTTTGTTTTATTTTTATTTTTTATTTATTAATGTTTGGTTTTTATGAACTATGAAGTGTTGGCAGAAATATTTTTTTATGATTTGTGATTGGACTTTAATATTACTTACAACTATTATTATGAATTGCTTATTCTGGGAGTTTCTTAAGAACACCTTATCATGTGCTTCTTGTCAAGCGACTTACTTATGGCCCGACTTAGGGAGCAGATTGTGTAAAAATCTTCTGGTTGTTGAACCAAAAAAAAAAAAAAAAAGTGTGTGCGGCGGGCGAAAAAGTTTGAGAAACATTGCTCTAGAATAAAGTAAGCAGCACCCGTATAACTACCCCATCTGGATAAATCTTTAGGTTTGTCCTGTAATAACTACTCATTATAACTGTTTAAAAATCGAAATGCGCATTTATTTTTAGATTTTTGCTATATTTAAATGCTTCTTGAAATTTTTTTCTATTTTATTTCTATATCTATTTAATTAGCTTATATTTTATAGAATATAAGAGCACCTGGGCAGCCGCTGCCCTTAAAAACGGAGAGGCATACCATCCCCCCAAGTCCTGTATAAATCTATACAAAAACCTTCCCTTAGTCGTAGTGTACCATTCTTGCTACCACGCATCCATCACGAGGCTGTAAAGCCTCCTCCTCAGGTGAGAGACGGGCAACTGAACGAAATTTAGAACCGGTGCATTGTGATCACCATTCCGCTCCGGTACAGCCCCGGTTCGAAACCGCATCCCAAATACCTCGGTCTCCCTGCCTCTTCGCAACTGCCACATGGTCGCCCGAACTTACACCACTAGATCGATTGGAAAAGCCTTTCCTAATATGGTGGTAGTCTCGTAGGAGTTGGTTTTAAAAACACCAGTGCATACTATTAATGCTCTGCGCTGGGCACTCCTTAAATTCTGAATACGTGCTCTATTTCTGTCCAACCTATGCGCCCAAACGGACGCAGCATAAGAGGCCATACTTTCGAAGACACCCGGGCACATCATGTACAAATGACGACCCGACAGCCCGTAATCCTTCTTAAGCTTGTGAATTACAGAGACAGCGTCCGCCGGCTAAAATAATTTAATAATTCTCTTTTTTAATAAACACAACTCAATATTTTTTAATGAAGGTTAGTCAAGTTCAATGTGTGCACTTTGTAGTTCGGGAGACATCTAGACGATAATCTAACTTTTTCTAGGTGTTTAGGAGCTCAGGTCGAGTTATTTGATCTACAACTTCGATAATACTCCGTTTGAAATCGTCAAAATCTCGAAATTTTCTTCGGTACTCATAACTTTTAATAAATTCCCAAACAAAAACGTCCAAAGGGGTGATATCTAAAGATCTAGGTGGTCATGCAGTTGAACCTCTTCCTGTGATCCAACATTCTGGGAAAATGTAGTTGAAAAATATGGTGACATCTCGATGAAAATGTGATGAAGCACCATCTTATTAGAAACTGAAGCCTGCTGAAATCTAAGGAATAATAAAGTTCTCAAGCATATCGAGGTATGTGTGTCCTGTCACAGTAGGCTCTATGAAAATAACAAACCGATGGCGCATTTTTGTGCAGTCTTAATCATACAATGACTTTTGGTGTGTCCCTTTCGATTACTGTATGGGGAGGTGTTTTCAGTACCTCAAATTCGACAATTGTGTTTGTTAACTTTCCCGTACGTATGAAAGATTGTCTCATCACTAAATAATAACAAATCAAAATAATTAGAATTTTTTCGACAAGTTACATTACCTCTTCAGCAAACGGATATCGTAGGCGGCAAACATTTGGATTAACATGATGAAAGAGTTGTAATTTGTACGCTCGCAAACGGAGCCACTTATAAACATGTTGTGAACAGAGGAACGAGGAATTGCAGTTCCTAACTAGCCCGCTTAATTGACTTTTCCAGAACTGGTAGTTATTGCATCGCGTTCATGATCCACAGTCTCGTTACTAACTGAAATTTTTTGATAATTTCCAGTTTGTGTAACCAAGGTTTTCTGTTAAAGTCGTATCCTCCTGACAAATAGACTCGGATGTAGGAATATCGATATTCCTTCGTTTTATACACGCCATTGAACACGCGTAATAAATTAAAACTTCGCTAATCAAAGCATAACTGAATCTTCTGTTGTAGAGTCCACATTTCGACTGGGTTCTACTGACTATAGTTGCATTGAAAGCTGGCTTGCCTGCGCGTGCGCATTATGCTGATTTAAGAGTATAAAGCACAAATCATGGAAATATATTATTTGTTTTTACGTTATTTACGCACTTGTGAATTATAAACCAAGAGTTTCTTTGTTTGTCTTTTGCGCTAAAAAAATGTATTTTGCCCCTTTCTTAGCGTTACCTCACAAACATCACTAGAAAATTACAGCACTTCGTTTATTTTTTTTATTTTATGTTTTTTAGTCATGTTGCATGTGCAACCATTCACGTCGCACATACATTAAAAATAAAAAAGTGACAGAAATAAAAAAACCCAAAAGTTTTTTTAAAAATATTTAGTGAAAAGTATATGCAAGCCCAAATCTACTGAATATCTCGTTTAATTTAATCGGAAATGGGGAAAGTTTGGAATAATTATTCAAATTTTTTACCTTTCTTCATTTTTTTCAAGGACGAATCTAAAATAAATCCTGAAATTAGATTTTAGTATTCGCATTAAGATAACATAAATCAAAAATCAAGTTTATATCTTCATTTATTACCAATTTAACCAATTTTAACCATTTAAACGGTGTAAATGTGTATTTACACCGTAAGAAGGACATGGAAATGTAAATGAAAATCATGGTAATGTATTATTTGTTTGTACGTTATTAACAGTCTTATGGATTACTAAACCAAGAGAATGATATTTGCTTTGCTTTGCTTTGAACTTCTGTTTGCCTTTTGTGCTAATGTTTATGAAATTTTTTAACAATTTGAAAGTAATTAAAAATTATTATTTCTATATCATTAACCCTATTTGGAGTATAAAACTGTAGGATACTAAGAATTTTCAGTGGTTTTAATGCTGAAAAAAGGAATTCCTTTTTAAATCTTTACTACTTTTGTTTTCTTCTTTTTAATTAATTTTATTTTATTTCTCTCAATTCCCCTTCTTACATCAGTAATTCGTTGAATTTACTGAGAAATTAAACATAGAAGATAAAACAATTCACTTGAAACAATTAGTTGTAATAAACAGTTACAAAAAAAAAATTCTTGCGCAGTTTATTGCAGGAAGATTGAACTTTTATTTTATTCTGTTTCTTTTTGAAAATATATCAGTGTATTCTAAGAAGAAAAAAAAGTTAAAAGCATCCAAAAAAAGCATAGTTAATAGCATCCGAAAAACAATCAAATAATAAAATTGAAAAAAAAAAACAAATTTCAACCCACCCACCACTGTGGTTCACTGAATAAGTACGTATGAAAAACACACCACCACTCAATCAACATAATCTCAACATTTTTCGACCTTAAATTGAGCATAACTCAAGAACGAGTCAACGAATCTTCATAAAATTTTCACATCTACAACTTCAGATAATATACTACAGCATATCTAACTTTCATAAAAAATTATGAAGTAGTTTTGGTGTTCTTCAAGTCACAAAAATTTATACATAAACCTATGTGTGTGCATATATATATATATATATATAAGAAAACCCCAGTTTAAGTAAATGGGATTTTTGTACTCCTCGTACCTCAAAACGTGAAGAAAATTCCTTTTCACCCTCTATTCCCTCTATGAGACCAAAAGTAATACCGTACTTTTCTTCGAAATTGGGAAAAAAAGAATGCGGAAAGCTCGGAATCTAAATTTATTATAAATTTTGGTTTTAATTATTCGCATAAAATTTCTTTTTAATATACAATATTAATTATTCATCCTTTAGCTGGATTTATTTAAAATGTTAATGATAATTTCATTTAATTTTTTTCAACATTTTAAAATATTTTCATTATAAAATTAAATAAATCGGTTCTTTATGTACATAATGGTTCTTAATGTACATTTGTACATTAATTTTCATAGATTATTATTCACTGTTCCATCTTACATAATGGTTTATAAAAAGTAATTCAGTTTACCTGTATGGTCGAGTGGTAGATCCTCAGCTTTTTATCCAGTGGTCCTGGATTTGAATCCTGATCAGGAATGGTATTTTTCATACGGTAAAATATATCCATTCTGTATCTTCATATATATTTTTTTTTGTACTGAAATAATCATCTACAAAGATAATCTGGTTGCTTTATATAAAATTTTTGGTTGATAGTTGATCATTTTAGAAAAAAAAATTCAGAATTTTTTTTTTCGTGATTGTAAGTGTAAGAATGTAAGAGTTTTTAGTGATTGTAAGAGTGAATACTTTCAACCAATGAAATACACCGGATTTAAGCCAATAGCAATAAGAAATTCATCGATTTATCGTTTGAATATCCCAACCAATCACAAAAAGTTAATTTATTCATTCATAAATGCAAGTATGGATAAAAATTAAGAAGTCAACACCAGCATATTTCATTCAGTAAAAACAAGTACTAAACAATAAATAAAAGAAATATTTTCGATCAATAAAACAGGAATTTGTTAAGTCTATGTAATAAACCGCTTTATAGTTAAGCCTTCTACGTAAGAGTATATAATTTATGAAAATTTCAGAAGGAGGTCCGGAGTCAGAAATAATATTTCTGCTGATTTACAGAATGGGATGGAAGAAAATATTACCTACATTTTAGCGGATTACTAATACATTTATAATAAGTCTTCGACGAAATCAGTATGTGTTATGTTTGACTAAGAAACTTCTATGTAAAGGCACTATGCACATGCATAAAGAGTTTTCAAATTTACATGGTATTGTCCAATATCGTCCAACATTATTTGTATATTTTATTTTATTGTGTGTTATTTTATGTTTTATTTTTGTATTTTATTTAAGTGTCAGAACCCTTTATACTTTGTAAGCGTTATACGAGGGACGATCAGAAAGTAAGTTACACTTCCTGTATGAAACAAATACATATTTAAAAGAAAATTTGTTTTTAATTGAACAAAACACTTCATATTTTTATTTATTTTTCGATATAATTACCAAGTTTTTCCAAACACTTTTGATACCTTGTGACAAGTTTTTCAATTCTTTTCTCATAAAAACTTCGTCCAATTTCCTTCAACCGTTTACGGACATCTTTCTTCAGTTCATCATCATTAGCGAAACGCTCCCCTGCTAGTTCTCGCTTGAGAGATCCAAAGAGGTTGTAGTCGCCGGATCGTTAGGACTGTAAGACAGATGTCACCGCACTTCCCACTTGAATTTTTGCAGTAACCCTTTGTCACACGAGCTGAATGAGGAGTAGCGTTGTCGTAGGGCTTTCCTTTTCCTGTTGCCTCCGGTAACTACCGTTTAGATTATACTTCAGAGGATGAATGAGGATGATATGTATGAGTATATGTCGAAGGGCTGTGCAACGAGAGGGTGATTCCGATCGACATGCGGCCCTAACTGGAGATTACCGCAGAGCAAGCACTAGGTACTTTCATAGCATTAGGTCCTCCAAGCCTAATTCCTGGCGCTCCTTCGTTCAGGAGCAAGGGGATAGAGACCCTTGGGGCGTTGTGTATAAAGCCCTCGGAAATAAGCGCAGGAAAGATGTCCTCTAGTCGGCTTTGTCAACCCTTGAGGATGTGGTAATTGATAAGGACCGTGTCCTTAATATTTTGCTGAATGATTTGCTTTCAGATGACACTATGGTAGGTGAGGTTTTAGTAGCGCTGTCGTGAAGAAAAACGACCCCCATCGCTCAATCTTCCGGATCTTCGATCTTTAATGGCTTTAAAGAATTTTTTCAAAGTCTCACAGTAAGATTCGACATTGATTGTTGTTCCTCAGGGTATAAATTCACAGTAAAAAACTCCCACAAAATCGAAAAAACTGTCAGCATAACCTTTCCAATATGTGTTTTCCCATTTTTGGCAGTGGCGAATTTTTGTGTCTCCATTTATGTGATGCTCGTTTAGTCTCAGGAGTATAATGAAGCACCCAGCTCTCATCCCCTGTGATGATTTTTTAAAAAACACTGTGGATCACTTCTGGAATAACGTTGAAGAAAAAAAAGAGCAGATACAAAACGTTGATGTTTGTGGTTGTCGGACAACAGATGTGGCACTCATCGTGCACAAATCATACAGTAACCAAGCTGATCGTGAATAATCGAAAACACACTACCATAACTGATGTTAAGTTCACTTGCAATCTCTCTAATTTTAACGCGTCGGTTACTCAAGATCATTTCATTCACGCGTGCCGCGTTACCCATCGTATTTGCAGTTAAAGGACACCCAGCACGTAGTTCGTCACATTTGTTCTTCGTTTCTGAACATTTAGCACCATTTTATGATCATGGAGCGTAACATTGCATTATCATCATACACCTCAACAATTTGGCGATGAATTTCACAATTGTAATTTTTCCCCACAAAAATCGGACTACTGAACGCACTTCTATGCTGGACGATACTTCTAGAGGACGCGGCATATTGTCAAAGACACTACACAAAATGTCGTGCAGAATTGCTGCTGGGGGAACGTAAAGACAACAACACAACCAGTGCTGCCACCACAAAACACTAATATATCCCTTTCAGTTCAATAACACGGAAAGAGTGTAACTTATTTTTCATCCACCTCTCGTATGCATGTGTTTTGTATAAATTTTTCATTTAACGTTTAAATTAATGTTTATTATAATATAAAGGTCCTGCACACCCGTACATCTGTTGGTGATTTTATTCTCTTTTGTTTTAAAACTATGTGACGTGGGTTAATGACCTTGGAAGTCGGTGTCCATATAACGGAAAAAAGCTTATCATGACTTTTACTAAATAAAAATGTTTCTGTAAAGGATAAATATAATCTTCAACTACTAAGTATGCCCAAAATGTAAACATTGTATACATTTCCAAATTATGATTTTCTAGGAAGATATTAATTAAAACCACGAGAAGATATAACTATACTGATTTAATACTATTTTAAGTAGCAAATAAGAAGATGGATAATTTCTAGGAAATCTTTAGTTAATGTTTCGTTTCAGAGGTTTGTTTTCTGTTTTTGAGTTACTTATTGCACAGGCTAAAGTAATTTAATTTAATTGCTTTAAAATGTTGGTGATTAGATTGATTGCTATTTCAACTTGTTATCTGCTGCCCACGGGATTAACTTTAAATTACTGTTAAGAGAATAGAGAGTACATTTTATAGCATAGGAAACTAATTTTTACTCATTTTCGTTTCATGAAACTCACAAACCTATCAATATATAGACTTCTAAATATTAGTATTGCTTATTCGAAACGAAGGTTCATTCCTATTGGATTACAAGTGACCCTGACCTTGATGATTAAGCGATTAATTTCATGTAAAGTTTTCCATTAGGAATAATTTAATCCAAATGAATAATCAGGCTTAAACATTCATTGTTTTGGATAAGTAAAAAACGATGAATTTTTACTGCTACTATTCACCTGCACGCACACACACACACACACACACACACACACACACACACACACACACACACATACATACATACATACATACATACATACATACATACATACATACATACATACATACATACATACATACATACATACATACATAAATACATACATACATACATACATACATACATACACACACACACACACACAGAGAGAGAGAGAGAGATTTAATTTTTAATAATTGAGTAATTAATTAGCATGTAAAATCGTTTTATGAGTAAAATACTAGTTAAGCGTAGAATCGAAAGATAAGAAATAAATCTAATCTATTATAGTATTATTGCATACATACAGTACTTAATTACGTATAACTAGTAGAAATTACGTCACTTCTTTTCAACAAAATGTCATTACAATGAAAGAAAATAATTAAAACATTGTATATTTTAAACTGTACATACAGGATACATTTGCTCAATACCTTATTTTAGCTAATCATATCACTAGATATTTGTGACCAATTGGAATAGAAAAAATGTTAACCAATCACAGTACTAAATTTTTTAACCAATCATAGTCATGTATACATCGGACTAATCCGAATTAACCAAATTTAAACCAGTATTAATAAGTAATTAAATTTAAAATGGCAGATCTGAACCAGGGTTTTACCTCAATCCATTCAAGTATAATTTCTTAATTTTATTTTTTGCCAATCATAATAAAGTATCTAAAATTGCTATTTATAAACCAGAAAACATTAGCTGGAATTAGTTGTACTATTATTGTTAAAAAAAAATTTCGATGAACATTAAAATAATTTTCAAAATTATGTTAATACACTAGAAAATAAAAAAATTAAAGCACATCCAAATTCCTTTAGCCAGTACAGTAACAATTAAAATGATGTAAATCATCATATTTTACTTCGGAATACATCTGAAGATACATTAATTTTAGATTATTTTTTTCTTATTTTGCAAAGAAAAAACAAATATTGTTTTCAATTGGTACATAGTACTTCGATCCCTTCATTCTACTTCGGTACTTCGGTAGTGGTTATACTCAGAAGCTACCTGTGGAGTACAGGATTTGCGGTCCCGAGTTCTTCAAGCTGGTTGCCGTTTTTCTTCTCGATTTCGCTGTTTACGACGGGAACGCGAGAGGCATGACCGTTGTCTATTTTTTTGCCGACGCTGGGCGGAGTGCTAATCCCTTTTCCCGATTGTGGAGCCGGGTTGAGGGTGAGCTGCTCTGAGCTTGCTCTGCCGAAGTCTTGCCCCGCCCAGTGTGAGTCAGTCACTTCGGCCCTTGGCAGGGATTGTCCCACGGGTTAAGGTATCGGAGCCTTCACTACTACAAGCAAGCCCTGGGATGTCGGTGGGAGTTAGGTATAGTACCTGACTCCACGGTCCGGGTTAAATCTGAGGAAGGTGGCTGATTTGGGGAACCCAGGCAGGATCAATGATCCGGGACACACCCAGCCACCTCTCCGCTCGCACCCTGTCACATATTGACTGGCGAATCTATAGAGTTCGGTGCTTTCTACTTCCACAACTTCCGTGGTAGAGGGTCTACGTAAAATACCTCGTCCTGGGCAGCCTTTGTCTTGGTAAGTGACGAGGAGGAAGAGCGTGGAGTTTAGTAACGTAGAGAAGAAAGATCAAACCAAGTTTTTACCTAAAGGTAATGAAGTGATGCCAAAATATTTGGTGATTAAGAAAACTGAAAGGAGATTATACCAAGGTCAGTTGGATAGGGAGTTGTATGTTGAAGTTTAAAAGGAGAAGACATACCCTCCGAGTCGCATGTCTTGATGTTTAACAAACCCAAGTGTCCTGAAAAAATATAGCTGGATATCATCGGTTAGATGTTCGTTCGTTCATCCCAACACGATTGTACTGTTTTGGATATCAGAAACTCAGACATACAGCAGGGGATGCACGATAAAAGAAAAGTAATCAGCTTGGATTATTAATAAATTTACACTTCAATTTTCTATATTTGCATTACGAATTACTCCTCACCAAATTTCGTAAATTATTGCCTAAACTAAATCTCTTTGTAATAGTGAGCATGAATAAATATTGTGAAAGTAATATTGTATGCGGGCGCGCGCGCGCACACACACACACACACAGACACAGTGTGTGTTTATATGTAAAATAATAATAAATATATACATTTATTGACGAATAAATATAGTAATTATTGACGTGGAATTATAACAAAATAAATCAGTTAAAAACAAAGCATAATGTACAAAGATTCACATACAAATAAAACTACCACATCTTTTACCAAGCTGGTTTCAATAATGTAAAGAAAAAATAAAAATAGTTCATTTTTAATAATGCTCATTAGTTTCGCAAAAACTCATAAATCACAGACAAGCTACGCGAAAAATATTGGATTCTCTCAGTTAAAAAGTTCTCAGAAATTCTTCGACCTACTATCCTTTTTAGTGCGTTCTTTAAGTAATTAATTAGTTTATATTAGTCCTCTTCATTCAGTATACAAATAATATCTTGATCTGCTAATTCATTTCTTCTGAACCAGAAGAATTTAATATTTCTGGGAATCCCAGGTGAATCTAGAAAATGTACAACAGTTTCCTCATCCTGAGTGTTATATAGAAAGAGCATCTGCATCTTTCGACTTCCCTATACGACACACTGCTTAAGGATAGTAACTTATTTCTTGTTCTGAATACCATATAAATAGAATTTTTGTTTTTTTATATGATTTATATAGTTTCTTTAACGTAAAATTAAATTGAATTTAAATAATTTATATATATAACTAGATATATAAAAGCCGTGATATATAAAGCCGGGACGGGCTTTCTTTTTTTCTTTTTTCCTGTTTAGCGTCCAGGAATTACCGTTCAGGTATTACTTCAGAGGATGAATGAAGATGATATGCATGAGTGTATTCTTGTACAGTCTCAGGTCGACCATTCCTGAGATGTGTGATTATTTGAAACCCAACCATCAAAGAACACCGGTATCCACGATCTAATATTCAAATCGGTATAAAAGTAACTGTGTTTACTAGGACTTGATCGCTAGAACTCTCGACTTCCAAATCAGCTGATTTGGGAAGACGCGTTCACCACTAGACCAACCCGGCAGGTTGATAACGGGTCTGGTTAGCCCTCTTAAGCTACACTTCTTTGCATTTCTCGTTAATTTTCTTTAGAATAACGCTATATTGACTTTTCCATCTCTGTCTCTTGTCATTTATATCAAATACCAAATCTAACCTGCGGCACTCGTTTATGTCCATTACAATTTTTCTTTAATATTTTAAGCAACCGGTTGTCAAAAAAAAAAAAAACAAAAAAAAAGCACACACATATATATATATATATACGAGGTGCGACAATAAAGTAATGAGACTGATGTGAAAAAAAAATGTTGCTTACCGTTTTAGTCATGTTTAGTGTTGTCTCCTTCAAAGTAGTTCCCCTCTGATTGCACACACTTATTCCAGCGCTTCTGCCATTGATGGTAACATTTCTGGAACTCATCTTCTGTAATATCCTCCAAGGCCTTCGTCACAACTTTTTGGACATCTTGTGTTGTTTGAAAATGGTGTCCCTTGACCGCCATTTTGACTCTTGGAAATAGAAAAAAGTCGCACGGAGCGATATCTGGTGGCTGTGGTAATACTGAAATTTGTTTTGAGGTTAAAAATTGCTGTACTGACAGAGCAGTATGGGATGGCGCATTATCGTGATGCAGAATCCAATTATCAGCAATGTTGGCACGGACACGAAGAATTGCTTTACGAAGTCTTTCTAAAATTTCTTTGTAGAAATATCGGTAAACTGTTTGTTCAGGAGGCACTCACTCTTTATGAACAATTCCCTTGGAATCGATGAAGCACACAAGCATGCATTTCACTTTTGACTTTGACATGCGAGCTTTTTTTGGTCTGGGTGATCCCTTTGAGCACCGTTGCGAACTTTGGCGTTTTGTCTCTGTATCGTATTGAAAAAACCAACCTTCATCACCAGTGATAACACGGCTCAACAAATCTGGATTGATTTCCGTTTGCTCTAACAGATCGGCTGCCACATTTTTCAGTGTTTCTCGTTGTTGTTGTGTGAAATTTTTGGGACCATTTTTGCATAAATCTTTTTCGTACCAAGATCTTCAGTTAATATTAGACGAACCGTTTCTCATTGATGTTGAGTTCTTCTGCAATCATTTTCACGGATAATCTTCGATCAGATCGTACGATTTCACGCACCCTGGTCAAGTTGAAATCTGTCCGTGAGGTTGATAGTCGTCCACTGCGATCTTCATCTTCAACATTCGTTCTGCCTTCACTAAAAATTTTATGCCGCCGAAAAACTTGAGTTATTGACATAACCTCCTCTCCAAAAGCCTTCTGAAGCTTACCATAAATTGTCGTCGCGTTTTCACCCGATTTAACGCAAAAATAAATGGTATACCGTTGCGCAATATTTTGCCGTTTCATTTCTGTGACGAGAGACACAAATACGTGTTCACTTATTACAGCACAACTCACGACTGAGCAGTTGCATCAATGTGCCGCCGCTTGGACTAGAAGTAGCTTATAGACCAAGGTCAAAGATGGTATGCCTACGCAAGCTGCAGGGTTGCCACATCTTGCAAAGAAAAATCAGTCTCATTACTTTATTGTATGTCACACCTCGTATGTATATACATATTGATAAGTATTTAATCTATTTAAAATAAAATAAATATTATTAAATTTCCAAATTACATCAGAAATGTTTTTAAATCTTTTTAAGTTTAAAATTTCATTCTTTGAATTACCTTAAATTTCTTTATGGTTATAAATACCCTCTCATATATATTTTTTGAATATAGATGTATACAATCGCTATTCAATAACATCTTTTTTCACCTGGAAAGTTCTAGATTTGAATCCGGGTCAGTCTTGGAATTTAAAAAAAAAAATAATAATCATTTTTATATTGAAAGTATATTAAGTATATTTAAGCGTTACTCTGTAGGTTTTACTATTCAACAAACTAATTAATTGTTATTCTCTACTTCACTAAGCAATATATAATTTTATCTGATTTTTAATTAAATAAGATATATGTTAAAATTACTAGAAATTTGAAGTTTTAAACAAGTGTTAATGTAAATAAAGTCTGAATATATACATATATATATATATATATATATATATATATATATATATATATTTGTGTATGTGTAAGCGAGAGAGAAAATGAGAAAGAGTAAGATTTTCATCTCGTTTTTTTGAGGAGAAAACGTTTTTATATAGTATTCAAATTTGAATGAGTGTGTTTTATATATATATATATATATATATGTAAGGATAGACGACATAGTTAGGTAAATGGATGTCAGATGCAAACTTCAAAAAAAAGAGAATGTTGATTTAAAAAAGGAATGAATAAAGATCTTACCAAAACGAAACTTCCAAAAAATATTTTACTCTAGGCTACTTTATATAAATTTTATTCCTTTTGTATAAAAAGGTTTTCTTGGATAAAATATACTGTTAGATTAACAAATATAAATAACTGAATATATCTGTGCGTATGAATGAATATTTAAGGAACAGCTGTACTGGAGAAGTTATTCTCAGATCTGACGCTTCTATTCACTAGTCATTCACCAACCGTTCCAGCCAGCTATTCACAATCCATTTATTCATATGCAAACTCACGCTATGCACGGGAAGTCACTTATGTGTCCCTTCAATCAGCAGTAGAGTAGATGTAAACGGCCCATATTACGTTTAGTGACAATAGATGTAACTGCCATACACTCTGTACGTATTCTCACGGAATTCTATTAATAATTCATTTATTTTGAGTGGCAAAATGGATTACTATTCTCCTCTAATGTTTAACTAAATCGCAGGAAAAAAAGAACGTTACAGGATATAAGAGAGTGGAATTGATTGTTGTAAGTGATACTGTTTAATTAATCATATTAAATATTAATCATAGTAAAATATTGTTAGTTAATATTACATAAAGTGACGTTTCGAAAAAGTAAAAAAAAAACCTGGAAATTTTTTGTATAACTTTCCCAGGTATTAATAATAAAAATTCATAGATTAAGGGACAAATAACAAAAAAAAAAACCGAATATATATATTTTTTAGATTTGGAGAATAATGCTTTAAGAAAAATTTGTCTAAAAATATTCATGTATAAGTCAAGCTTAACAGATTTGCTAAGTAAAGTGTTTTATCTAAATCAAACATCTTCAAGATCATTTATCTAATTCAACATCATTAGAACATGACCGCACTTAGTTTATTTTTTTTTCATTTTATATTTTTTAGTCATGTAATCGGAGGCAGGTGCAACCATTCACGTCGCACTAACATTAACAGGGACAGAAATAAAAAAGAACCGAAAATTGTTTTTAAATATTTATATGAAACGTATACGCAAGCTCAAATCTACTGAATATCTCGTTTACTTTAATCGGAAATGGGGAAAATTTACAATAATTATTCAAAATTTTTTTACCTTTCTTCATCCCTTTCAAGGTCGAATCTAAAAAAAATCTAGAATTTTTAGATATTCGGATGAAGATTACATACATCAAAAGTCAAGTTGATTTCTTCATTTATTACCAATTCAACTAATTTTAAACTTTTAAACGGTATAAATGAGCATTTACACCGTAAGAAGAACGTGTATGCAAATTTTCATTCATTTATTTTCAATAGTTTTTGGTGGCCCTTAATTATGAACAGTCAGGACACGTTTTATAGGAACATATATATTTTTTTAGCTAATTATTTTTTTATATTTCTTTAATAACTTAACCAAATTAGGTTAACATATTGAAATAATTAATTACTCCAATAAATAAATTTATAAACTCCAGAAAAGGGTGCCGAATGGGACTTATACTTTAAATATAAGCTTTTTTAAACTTTGATTTTTAAAATTTAAAATCCATTAGTATGATCTAGAAGTAATGCAAACGACATGGGAACTTGAAAAAAAAAGTGAACTATTTTTCATTTTATGATAATTTATTTGTTTTTCATGTAGTAACTATTATTTAAAACGTTATATTATGTAGCTATCGAACAACGAACTTTTGATATTTGTAGCAATTATACTCTAATACCATATTAGTGATAAAACGTCATTTGGTCATGAGGATCAACTGGGGAATCAACAATATTTTATCAAGAATTTTTTTTTTCTGAATTGTGTTTTTAATACTACATAGTTTTCAAAGTATATCATCAATTGATCAAGAAGGACAAATCGGACACAAATTTTTTAAACTGAAAATCTTTACTTTTTTACAATTTTGACTCTGCTTCCTGTCCCCTATTAATCACATCAGTAATATTTTTTATTCTTTTATGAAAGAGCGGGCATCAACAGATATAGTTATTAGCCCGGTGAAATTTAGGAGCGTATGAAAAATTGCCATGCCTGACCGGGATTCGAACCCGGTATCTCCACACGAAATGCCGAGATGTTACCTACTCGGAGTGTATATATATAAAATTAAGTAAATTTTCCTTAATTTAATTTTTTTTTACATTTTTCCATTTTTAAATTTTGTTGAACATGACGCCATGATATTTTGCCATTCTTTTTTTTTTAATTGCCTACACTTACTAGAAAGGGTATGCTAAAATACAAAATTTTACAAACAGAATTTTTATCAAATAGTCTTGTTAAAAAACAAGTTATTTTTAAAGCAATATCATATTCATTTTCTGGAATATAAAATAACAAATAAATTATATAATAAAGTATTAAAATGCTTTTACAAAATGGGTTTAAACATTTAATTACGATGTAAAAATTTATATAAAACCTATTTTGCTGATGCAAGACAACGATTTAAACATTAAAACGATTTTAAACGTTTTATAAACGTAGGGGTGTACAAATGTAGGCAATTTCAAATGGTTAATTAAAAATGTACAAATGGTTAAGTTAAATTAGTTTTCATGTTTAATTTAAATATCTGTAATGCTGTTTTTTCTCATATAATTGGTACTTTCAGTAAGGATATTAATTTTATAAAAATTTCGTATACAGAATCATTACATCTTAAATTTTATATTGTCAATTAGAATTGCTGTAATATTAAGATATTACTAATTAATGTTTATTATCTTATTTCTTTTATTAAGAGAAACTTAAATATTTATATTACCAAATAACATGAAAAGAATATGACTGCGATGCTCATCCATGTTGTAGTCTGAGAAAAATAATGCCCGACCATTTTTTTCCTATTCCTTTAAATTTTACTTTCCCGGCGAATATAGATAGAATAGTTATATTAAAGAAGAGCTACAATGATAACGTCAAAATTTGTTATCGGGTTTTTTGAAAACGTTCCTTTTTAGGGTTGAACTAGTTGATCTAAACCAAAAGAAAAAAAAAAGGACGTAAGTATATCATACTACTTTTGGCTTTATTTTTCAGAAATGACCAACCACATTTTCTTCAAATTTGACTTAACTTTTCTATATATTGGATATTGATCATATTATTTTTTTCCAAATTCATTAAAGAGTTGGGGGATATCGCAAAAAAAAAAAACAATTTCGATTTTCTATAGAGGTATGTTAGAGATAACATGTTACAGCAAATTTGTTACTTACAATGTATTTGAAAATAATAAAAAAAGGTTCTTTCCAATAAATTAACTCCTACCTCTTAAATTAGAAATATACGTTTTTTTTACTTTATCTCCCTTCAGTTTATATATTTTTCAAAACTATTTAAATTTTATACTTCTTATGTAGAATATATATTGTAGATATGCATATTAAAAAATACGTTTTTTTTTAAATGATAGATCACGCACCTAAAATGCTGAAAAGTGTTAAATTTCTATTTCTTGTTTTAGTGTCTATTGAACGTGGTATTAGATTTAAATAAAACACTTCTGAAGAAAATTTGTTAAGATTAACAAATCTGAATATTTGTATTTCAAATTTATTTTTATAATTTTAACATTTATATGTAAATTTTGCTATTTAAAATCGCATTATTTTTCAGATCCAGTTAGGGTGTTTTCTTTCTAGTTAAAGTTGAACTTCTGAAATCTATGATTAATTTTTGTAGAAGTTATCTATATAAATTTTCACAGAATTATATTCTCTACAAGGTTCACTAGCAATTTTTATTTGTTTAAATAACATTAAATTAACAAAGTTATTTTATTCCAAACCTAAAAAGGTGTATTTACCGACAAACGTTTTCTGTTTTACCCCACTTTTCGTAAAAACCTAACAGAGAAATGTCTGGGACCACATTTATTCAATTTCATGGATTAAAAATCTGATGCGGACACCACATGACGTCCTTGTACACCTATTAAATTACATATACGCATTTTTTAATGTACTTCATTCAAACTTATTTCATTTGAAAGTGAGATACGATCCTCCAATTCTTTAATAAAGTGGACAGTTACACAATTCCTGAAATATTAGTTTTTATTAACAACAAATATTTATACAATTATTAATTCAACAACCTTACCTGAAATATTAGGATAGAGTAAAAGTCCCTTTATTACTCGTATTACTAGATCAGTATTATTCATATCTTTATGAGTTGCTGATTAACAAGAATTTCAGATTTCTGGTATGTCGTACAAATAAAAGTTAATAATAATTAAACTATTCCCTTTGGTGAACTCCTGTATACAGGTTACAAATGTTAATTTCGACCTTACAGTGTAAAATATTCAGTTTTTGTTATGGAATTATTTGGTGAATAATCAAGAATGAAAAAGAAACAATCATACAGAAAAAAGAAAGATAACATGAAGAAATATCTAAAAAAAACGATAAGAAGATTAATATAAACAGGAAAAAATGTTAAGAACAAGGGAAGAATAAAGGAATTAAGAGAAGATAATAAATATAAAGAGGAAGAAAATGTTAAAACCAAAAAAAGAATAAAAAGATTACGAGAGGATGATGAATATAAAGAGAGAAAAAATGTAAAAACTAGAGAACGTATACACTAATTACGATCAGAAGAATTATATCAAACCAAAGAGAGATAAAATGATTGGCAACAAAAAACAAATAAACGAAATGATTATCAATTCCGACTTAGGGAGAATATGATCCACAATATCAGAGGAGAATGATGAACTAAGAGATACGAATTTTTTTCAATTTATTAAAGATCTGGAATGTATGCCTCAGTTTAATGTTGTTCATGTGAGGGTACATTTTTCAGTCACTCTGTAGTTAACATTAATGTTGATAAAATTAATCAGAAATTCAAAAATAATTAAATAAAATTAAACAGAAATTAAACTAGAAAATGAAAAAATAATACTATTCTAAATTATAATTTTTAATTAATATTATATAATCAGATGTTTCACCATATCTATTACATATACACATATGTAATAATGTCTATTAAATTACATATACACATTTTTAAAACGAAGCAGGAGCGATATAAAATGCCGAATAGCACAAGCGAAACGAGCCTTCAGTAAGAAATATAATTTGTTTACATCAAAAATTAATTTAAATATCAGGAAAAGATTTTTGAAAGTATATGTTTGGAGTGTCGCTTTATATGGAAGTGAAACTTGGACGATCGGAGTATCTGAGAAGAAAAGATTAGAAGCTTTTGAAATGCGGTGCTATAGGAGAATGTTAAAAATCAGATGGATGGATAAAGTGACACATGAAGAGGTATTGCGGCAAATAGATGAAGAAAGAAGCATTAGGAAAAATATAGTTAAAAGAAGAGACAGACTTATAGGCCACATACTAAGGCATCCTGGAATAGTCGCTTTAATATTGGAAGGACAGGTAGAAGGAAAAAATTTTGTAGGCTGGCGACGTTTGGAATATGTAAAGCGAGGGATGTAGTGATGTAGAGGGTATACTGAAATGAAACGACTAGCACTAGATAGGGAATCTTGGATAGCTGCATCAAATCAGTCAAATGACTGAAGACAAAAAAAAAAATTTTAAAAGTACATAAAATTTTATTTCACTAATAACTTCTAATTTTTTTCATATATTTTTTTTTGGGTTGTTATTGAATTATTAATTATTGTAAAACCTGTTTACAATCACGGGATAATTATTAATAAATAAATATATTTAAATTAAAAAAAGGTAAAAAAATTAATTAAAAAAAGTTAAAAAAAAAAGGAGATCAGTTAGATTCCAGCCGGCGATGTGAGATCCACTTGGATCCCACATTTGGATCCCTTGTAAGATCCAGACATATCATTAATTAAAAGTTTATTTGGCTATAACTTTGGAACCAATGAAAATAAGTACCAGTTATGATATATCGTTGAAAATCTCTCAATGAGAACTTATTACTGCAGTTAAAATAAAAGTCCAAAATCCAAATTTTTGGGGATTTGGCTTTTTTGGACACTTTTAGTGCAATCAAAAGGGGAGATGCATAATTCGATGTTATAACAGTCCTAAATCCAAAATTTCAACATCCTACAGGTAATCCTTTTTGAGTTGTAGGAAATACAACTCAAAATTAAATAAACACGTACAGACGTCACGTCTGTACGTGTTTATTTTTTCTTATTTTTGGATATAGAATCATCACCCGTGAGATTGCAGTACAATTTGGGATCACTCTGCATATACCTTTATATTTGAATAGTGTACTTTACATGCAATTTAATTTAGATTGTATTACGTATAATATTATATTCTATAGATATGAATAATTGTAGAAAATTTTTTTAAAAAATTTATTCCCCCCTTAAAAAAATATATATTCCGTTTTTTTTATTTTTTTAGATTTAACTGTTTTCATTTTTATTACCAATTACTTTTTTTGTATTTTTCTTCATCATTTACAAAGCTATTAAAATTATAGTAGCTTGTAGCTTTGGCTACTACATTATATTCCGGTCTGAAAATGAGAAGCAGTTTTTTTCATTACTTTGATAAAAGTTACACTTTATTCTATAAAGTTATACTTGACCGGTGTACCGGGAAAAGTCATTCAATTTATATTGAATGACTTCGCTCGCTTTTTTATCGTAATGGGTCAAGTATAAAATTTTTAATTACTTTATTATTCAATGCATATAGAACAGTTTCATTGTTCATGTACAGGGGTATTTTTTTTAATATTTTTATATTTAATTTTATTTATTTATATTTACTACAAATCATATTTAGATTCGATGTAACGGCTTGTAATTATTATTTTTTATTTATTTTTTTATCCATTGAAGTTTACACAGGTACTTTAGAAATGATTAGTAAGTAACAAAAAATTATTTTTTGTTATAAAGAAACATAATAGAAATGAAAAATAAAAAAATGAAAACATAATTAATCAAGAATGAAAATTTGAGTCAATTAACAAAATAATGAATTTCACTATAAATATTCAAAATTCATAATAATAATAATAATAATAATAATATATATATATATATTATTTTTTATTTTTTTTGTTTAACCTCTGAGACCAGCGTTAGGAATTCTTTAGAGGATGAAATGAATGATTTGTAGCGTGTGTGAAAATGCCATGCCTGACCGGGATTCGATCCCGTGACCGGATTAATGGCCGCGAGACGCTACCACTCGCGCCATAATTAAACTTGCATTAAAATAAAAAGTCTCTTTGCTTATTGCGTACGAGTTAGGAATATTCTCTTACAGGAAAATTCTCAGTATCTTCAAAATTTTACTTAAACCACAATTGTAATGAAGATACTGATTGAGAAATTCTCATTTCTTCCACATAGAAGTATCAAAATATTTACAATCCATGCAAAATTGGAATAAAAATAGAACAAAATAAAATGGTCAACCTTAAATATACGGTCGTTCGAATTCTTTTTTGGAAATTTTTGTTTTAAAGTGAAAATATTGATTTGAAAAAATATTTATGTTAAACTTATGAAATGGAATTTATCTCTTATAAAACAGAGTGTTCAAAAAGATACGTAACCTTATAGAAGAATGTTTCCTGCTTTTTTTGCAGGTTTAATTGAGGACACAATGAAACCCGCCGGGTTGGTCTAGTGATGAACGCATCTTACCAAATCAGCTGATTTGGAAGAAGAGAGTTCCAGCGTTCAAGTCCTAGTAAAAGACAGTTATTTTATACGGATTTGAATACTACATCGTAGATACCGGTGTTCTTTTGTGGTTGGATTTCAATTAACCACACATCTTAGGAATGGTCGAACTGAGACTGTGCAAGACTACACTTCATTTACACTCATATATATCATCCTCTGAAGTAATACTTGAACTGTAGTTCCCAGAGCTAAACAGGAAAAAAAGGAAATAGATAAAAAATTTAAAGATAAGCATAACCATTAATAACAAATAAACAAGAAAGCCAGATAAGGCATGACGTCAAATATAGGGAGGAGCAACGCCCCTCACTATATTTGACGTATTTTCTTAACAGAAAAGATAATAGTAATTATATTAAACCACAACTAACGGTAATCATCGGAGGCTAAACAGAAAATGAAAGAAAAAAGGGTTACACAATGCAACATAGAATATTTATTCTCCCAATACATTATGTGACAGTGTGATGTGACAGTTATGCTCAGATCCAAAATGATTTCACAGAAAATTATGGTGTGATACACCAAACAAATCCTCCATCAAAAAAACCACCAAATCTTCAACCAGAAAAATTGATCGACGTGCAACCTTTATATTCTGTTAGTCCCAAGTAGTGTGTGCGACCCCTATCTAGCCAGTCTAGTCTCTCAATTGGTATTGCCCACACGTCATCGCGCAAGTGTTTAAAAATGCATCCGTACAGAATTCGTGTTGTTCACAAATTGTTACCTGTGATCACTCGAAAACGTGTAGCTTTCTGTCAGGGGTTCATGTCATCTGTAACGCCAGGTGGGGAGGAACTCGATGATTGATTTTGTTCCGACAAATCACGGTTCCACCTTGATGGATAAGTGAATGCACAGAATTCACGTTACCGGTTATTGCCGTCTAGAGTCTACATGGTTTCAGTATATTAATGTTACAGCTCTTTTAGTCAAAAATACTATGATTTTCTTGAATCAGCGTTTCATGGACAAGTGATAAATAATAAAGTTAAATTTATTATACAAAATTTAAAATTTAGACCACAACGAATAAATATTAATTTATAAACAGATCTTATCTTACTATATAAGTATAATCTTCATTAAAAAAATGTACTGTTACGGTAAAATAAAAATAGACTGACAAACTTTAATCATTTGTTTTGAAATTAAGTAAACACTGAACGTATATTTGGCTAAATGTTTTTACAGTAAAATGATAAAAAAAAGGCCAAAGTTTGGCAATAATAAATGTCCAGTGGTGTGTTTGATTCATGACTAAACTGGTTACATATATATTTATCACAACCTTCGAAGCTGTTAAAATAAAATAACTATTACCATTTTACTATTTGATATCAGCTGTACAAATTTCCTCTGTACGGACAAAAAGTGGGTATTTGGAGTGCAATGTCACCTAGGCGAATCTTTATGACATTCTTTCACGTCTCGGCGAACAGTGAGCGCTACATATAGATGGTGTGATAATTTGTTAACAATATACCTTCTTCCTTCTTTCTTTTTCCTGTTTAGCCTCCGGTAACTACCGTTCATATAATACTTCAGAGGATGAATGAGGATGATATGTATGAGTGTAAATGAAGTGTGTAGTCTTGTACATTCTCAGTTCGACCATTGCTGAGATGTGTGGTTAATTGAAACCCAACCACCAAAGAACACCGGTATCCACGATCTAGTAATTTACAATATACCTGCAGACTGGCTAGAGTACAAGTTGTTTAGACAGGACAATGGTACGGCTCATACAGCCAACAAAACTATGACTTTTTTGGATCAGTTTTTTCATGGACAAGTGATTTAAAAAGGTTTTAGTACCATCGTTGTCCAGATTTATTCCCTCCTGACTTTCTTGTGGGGTTACCTTAAGGATACCGCTTACAAAACTCATCAACACACCGTTCCCGAATTACAGAGCGAAATTGAACGACCCTGCAATTCCTGAAAAACGTTACATGTGTTTAAGAGCATGCAACATCGTGTATTGAATTATGTATATCGCATAATGGAGGCCACTTTCAACAAATACTGTAACTTACTAATTTTCCCCAACAGGTTCCGTAATTTTTAGAACACTCTGTATATATAAAATCGGTAATGATCGATATTATTAGTTTTTTTTTTAGATCATGAGCTTTATTATACGAGAAAAAAGTATCAACCCTTTTTTCTAAAGGAAACAGAACAAAATAACGAAAAGTCGGTTTTATTAAATTAATTATAATTATTTTTACGATTATAATTAATTCACCACAAAAGATCGAAGAGCTTGTATATACTACAATGAAATGGAAATTTTTTAGCGTATGAAAAATGCCATGTCTGACCGAGATTCGAACCCAGGACCTCCGGGTGAAAGCACCAGTCACTCCTATTACGCTATGGAGAATTACATTTGCGTTAAAATGGAAATTATCTAAGCTCTTTCTGTAATGTATTTCTGTTTTATTGATTTTAATCAGTAGTAATAACTTTTTTTTTTTTTATTTTGTGTTGTTTCAGGTATGAAATGTTTTTAACTATCCTCTCATAAAATTATACAAATTTTAAAATTACATATTTTTCAATCAGTCTGTTGATTATTAACTCTAGTAGTATAAATCAAATGATAATAAAATAACGCACGTGATGAAGTACATAAATATTTCCAAGCGTTCAATATGTCGCTGTAAAACCTATGAAAGAAATTCTTTATAAACTACAAAAAAGAAAATAAAAAGTTTTCAATGATGTTAATTAAGCTTTCCGATTTTCATATAGATTAAAAATTTTATAGACTTTTCCTTTCAACTAATGAATAACAAAGAAAAAAAAAACGTAAATTGTTCATTAATATATTTTCCTCCGATAAAATTTTTTCAAGCGCTGTATTAAAAAAAAATTATTCAAGTCTACATTAATTGCAGAATATTAAGAAGAAAAAAAAAATTAAATGAAAAACTGACGATCAATCAGACTTTGAAATAATGTTAAAAAGATTTTTTTTTTATGCTAATAACTAAAGAAGGCGGACGGACATTAGTAGGCGTAAAAATTACTTATATATATATATATATATATATATATATATAATATATATATATATATATTATGAAAATAACTAAAAAATTTTATTAAAAAAATGAACTCAGGAACATTTTTTAAACTCTTTTTTAACATGTAAATAAATATTTGTAAATAAAATACACTACACACTATACATAATATATATATATATATATATATATATATATATATATATTATGAAAATAACTAAAAAATTTTATTAAAAAAATTAACTCAGGAACATTTTTTAAACTCTTTTTTAAAATGTAAATAAATATTTGTAAATAAAATACACTACACACTTTTTTACTTATGAGTTAATTCACCAATGAATCTACAAAGAAAGATGTGTGTGGGAATATGAAAATGAAAAATTGTAGTGTATGAAAAATTACATATCTGTAAGTGATTCGAACCCGGGAACTCCAAATGAAAGGTCGAAACGCTACCAATACGCCACAGAGACCTCCATTGAAGATCAACTTTGTGATTTAAGTGATATTGTAATAATTATAATTCTTTGTAATATTTGAGTAAATTATAATTTTTTTTTAATTAAGAGTTTTCACAGTTTATATACCATTAAAAAAAAAAACGAAGAATTTCAATTCATAACTTACGTGTATACGAGTATTATATATTTGTTCAAGTCATACGTTTTATCAAACTCATCGATTTTGTTGATTATTTTACTTCATAAATAGTCATTTTGATAATCAATATTAAATTTTGAGAAGTAATTTTTTATATTAAAAATTACAATTTCATATTGTAATATTGGCTACTAAAAAATACAAATATAAATTTTTTTATTTATCATTATTAATATTAGATTTCCATAACCAAATAATAATGTAAATCATTATTGTTGTAAATAAAGATTATTTACAATTTTACTGCTAATTATATATGTGAAACCCACCGGGTTGGTTTAGTGGTGAACGCGTCTTCCCAAATCAGCTGATTTGGAAGTCGAGAGTTCCAGCGTTCAAGTCCTAGTAAAGTCAGTTATTTTTACACGGATTTGAATACTAGATCATGGTTACCGGTGTTCTTTGGTGGTTGGGTTTCAATTAACCACACATCTCAGGAATAGTCGAACTGAGAACGTACAAGACTACACTTCATTCACACTCATACATATCATCCTCATTCATCCTCTGAAGTATTATCTAAACGGTAGTTACCGGAGGTTAAACAGGAAAAAGAGAGAGAGAGAGAGAGAGAGAGAGTCATATATGTGAAATCCCTCTTAAAATTTCTCATCATTAATATTCTTTTCATGAATGGAAATCAATTGTAACATAGTTAAAACACCTGTATTACATTTACGAATTACCGGTAGACCCGGCAGTGTTTCGCTATTGCTAGATTTGAGTATATATATTAAATGAATATAAATGTATTTATGTATATATAAATGTATGTATATTATATATATATATATATATATATATATATATATACATATTAAATGAACACAATTAAAAGTTTGATAAAACATTAACAAAATGAACATTACAGTTCTTTAGAAAATTTAACCTTTCCCTTTTACCCTTTCACCATTTTCCCATTTTCCTTTTCTTTCTTTTCCCGCTTTCACCCTTTCCTTCATCCCCTTGTCCAATTTTCCTTTTCCCGTTTTCCTTTTTACATTTTCATTTTCACCATATTTCCTTTGCCCCATTTCCCCTTTCCCTATTACTACCATTTACTCCCCCTTTCCCTTTTCTACAACCGTTTCTCTTCCCCTAATTTCACCTTCCTCCTTTCCCCTTTCCCGTTTTCTTTCTTCTCATTTCCTCTTTCAATTTCCTTTTCCTGATTTCCTTTACCCTTTTTTATTTATTCAATTTTTCCCTTTTTATCTTCTTTATCTTTTTCGATTTTTCCCTCTTCCGCTTTTCCGATTTTTCCCTTTCTCCCTTCCCCCCCGAGTGTAAATCGGCCCAGTGGTTTTTTCATTTATAGCGGACACGCATATCGGAAACACTGAAATGGAATCGTAAAATATTTATTATAGCGTGTATTGCTTTTACGTCCAACAAATAGCGCTGTTTCAAAAAAAAAAAACTTTTTACCTGTCACAGGTGTGACATCTTAGGTTTATAAAAAATATATACTAAATCGGTATATAAAAACTCGCGCGTATTCCAATGCAACGTTATGTCAAAATTTCAAAGCAATCCATGAAGAACTTTCGGAGATTTAAGGTTTTGAACAAACGAACATTTACATTTTTAGTTATATAGATAATTATACATGATACATTAAGCAAAACCACGCATTGCTCTTTTTAATTATATATTTCACATTTAATATTTGGATATTTATTTTCTTTGATAAAATTTATACATAAAAATGTTATTAATTTGTTTATTTAAGTAACTGTGACTTAAATAAGTCAAATAAACAGTTACTTAAATAAACAAATTAAAACACTTATTTTTTTACGATTTGTTTTTTAATATTACATAATCATAGTCTTTTTTCTTTTTCCTGTTTAGCCTCCGGTAACTACCGTTTAGATAATACTTCAGAGGATGAATGAGGATGATATGTATGAGTATAAATGAAGTGTAGTCTTGTACAATCTCAGTTCGAACATTCCTGAGATGTGTCATTAATTGTAAACCAACCACCAAAGAACACCGGTATCCACGAACTAGTATTCAAGTCCGTGTAAAAATACCTGGCTTTACTAGGACTTGAACGCTGAAACTCTCGACTTCCAAATCAGCTGATTTGGGAAGACGCGTTCACCACTAGACCAACCCGGTGGGTACATAATCATAGTCTGGAATAACTGGAAACTGAATATGTACACCGTTCGATTAGATCTTCTGGTTTGAAAAATGAACGTAAGTATACGTCTGAACTAGATGCTTTTGTTCGATTAAAAACTGTAATATTTTGATACTGTCGTGTTCTATTTATTAAATATGTTATTTGTCTATTATATAAAATTTCCGAATTCTTAAAAGTAACATATCATTTATCGAAATAAATTTTAAACACCGTACATAATACTACGGACTTTAATGTACTTTTATAAAACCCTACTTCTATATACATATATATATATATATATATATATATATATATAGAGTTCTGATTTTTTTCTATTTTCACAACTTTATTACCAAGACACTTACCAAATATTTACGTGATTCATCTATACGAACTTTAGATATAAGTATTTACATAAAAATAACAAAATGGCCGATAGTGGGAGAATGAAGAAGAAAATGGCATTTTTCCTAAGGATATATTCTGTTTAGGTTTACAAGTGGAATCAGAAAAAGTATAGCCAGAGCACCCCATTTTAGAAATACTTTATATATATATATATATATACACGTTACATAAAATCTCAATTTTATGTCTTCTATAATTCTAAGTATTTTTAGTGAAATTTCAAAAAAAAGGTGAACAAAAAATTTGAATTCATTTGCTTTAATTATTGATATAAAATATGGTATATCTTTAAATTTTGAAAAAGCATTAAATTGGTTTTATTAATTTGCTACATATAAAAGAAGTAACAACTTTTAAATATTTATTTAATAAAAATAAAAAGTTTTACTTTTTATGATCATTGTTTATATATAAATAAATAAATAAATAAAAAATTGTTATAAATATTTATTTGGTAAAAATGTTTATTATTACGAAGTTGTATACAACTTGTTTAATTTTTATAACATTAAAATTTAACAATTGTGTTTAAAAGTAATAAAGTTAACTTATACGTTTCATAAAAAAAGAAATAAGTTAAATAAATATTTCTTAAAATTAAAAAATATATATATTTTAAAAATTTTTTGTGAAAAATATTCGAAAACAATTAGTTGCTCTCTCGTATCATACTGCAGTTGATGACATATATTAATAGCGAAAGTCTAATTTATTAACACTGAAAGTACGATCAGATGATCAGCTCTTAGAATTACTAATAATAACGATGATGACAGTAATAAGGTATTACTTATCAAAACGTAATGGAATATGTCAAGTTATATATTGGTACTATATATCAGGGATCTAATGTTAGACTAATTTTCAAGCCTGATTGTGAGTGTTAGTGTCATATATATATATATGTATATATATATGAATGTATATGTGCGTACGTTCGTGTGATTGGTGGAATTAATACATGAATAAATAATTTGTGACATTCCCAAGTCGCTTCTAATTAAAGGTAATTTTAGAGGTGGTGTGTGCTGATTGGATAATTGAAATAATTATAATACAACACGGGTAAAGCTAATTTTATGGAATGTGAGTTGCACTTATTGCCCTAAAACAGTATTACATATAAAAATTCCGTAAAAAAAGTAAAAAATGAAATCATAGTTCTATTGATTTAATAATTTTTCGTTGTATTATATGTTCTTTAATATTAATTAAATTTATAATAGATAAAATTATTAAAAAAAAAATTCAAATTCAAATATTTCGTTAATATTTTTCTATGTTTCATTGTACCTAAAATTTCATTAAAAGTTACAAATTTGGAATTTATTGCGTAACACCTAAGAATACATTTATTTGTTATTGTACAAGAAATTACTTCACAAAGGCTTATATTTTTCAAAAATTACAAAATAAAACAGAATGAAACAGTAACAATCTATAGTAAAACTTTAAATACTATAAAATCAAACCGAAACAAGGTGTTCAGGAAAGAAAAATATCAACCGGTGGAAGAAAGTGGATACAAGGAGAGAAGGAACGACATTCTTCAAGGATGAAAGAAGTGTTGGCACAAAGGAAGTACAATCAAACTTTATTTATCGTACCTCTAAAAGGATTATTCGAAAAACAAACACAAAAATTTACAATTTTTTTTTCTAACGTGTACGTTTAATTAGTGAAAAAAAAGCAACAAGCCCTCCACGGTCCAATGAGATGAGGAAGATATATATAATACGTACATGAGGTATAGTCTAGTGCAGACTCAAGCCGATCAATCCAGAGCGAAAAAGACTGAGTCCCGCGGGGATGCCCCACTCGAGGTGTCCCCGTTAGAGGCATTGGCATAAGTACTGTGTCCCGGCTTCCAGAGCGGGGACCCAGGGACGGCATAGCCGGGCCGGGTGGATCCTACTCTGGGGGTTTTGAGGCGGGCGCAAAGTGAGATCCGACCGGTGGGCCGAGATGTGGAGGCCCCTGGGCTGTGTAATACTTAACTACAGGATTCGGTCCGGGCGAGAAGTAGAAAAAAAACCACCACCAATATACACTAGTATCCACTGTCTAGAATTCAAATCCTTATAAAAGGAACTATCTTTTTCTAGGATTTGAACCTCAGATTCGACTTGAAAATCAGATAATAAACAACTGATTTGCGACAAAGAGTTAACCACTAGAGATGCCAGGTATGATAAAATTTACAAATAAAAGTAAATTTATAGTTATTAACAGAAATACTAAGAAATTTTCAGAATAAAAATAAATAAAATCTGTTAAAACAAGCCGCAATAAAATAATTTTTATTTTAATCCCAACAAACATAACGGGAGCCAAATAAAAACAACTTATCAGAAATTAGAAACCGATAATTTAACATCAATTTAAAACAAAAAACATTTAAAAAAAAATTGTAATTAGAGAACAATTATTATTATAACAGGTATAATTTTTTAGGAGTTTATTATTTAAAATATTTTATGCATACAAAAAACATAACTAACATGAGAATAAGCTGGACAAAAAAATGCAAAGGCAAACAACTTGTGTCTTGATCAAAATAAGAATAACGATGTGGATAGTTTCATAAATTTTTCATCGTATCCTAAAAACGATGTGCAAAAAGAGACTGCAACTAAGAAATAAGAAATATAATGTTCCTTTTTTTACTTTAAATTTTTCCAATAGATTTTTGGAATTTTTAAGAGTAAATAAAAAAAAAAACTTATGAAAAAATAACATCAATATATATATATAATGTCCTACGAAGTGATAGCCAAATTTAAGGAACTGACTCAAGACATCGAAATAAATAAAAAAGGTCACGTGGACAACTACTTTATTTTGGTTTATTTCTCCTATATCTATTTTGTGTTTTTTCAATAAAGTTTATATTTAATAATGGATTAAAATATTTTAATGAAATTTGGTGGGCATATACCAACCAACAAGATTTTTTACAAAAAAAAAAAAAAAAAAAATTGAAAATTATAAATAGCGGACATTAAAATTTTGTAATCATTAATAACTTCATAAATATTACTTAAATATATCAAATTATCTTTTATTAAATAAAATTCTAAAATTTTATTAGAAATAAAGTGACATCTAATCTATCTTCAAGTAGGTTGTATCCGGAGAAAGTCTCTTATTTATTTCTGTTTTATTTCACGCACACTCATAACAAACAAACAAACAAATCCACACACACACACACTCACAACCACACAAACACACACACATACACATACACACACACACACACACACGGTATCAATACAAATAATCATGATTTTCGAAGCATCTAACTAATATCTCGTAATTTTTTAGATTAATAATGATTTCTTTACTTCTTGGTATCATTTAATTTTGCTTCATATTGTAACAGAACCAGTATAATGGACCTGGGTAACGGATTCCTTTCAATTAATAAGAAAGGATAAGAAAGTAATAACGGAAGAAATCCAGGGATAAGGGATTCTTTTCTCAGGCTAACAGCTCTGTTTAACAATCTGTTCTTTGTAGTACACATAATGGCACCTCTAAACAGCTGTTGTTCAACGAGATGGATTACCGGACTGTAATAAGAATTTATGGGAAAATGTAAGGGTGGGAACGATAAGAATTCTTATGCTTCAACAGTTAAGGAATGTGATGGGTATTAGTTATGCTGGCCAAAGGTTATAAATACTGCCAGAGACAGCCGGAACAGAGTACTTAAATAGTGTTAGTTAAATATTAACCGATTAGCTAAGCGAGTGCTGCGAGGCAGTGATCGTCGCGATTGTTTAACCTTATCCTGTTAGTGCTATTAGGTGTTATTAAAATATCTTCAGTCAATTTGATTGTTTTCTGATTTTTATGATTTAACCATCCTTAAAAATATCTTTTTCTTATTTGAAATACTGTTTGCGATGTCATTTATTCACTATTATTATTGTTGTTTATTATTTTTTTTACTCTTTGTTTACCCCCCCCCAGAGTCGAACTCACAACCAAACATAAATGCAGCTCTGGGGGGTGCCATCACCTCAAACTACCTCGGTAGAACTCAAGGTCCCACCCAGGTAGCCGGAACCCGGTTTTTCGATTAGTCGCCATGCCTCAAATGAGAGGTCTCTGAAGGGAACTCCTCACCGGGACTCTGGTCAATACACATCGCCTCTAGTGAGGAACCCCCAAAGGGATCCCATGGCTGCTCCTGGAGTCCCCGTCCACTCATCGATTATGAGACACCGGAGCGTCCCACTCTCCTGGACGAGGTTATCCCGCGCCGGAGCCACCATAATTCTATGCTCTTCAGCGAGTACACCTCACTTCCGGTGTACATTTCTACAACCTCCAAATCGTGGCCAGTCGTTTTTCAGGAAGTGCAGCGGGCTTCCTTCTGGAAATTCATCTTGACATGGCCACCTCCTTGCAGTTGGAACATTGGCCGGTCCTGTTAGGATTACTATACAGCATCGCCCAGTGCCCCGTATCCCAAAAACGGAAGCACCGCTCTTCCAGCGACCAGCACATTTCTCTGCAAGCCACCAATCCAATCCGCACCCGGCCGTCGTGTAGCAATTTATCTGCCAAGATGGGTGGCATAGCTAGCGTCACTACCTGAGTAGCCCCATAGGAATATTTCATTGAAATCTCATCAATCGTAATAGAGTCATCGGTAACACGACGATCTCTCATTAACCTTTCTTCAGTATTTAAGGCATCCACATCCTTAATAAGGACCTGGACCCGCCTATCTCACCTACCTACCAACACCTTCGTATTATTTTTATTATTATTATTGTCATTATTTATATATATTATTTTCTATGTTCTTAGAGCAATGAATCGTGTTTATATAAACATTTCTAATCGTTAGAATATTATAGCAATATCCTGATCGAGCCGCGAACACTCGACAATATCAATAAAGTGATTATTAACAGAAAAAAACTATTAATATCAATATATCTGTATTAATTTGTGTGTGTATATATTATTAATTGCAAATATAAGTATGTATGTACCCTATTTTACTTATTTTGTTTTTAAGGGTAATTTTGGATTAGTAAAAAATAACAATTTTTATTCCTTTCTCAAATAAAGAGAATGAATGTAAAATGAATGTAAAGGAAAAAAAGAAGATAAAATTGTGTTCGAATGTTGCATTTCATGTAAGGATTATTAAATGTAATTAATTACTAAACATATTATGTAGATGGCGTAGCAGGTTAATTTAAATATTGCACAGCGGTAATAAAATGTAGTAATGAAATTGGTTTTGTTTTTTTCCCTTTTTAATTACAAGATTAAAGCTGCACAAAAGACAAACGAAGAAATCTGCAATGACCTACTACAACTACCTCTGTTAGTAAATTGTTCTCTTTCTTTTTTTTATTATGTGTGCGTGCGCGTGCACTCGTGTATGTGTTTGTGTTTTTAAGTCTTGACTGTATTTCTTCTTATAAAAGTGAAGAACTTCCATTAGCAGGGAGAAGGACATAAAAGTGATTGTGTTCTTATCTTTCCTAATAACAAGGTGGCCCAGCCCAGCCTGATGTCGTATGTAGGCCAGATTAAGTGGCTTTCAGTTCTGCCAACTGCAGCATAAGGGAGGAAAAAATTACCTTCCTTAAGAAAACTCAACAAACCGTGCAAATGCAATAATTTAATTTACTTTAAACTTCATATCATATATTGTACTCTTTACTTATTTTATCTTTGAACGTAATTTTCTTTGCTTTTCTTCTCTCATCTTTTTATTTCTCAATTTATTCACGATTACATTTTATTAAACAAATATCCATTATTTCTTCATTATTATTACGAAATCATAAAATAAATATATTATTAAGTAAACTGAGTGCATAAGAAAAAATAAATGTAATCGGAAGTTAAATTGTGGCAATTTTTAAAAACAGCGACTATGATAATACGTAACATTATATTCAAGCAATTAAAACATCTTTTCCTCATCCCTTCGCGAAAAAGACCGTGACCCAGTGTGAGTCCCTTACACAGGATGCTCTCACTAGAAACATTGGCGACAAGATCGAGTCCCGGCTTCTGGGGTGGGGTCCAGGAACGACATAATCGAGCTTGGATACCCCACCATAGGGGTTAGAGGTAGGCAATGGAAAGATGTAACTGGCGGGCTGACCTGTCGGACTTATGGCCGGCGGATGGGTAGGTCCTTTTGAGTAGACAACCCCGTAGCTGTGCTTTGCTTTATTGTGAATCCGGACCGGGGGTATGTTAAAAAAAAAAAAAATTGGAACATCAAATTGAGAATTTTAATAAAAAAAAAAAATATATATATATATATATATATTAACAAATATAAAAATGAACTGAAAAAAAAATAAATTTTATAAATATCTAATAAATAACAAAACAAAATTTTCAACTAAATGCATGAATATAGCGTAGGGGGAGCGCGTCGGGGCGTGGGGGTAGGCATATCAAATTTCGACACCGTAGTGCTGTATTGTCATCGAAGTTATATATGTGTACCAAATTTCATTGATTTTCATACGATAGATCAAAAGATATAGCAGTTGCAAGATTTGATTATTCCTAAAGCGAGTTAAATAAAAACTTTTAATTAAGATATAATAAACACCTGAGATCTTTAAAAAATCAAAAAAAATGGTTCTAATTATTCAACGCATTTAATAAAAGAAGAACATACCTCAATGTAAATAGAGTAATCAATGAAACTAATTCACAAATTTGTTAAAGGAGAAGAATGAACATTTAGAAAAATCTAGAAATTTTTAAATAAAAAATAGCAATAAAACGATCATAAGTGACAGATCAACAATCAAGCGGATTTCCTTTTCAAGAACCTCAATTTATTGAAAACAGGAATTAGATAAAAACCCACCTGGTTGATCTAGTGGTGAACGCGTCTTCCCAAATCAGATAATTTGGAGTTCAAGAGTTCCGGCGTACAAGTCCTAGTAAAGGAAGTTACATTTATACGGATTTGAATGCTAGAACGTGGATACCGGTGTTCTTCGATGGTTGGGTTTCAATTAATCACACATGTCAGGAATGGTCGAACTGAGACTGTACAAGATTACACTTCATTTACACTCATATATATCATCCTCTGAAGTAATACTTGAACGGTTTGAGCTAAACAGGAAAAAAAGAAATAGATAAAAAATTTAAAGATAAGCATAACCATTAATAACAAATAAACAAGATAGATAAGGCATGACGTCAAATATATTGAGGAGGAACGCCCCTCCCTATATTTGACGTCTTTTCTTAGCAGAAAATATAATAGTAATTATACTAACAACAACAATAACAATTTAAAATTATCATTTTTTTTATCTTCAGGACTGGTTGATGCAACTCTCCACGATTCCCTATCTAGTGTTAGTCGTTTCATTTCGGTATACCCCATACATCCTACATCCCTAACAATTTTTAAAAATATTCCAAATTTGCCTGCCTGCACAATTTTTTCCTCTACCTGTCCCTCCAATGTTAAAGCGACTATTCCAGGATGCCTTAATACGTGACCAATAAGTCTATCTCTTCTTTTAACTATATTTTTCCAAATGCTTTTTTCTTCATCGATCTGCCGCAACACATCTTGCTTTGTCACTTTATCCACACATCTGATTTTTAACATTTTCCTGTAGCAACACATTTCAAAAGCTTCTAACCTTTTCTCTCAGAGCCGAAAAGCTCTCTAACCTTTTCGCTCCTATCGTTTCGCTTCCATATAAAGCTACGCTCCAAACATATACTTTCAAAAATCTTTTCTTGACATTTAAATTAATTTTTGATGTAAACAAATTATATTTCTTACTGAAGGCTCGTTTCGCTTGTGCTATTCGGCATTTTATATCGCTCCTGCTTCGTCCATCTTTAGTAATTCTACTTCCCAAATAACAAAATTCTTCTACCTCCATAATCTTTTCTCCTCCTATTTTCACATTCATTGGTCCATCTTTGTTATTTCTACTACATTTCATCAGTTTTGTTTTGTTCTTGTTTATTTTCATGCGATAGTTCTTGCGTAGGACTTCATCTATGCCGTTCATTGTTTCTTCTAAATCCTTTTTACTCTCGGCTAGAATTACTATATCATCAGCAAATCGTAGCATCTTTATCTTTTCACCTTGTACTGTTACTCCGAATCTAAATTGTTCTTTAACATCATTAACTGCTAGTTCCATGTAAAGATTAAAAAGTAACGGAGATAGGGAACATCCTTGTCGGACTCCCTTTCTTATTAGGGCTTCTTTCTTATGTTCTTCAATTGTTACTGTTGCTGTTTGGTTCCTGTACATGTTAGCAATTGTTCTTCTATCTCTGTATTTGAACCCTAATTTTTTTAAAATGCTGAACATTTTATTCCAGTTTACGTTATTGAATGCCTTTTCTAGGTCTATAAACGCCAAGTATGTCGGTTTGTTTTTCTTTAATCTTCCTTCTACTATTAATCTGAGGCCTAAAATTGCTTCCCTTGTCACTATACTTTTCCTGAAACCAAATTGGTTTTCTCCTAACACTTCCTTCACTGTACTCTCAACTCTTCTGTATAGAATTCTATTTAAGATTTTTGATGCATGACTAGTTAAACTAATTGTTCTGTATTCTTCACATTTATCTGCCCCTGCTTTCTTTGGTATCATAACTATAACACTTTTTTTTAAGTCTGACGGAAATTCCCCTTTTTCATAAATATTACACACCAGTTTGTATAATCTATCAATCGCTTCCTCACCTGCACTGCGCAGTAATTCTACAGGTATTCCGTCTATTCCAGGAGCCTTATACATACATACATACACACAATATATATACACACATAAATATTAACTATATTTTCTTTCTATACTCCTCTTATCCTTCTTCTCTGGAAATTTAGATTTTTTGATTAATCTTCTAAATTGGTCTTTATTTAAATAGGTTTCTTTTGAGATTTTGAAAGTTTTAAGATTGTTTTCTGCTCCTTTAAACCAGCTAGTTTTTATAATTCGATTGTTACAAAAGTTAAATATTTTTTTTTTTTAATTTTTTCTTCGCTGTATAAATTCCCATAAAATTCTAATCTTCTTCTCCGATGGCGCCTTTCATTATATAAATGGTATAGCATATTATATACATAAAAATAGTTTTCCCTAAAAACTATTTTATTTTTCTATTTATGGGAATTTATTGGGATCCTCTGTACAATTAGAGGATCATTTGAACATAAAAGCTAGACTATAATGAACAAAAAAATACTGAATTTTGAATATTACTTTTTCCTTACAGCAAATTGTAAATAAACAAAATATTAGAAAGTAAAATATATTTATTTTTTTTCTATCAGGTTATTTGTTTTGCATACAGTGTAAAATATATTAATAATCTAATAAATTTGTTAGTTGTTAAAAATCACTTTATAGTTCAAACACCTATAATTTATTATCACGTGGTTAACAGCCGTAAGGAAAGTCCTTCACATCTCTCATTTCCTTTAATATGATAAATCATTTTTAATTTCTCTGCTGTAGCTCAATCGTTATTGCAACAGCATAGATATAAAACTAAATTATAATAATCGACCAGAATTTTTAGAAATGTAACTATTTCAAGATCACTTTAGTTCAAAAAGGTTTTAGTTCAAAAATTTTCTAAACATATTTACCTGACCTGACTTGTATTTTCATTAATTTCTCAGGGCTGGCTCAACATAAATTCTTAAAAAAAGTGGGAGGGTTTTTTGGAATGGAATAGAATGCAAAGTTGACGGGAGTTTATAGATTCTCCCTACTGATCGCAGAACCTGGACAGTGTCCCTTGCTGCTGGATGATTCTATCGGGCGTGTTTTTAAAGGTTTATTTTATATGACGGGTCTAATTTTTCAATTTTTGACTTATTTAATATTTTGTATTTTTAAGAACGGATTTAATTGCATTCCAATCCGTTGTTAAACCAGCGTTATCGAACCCATTTTATGGGCCGACCGCGGAAGGCTAGGCTTATGAAACCTGTCCTCCCGACGTAATTCCCCTTCAGACCGTCCACTGAAGTCCTTTCGGTGCTAACGCTTCATAGGCTATCAGGAATACGCCACAACGGGGCACTAACTGTATGGAGGGAGCAATGCGCCCCCTTCTCCGGAGGGGTCGCAGTTGCTGATTTAATTTTATTTAATTGTAAGCTTTAAAGGAAAGGTTAAGTAGAAGCTCTTCATCCACTTCTGTGATGGCTGCCTTTCAGGATGCATCTCTGCTAGGCTCTTTTCCGGACTCCTGTCCGTGATGTTGGGTCGAGCAGAGGGTCTTCCTTCTTCTTCATGTTCTTCCTCTTCTTCTTCCGATGACCTCTTCTTTCTTCTTTGGCCTGCACCTTCCGATAATTGGTAGTAACCGAAGTTACATACCATTAACCTTGGTATTCCCTTGGCCCTGAAGGGCTGAGAGGGTTTTTTTACGAAACCTTTAATTTTATTTTTTTTTTTACAGTAGTCGAAATAATTTGAGGTTTAGTAAGTTAAAAATAGTTCTATGAAGTTATTTAAAATCCGAAAGTTTTAAGTAAATCGAATTTTGGAATGGGGGATATTTAACAGTATTTTTATTTCTCTGAAATAAATTTGATTCCTGCGAATTAAATCATGAAAATAATAAATTTCATTTTTAGTTTCTTATATTTAAGTTTACAAATAAAACTGAGGTCTAGAATAATTAACCGGAATATTTTTTCATGTTCAGATTTGTGTTGTAAAAGATAGGTTATGAAAGAAAATGGCAGTAATACTAGGTTAAATATTTTTTTGTTTGAGTTATAATGACAACCCAAAGATAATATAAATCTACAAGAGAGTCGGTGTTTACTGGGGGGTTTAACATGATCAACCAAGTACTCATAAACAAGACTACTCATATATTTAAACATAATATCTATGAAAAACTAAATTTAAATTTAGCTTTAATCCATAAAAAAAATTAAAATTTTTCAACCGATTAAAATGCACTCGTATTTTGTTAGGGGAAATCTACTAAATTTTATATACATATATTTTGTTGGTACTTTTAAACGGGTTTAAAAAAATATATATTTAGGCTACAACAGATTTTTATAAGGGAGATATAAAATGTATGCAATTACGGATAACATGTAATCATCATAAAGTAAAATTTTGCACTCTGAAGAAATGAAAAGATTAAAGCCGTAGACGACTGACTACGTAATAAAAGTAAAACCTTCTTAAACCCCTTTTATCGTAGCAGCTAATACAAAACACACAAGATATGATACTTATGGTAAGACATTTTGTAAAAATTAGTTTTACAAAAGAGAGAAAAAAGTATATATATTACAGAGCCCGTAAACAAAAATGATATCTGCGTATTTTTCAGTGGAAAATTTTATAAGACTGTTAGATACCCGTAATGACATACTCGCATTATTCCATTCACTTATTTAAATGGGACATAGATTTACAAATTGGAAAACCCAAACGGAGTGGAATATAGTTGCTGGCTTCCTAAAATTTCTGGCCCTACAGAGGGTGTTTGAAAGGGTTTGATGCTCTTACTGACAGAGTAGCAACTCGGATGGCTGAGGACCGCTTAGGCGATTACTTCACCAAGATAGGCGTTTTGGTATCGAGTTTTGGTTATTTGTGATATTTGTTTTCAGGATGGAGGAAGAATATGTTAAGAACACTGGGGCAGCGATGGGAAGAGTGAAGGCATTGACATTGCTCCCGAAATTGAAACTGTTCAGAGAGAGTCAGTGTATGTTTTTGTTACAATTTTATTAGATTTGGTAGTATTTTTTAAAATTTATTTGTAAGAGATTGTCTTGACAAATCAGGAGATGAATTTGGCATTTGTAGGCGAAAATTGTCGGTATTGCGATCAACCATTTGTTTAAGGGGAATGGGAGAAGAGCATTTTGATGTTTCTAGTAGAGAAAAATGAATTAATGTTTAGTGGTACAGTCTAGTTTGAAAATTAGTTATGTGAATGATTTTTGAATGAATCTTTCCGTGTTAGAGAAAGACGCAGGGATCTCGCTTCCGCAAAACGGTTAATAAGATAACAGTACTACAAATTAAAGAAGGTGGGTAAGGTTGGAAGTACATGAAGGCGATAATATAATTGATTAAACAAATTGATAGAAATGTCTGCCGAGTCATTTGGATTGGTGGCATCCTGAAAGAGGCAAAACTGATGACTATAATATATAATCAGATTTACAGGGTTTAAAACAGGACCTCCGGTAAAACCCAAAAGGACTAAGAACGCAGGGGTAGTGAGGTGACGGCGATCTTCACAAAGCCTTTCCATTTTCTTTTCCCGTTTTCCTTTCCCCGTTTTTCCCTTTTTATTTTTTCCATTTTTCCCTTCTTCGCTTTTTACCTTCCTCTCTTTTACCTTCTTCGATTTTTCCCTTTTCCGATTTTTCCCTTTCTCCCTTTTCCCCCACGCGTAAATCTGTCCAGTATTTTTTAAGTCTATAGCGGACACACATATCGAAAACATTGAAATGGAATCGTAAAATATTTAGTATAGCGTGTGTTGATTTTACGTCCAACAGATAGCGCTGTTTTTTAAAAAGAAAACATGTTTTTACCTGTTTGTGATATATTAGGTATATAAATAATAGGTATATGAAAACACGCCCGTATTCAAATGCCAAGTTGTGTCAAAATCTCAAAGCAATCGGTGTGTAACTTTTGGAAATTTAAGATTTTGAACAAACAAACATTTACATTTTTATTTATATAGATTACAAATTGATCAGTTCAAACATTTCAACAACTGAAAAATATTTAATAAAATTGTGTGGTAGAGTCAAAACAGGGATCCAGTAAGTAATAAAAAAATTGTTTAAACTAAATGAAATTTAAACATAAACGATTTTTTTAAAACGCGCTGTTTTTAAAAAAAAGCTTGTTTTAATTTGTACAGGTGTGACATCTTAGGTATATAAAGTGTAGGTACATAAAAACACGCGCCTATTCGAATGCAACGTTGTGTAAAAATTTCAAAGCAATCGGTGAAGAACTATTGCAGATTTAAAATTTTGAACAAACATTTACATTTTTATTTATATAGATAATAATAATACTTTACTACAAAAAAAAAATTCATGTATTTAATTATAATTTTTTATACTCGTATAGATATGTTTTCATTTCAGAATATACAATTTTTTATTATTCTTAAGAAATATATCTTCAATATTCTAATCAAAATTACTTCACCAAATAGCATAAATGCCGTCTATAATGGAGAATTAGCATCTCGGCCTTTCATTCGGGAGTCCCGGATTCGAATCCCGTTTAGGCATAAAATTTTTCAGATGCTAAAAAATTTGATTTCCATATTACCATGTACAAGCTTCAAAGTTTTTGTGGTGAATTAATGAATTAATTCATCAAGCAAAAAAAAAAACGTTTGTGCAAAATGTTAGGGTTTTCTATATCGTTTACCAAAATTCAAACGATTTAAATATATTTTTCAGAAAAGGAATTCCAATATTAAGATATTTTTTGAAAGATTTTCATTTGAAATTTTCTAAAGAAAAATGTTGTATAACCTATAATACAAAGTAAAAATTCTTAGTTGGTTTAGGGTGGTTATTTACATTTTAAACATATTTACTGTGATAACTTATTTTTATACAAGATAAGTTGTTTTTATTCTTTTTTTTATAAAAAAAAAAAAATTAATTTATTTTTTATATTTTTGAATAAAACGGGTAAAAAAGGGAAAAAAAGAAACATCTTGAACAAATAACTCTGTAATCTATACAGCTCTTCTTCCAGTTAACGATTTATATATATATTTTTTTAGTAAGAAAATTAAGAAAGCTTAATATCTTTTTAGCTCTGTTAGGTAATAAACACTAAATTACTGTCACTCAACCCGAAAGGATTAGTGTTATAAAATATTTTACAGTACGTTATAACATTTTTACGGCTAACGACCGCAGATGAAATGGACATTTTAGCACCCGATACGAGTATTAAATGTCTTACAAACTTTATCTTGCTAAGTGTAAGATATCTTAAAAAAGAAATATTAAACAATTTTTTAAAACGTTTTTACATTATGTTTATTTTATAAATTATGCAATTTTTTAAAAAAAATTCAATTATTTTAGTTCTTCCTTTTTTTCACAAAATAGAAAATTTATTATTTTAACTTAACAAAAAAAAGTAAATTAAATGAAGCACAAAATATCTACAGAATATCAGAACAGTACAGAATATCAAAATATCTTTCAATGATTGAAATATAAAAATAAAAAATAAACAAAAATTTTGTTTTATATGTAACAATCAATAATTACTTTCAAAATTATACCTCAAGTAAAGCATATGGGGAATAATTTAAAACGAAAAAATCTGATATGGACATCAGACATCATTTCCTTGTATGTGTATAAAATTAAATATACCCATGTTTTGCTGCACTTCATTAAACTTATTTCATTTGAAAGTGAGATACGATCCTCCAGTTCTTTAATAAAGTGGACAGTTACACAATTGCATTATGGTAGACACCACACTGCATCACATTTTTTGTGGTGTACGTATCAGGATTTTATATTAGTTTATATAATAATTTTGTTCTTCCTGAAAAGGTACGAGCCGGCATCCATCGGCTTGATGTACGAGCTTTCATCCCGCAGCCGATGAGATGTTTTAAGTGTCAACGATTCGGACACACAGCAGCAAGATGTGAAGCGCAGGAAATATGTATATGTGGAGAGAAAACACATGAGGGTTACCCATGTAAAGACCCTCCAACCTGCGTTAACTGTAAAGGGCATCACAATTGTCGTTCAAGAAACTGCCCTACATATAAATTAGAAACAGCAATTCAGGAAGTTAAAACGCTTCAGAAGGTAAGCTATCCTGAAGCAAAGAAGATTGTTAATAAGCGTACACCACGACCATCGACTTCATATGCAGAAGCAGCGGCTGCCCCTTCCACATCTAAAATTAATGTGGAGCAGTTGCTTAACACGATGGCACCAAGTCTTGCGATGATGATTGAAAGAATCATTGATTCAAAGATTGAGTCGACTCATCAGAGAAAACAAAGTAAAGATGAGAAGGCTCATCCCCGGACTGACGCCGTTGACATGAGAGACACACCAGCGCCGTTTAAAAAACCAGCTAAATCTGCGATTGTAAAGTTACCAACTTGTGTAAGAATTAAAAATCTTGATTTATCTGACAAAGAGAAACAGATCGCTCCGTCGTGTAGTCGCAAATCTAAAGAAATTGTGACAAGAAAACCTGAATCTGCGGAAACAGAGGTGCAAGTTATTATAGAAAAAGCACCAGGCGCAGATGAAATAAAACCTGTACCAATAGAGCCTCCCAAAGCGCAAAGACCAGCTTCGGTGAGAGCATCTATTTCAGCCGGACCCAGTACTGCAGTAGAGATAGAGTCCAGCTCATCCGCCGCGGAGACATTATCGCACATTAATTTAGATTCTTTAGCAAAGATGCTAACAGCGCCGGCGAAAGTTTCCTCAACTGACGTCAGCCGAAGAACGTCACTGGCATCCGAAATAGAGGAAGACGATGCCATGTCTGAGGCCTCAGATACTCTGTCATCAGAGGTTGAGGCCGTCAGAAGAATGGAGAAACGTAAAAAAGGATGGCCGAAAGGAAAGCCTAGAAAGTAATTTTATTGGATCAGAAGTTATAAGAAAAGTAAAATTTTGATCATTTTTTTGACACATGAAAATGTGAAATTTTAAAAATTCCTTTTTTTATTTTTTTTTTGAAGTGGGATGGGGCTAATGACCAAAGTAGTCGATGCCCCTAAAAACCTAAAAAAAAAATAAAAAATAAAAAATAATTTTGTTTTACATCGCTCAAGTAATTATGTAGTGTAAGGAGAATAGTCTGTTCCGTAACATGCACACATCGCTTCGAATTCGACTTCATATACATATATATAAAAATTTATGAAAAAGTTTTTTTTAGTTTTAATGTATTGATTTATTAATAATTATTAACCTCTGTGAACATTTTTGGGTTAAAATGAAGTCATAAAATTTTATTTCACTAATAAAATGATACTGATTTATTGATGCTGATTTTTCATATTTCTGAATTTCTGATTATTTTTTCATATTTTTTTTCAATCGGATGTTAAGAATTATTAATAAATTAAAATATTTAAATTAAAAAAAGGAAGTTAAAAAGAAAATAGGAAATGAAGTCGGATTCGAACCGATGTGCCTTCCCCTTGTAAGATTAAAATATTTCATTAATTAAAATTTTATTTGCCTATAACTCTGGAACCAATGAAAATAAATACCGCTTATGACATATAGTTGAAAAGCTCTCAATAAGGGCTTATTACTGGAGTTAAGAAACAGTCCAAAATCCAAATGTTTTGAATTATTAGCTTTTTTGGACACTTTTGTCCAGTCGATTGCAATCAAAAGGAGAGGTGCAAAACTTGACGTTACAACAGTCCTAAATCCAAAATTTTAACATTCTACAGCTAATCGTTTTTGAGTTATGTGAAATACATTCCTACCCTACGTACGTGCAGAGGTCATGCTGAAACTAGTCAAAATGGATATTTCCGTTGAAATCTGAAAACCGAAATTTTTCGCGATTACAATACTTCCATTACGTTTTACAAGGAAGTAAAAATTATTGTCCATTAATTAATCTCAAACTTAAAAAAAAAATTAATTTATTTCACAAATGAAAAGGATTTTTTTAATATAATACTAGTGAATCCGGCAATGCTTCGCCAATGCAAAAATATTTACCACAGTTTAATCCTCACCAATCTAACTTCAATATAAATCATAAAAAAATTGTATAAATAAATAACCTAAACCTTTTTTAACAAAATTTTAATGTATATATCGAGAGATATGAACAATATCGATTGTCATTGTCTATATCGATCCTTGTCTACCCTTAATATCGACTTCCTTAAATAATTATTATGTAATTAAATACGAGAGTTATTTTTTTTTCAAGGTCCGATCGGGCACGAAATTAAAACTACAGTGAAAATAAAACATTTTTTATTTGTAACAAGTTCTTATATAGTTACGTTATTTCTCAACATAGTCCCCACTCCGATTTAGACATTTGTCGTAGCGTGGTACCAACTTTCCAATACCCTCGTCATAGAACGGAGCCGCCTGTGTTTTCAGCCATGTTTCTACGCTGGTCTGCAGCTCGATGTCTGTGCCAAAATGTTGTCTTCCTAGCCAGCGTTTCATGTGAGCAAAAAGGTAAAATCGGATGGAGCCAAGTCCAGGCTGTATGGTGGATGATAAAACACAACATTATTCACACAGAAATGATGGCGAAAAAATTACAAAAAACTTGTGAGATACAAAATGAAGAGAGATTCATTAGTTTGTCCACGTTTATGTTATTTATTATGATGCCTTAAATCTGTCTCATAAGATTAGCTAATACTCTGTTCTGACAATTAGCACTCTATTACGTAAGGAGGAATCTCGGCGAGGACTAGGCCAGGACCGAAAAACCTTTCTTTTTTCTATTTAGCCTCCGGAGTAGTAATTTACTACTTCAGAGGAAGAATGAGGGTCATATGTATGAATGTAAATGAAGTGTAATCTTGTACAGTCTTAGGTCAACTGTTACTGACATGTGTGGTTAATTGAAACACAATCACCAAAGAACATCGGTATCCACAATTTATTATTCAAATTCGTATAAAACTAACAAACTGCCTTTAAAAGGATTTGAATCTGAGAACTCTCGATTACGAAATCAGCTGATTTATGAAAAAGAGTTTACCACTAGACCAATCTGGTTGATTAGCACAAAAAATCCTGTAGTTCCTAAGTAGAAGAGATTAAAGATATCACTAACTATGAATACCACTTTTATTTAAATTAGCTTGAAAACTCATCTGTTATAATATATTCGATATAGGGTAGATGGCAACGGAAAAACTATATCACTCCTAACTTTTATTATTATGTCAGACACGAGACGTCTCTTATTCTTGAAAATGGTCTGCCAATTAAAATAATGAAACTAGCTTTCATCCGGAGGTCCCGGGTTCGAAACCCGGACAGGCATAAGCTAAAAAAATTACATTTCAGATTCCTACGCACAAGTTTTGAGTTTCTTTAGTGAATTTCATCATAGGAAAAAAAAACCAAAAAATCTATTTTTTTTACATTAAAAGTGAATGACATAATCATTAAATTATATTTAAAAAAAAAGAATAGATATCGTTTTTGTATCTGAAATTATGTTTACTTATGGTTTCGTAGATTAGAAAGCATAAGTAAATTTCATCACAATAATCATGTTGTAACGGAATTTCCCTCGAAACATCTTAATTAAATACATTCTAGATATCAAGAGTATATCAAAGATTTCATAAGCACTGGTAAATTCCAGCCAGTAATGAACTAGAAATCATAATAATGTCCAGTACTACGAATAAAATCACAACGTAAAACAGAAAAAATAGTAACATAGGAAGAAAAACATTAGAAATGTAAGTAATCATAAATATTTTTATGGTGTACAATTTAAGAAGGAAGGCCTAGTCCTGAATATCACTCCTAGATTCCTACATCCAGTACATGTACCCGCTTTAATCTCCTTACATCTTTCCCATTGTCTAAGAGATGTTTTTTGTTTTAGCTTGTTTTCCTACCTTCCCTAGGCTGGATTCACCGTGAAACATAGCACAGCCCAGGGGATTGTCCACTCTAACGGATCGTTTCAGTGCCTGCCTCTAATCCCTAGGTCAAGGAATCCAGGCCCGACTATGTCGTTCCTGAACCCCATCCTAGTGGCTGGGACTTGGTCTCGTTGCCTCAAATTTAAATATACTACAAAGGGGGCCCACACCGGGTATCGGTCTTTAACAGCTGGCTGCCTCTAACCGGGTCCCCCAGCCGGGTTTCGGTCTTAACAGCTCGAGGGCGACGGAGTCATCGTCGCCACCCGTGCCGGCAAGCCTGGACGAACGAAGATTCCACAGAAGGCTGACCATCCCCCCTTCGCCCATAGCCCCTGCCTTTCTGCTCTAGTATCGTTATTATATATTCTGATATAGCCGTGAATTTGTCGACTCCAGATAGCATTGTCGGTACAATCGTGTCTACATCGAGAGATCCAGTTAGTTGTTTGCAGATGTCTCTTTTAACATCGTCATGTTCAGGAGAGTCATAGTCTCCGAAATGTAGGCACTCGGAAGTGATAGCCCTCCTCCTTTTTAAAAAAAAATATGACCATTAGACCCCGTGCCCCGTTAATAACTGGGTTAAGCAGAAATTATCTAAGAGATTAACAGATAGATAGTTTACATGATCGTTAATTCTTATTTTGTATTTTTTGCAAGTCGATCGATTTCCTCTTGAACACACAGTAACTCCTAGTACGCATGAATTTTGGCTTCTCATAAGAACCATGACGCCTATGTAATGCATCTTACAATTTTTTTTGAAAATACTAAATAATTTCCATATTGTAAATATTCACCGTACCTCGGAGTTTGATTCCCTATGTCTAAACCGGTTTTAAAATCACTTTGTACAAAATTTATTAGTTAGAGATAGTTGCGATTTCTTGCCTAATAACCGTAGAGCTCCTTAAATTAGATAACTAGCTGTGTCGTTTTTCTCTTAATCTGAACCTTCCATGGTAAACAACGATCTCGGTGAATACCTAAATACCATATATTTTCAGATCGCGGAATATAACTTCCATATAATGGATTCTTGGGCACTCATATCTTCTCATTCGTGAATATCATGCAAGTCGATTTCGCTTGATTCACTTTCATTTTACATTTTTTTAAATTCATAAAACATTTTTGTCTCTTCTTGCCATCTAGGCTTTGGATATCAGAATATTTGTCATGAAAAATTAGAATTTTTTATAAAATTGTGGTTTAGATTGATTTAAAAATATATATTCCTTGTTATGCGTTAATTCAAATGGATTAATAGAACAAATGAATCGATCGATTAAATATTTTTTTAAAACAATGAATAATAAAATACACTTTTTAGACTAATAATAATACACTTTTAATACTAATACACTTTCTACACTTTTTATTTTGAATAATAAAAAAATATTAAGAAATTTCTAAGTAATGTATATAAGTAATTTAAAAAAATGATTTAAGATATAAAAAATGTAACGTAACAGATGTGAAATTTTATATTACTTTTTCAATTTTAGTTATAAATTTTCCTTTTTCTTTTATTATAGATTAGTCATTTATCAAATGTTTCCTGATGTGATAAATATTGGAAAGTTTTTATATTATCAGGAAATAGAAGAGAACTTAATAATATATTTTTTAAAATTAATAGATTTTTTTGAGGAAGGGTTTATATGAGGGAGGTGGTGGTATCATATGGGGAATTGTGTCGTTAAGGATATAGTTCAGTTAGCCGGATGACGTTGAGGGGGAAAAAGATGGAAAGGTTTTCGAGGTAGCGGTACGTTACGATGAGAGTGAGTTAGCGAGGGGGAGGTGAAGTTAAAAAAAGAGAGAACGATGTCAATGTATCGCTGGAATCGGGAATCAAAAGAGTTGCACATCAAACTGACTCCCTCGCTCATAAATACAAATGACGTTTCAAAATGAAAACAATTTGTCCACGTCAGCCATGGATTGGTTTAGAGTCAAACAACTAAAGGGTATTGTGCTCTACAAAGAACTTTACACTGTTACATATGGACAATACTTTTTGTCCAACTTTTTTGAAAAGAATATTATTTTCTCTTTCCCCTTTTTCACCCCCCTCCCTTTTCTTTACCGTTACTTCTTTCAAAGAGACTAAAATCTAAAGAGAGAGAGAGAGAGCGCGCGAGAGAGAAGAGATTATACATGAATTAATTTCTACCCTTGTATTTATTATTTACAATTATTCTTTAAATATAAATTTTTCAATTAACACTTGTAGCACAAGTACTAATAATGGTAACCTTTGTGAATGGCTGAATTTCTTATTAAAAAGATTTATCAATAAAACATGAGTTTTCAATTTTACAACTATTTCAAAATCAATTATAATGACCAAATAAATGATTTTTTAATTATTTCTTGTTACTATTGGAAAATTTAACTGCCACGTATCAAAATAAACATAAAATTATAACAATATTAATAGAATTGATATAATTATTTATGCATCTAAAATAATTATCTACACTCTATAACTTTTTAATTATTATACAAATGGTATTCACTTAATGGTAATTGGAATTATGATATATTTCCTGGATTATACAGTTTTACTCTTAGTTAGGACTGTAATGTGTTGTTTAAATTGAATAAATTTATACAATTAATTTTTTTTAAATTACATAAATCGAATTAAATTTATTCTATCAAACCAGGTATTATACGATCGAAATAAGTAAAATACAATTATAGAAGAATGTTAATTTTCATGTTAACAAAAAATTGATTTTTTTTACCTATACTTGAAGAAAATCACGGTGTAATTTTCGGTTGCATGGTGGGATTCGGGGTGGAAATAATTTTTTTTTTTTACGTTTTAAGGTATGAGGAATACAAAAAAAAATACCATTCACCTAAAAAGGGTCTTACTTTTGTGGATATATATATATATATATATATAAACAAATGTATATAATTTTGTGGCTCGAAAATTTACAAAATGACTAAATTAATTTCATTGAAATTTAGAAGCGCTTTAGTACTGTATCTGAAGTTAGGCATGCAAAAATTTGATGATTATTGGGATAGGTGTTCCTGAATTACATTCAATTAAATGTTGACAACAGACAAAATAACCTCAATCACTTTTGGTCAAATGGTTTGATTAGGATGAGGGGGTGGGGAGGGGGGGAGAAAATAGATTTCCTTCACGTATTGAAATATGAGGACTACGAAATACCATTCACTTAAAATAGGGTTTCCTTGTACAACCTACCGGGTTGGTGTAGTACTAAACGCGTCTTCCCAAATCAGCTAATTTGGAAGACGAGAGATCCAGCGTTCAAGTCCTAGTAAAGACAATTATTTCTACACGGATTTGAATACTAGATCGTAGACACCGGTGTTCTTTGGTGGTTGGGTTTCAATTAAGCACACATTTCATGAATGGTCGAAATGAGACTGTACAAGACTACACTTTATTTACACTCATACATATCATCCTCATTCATTCTATGAAGTAATATCTGAACGGTAATCCCCGGAGGCTAAACAAGAAAAAGAAAAAAAAAAGGGTTTCCTTGTACACTTATACACGTATATGTATTTATGTGTACGTATATATATATATATATATATATATATATATATACGTACACTTATACACGTATATGTATTTATGTGTACGTATATATATATATATATATATATATATATAGGCGTTTGTTTAAAATATAGAAATTGTTATAAATCTCATATATTTACTTTTAAAAATATATTACCAATTTTGTACTTTCTTTTTTCCTGTTTAGCCTCCGGTAACTACCGTTTAGATAATTCTTCAGAGGACGAGAATGAGGATGGTATGAGTGTAAATGAAGTGTAGTCTTGTACAGTCTCAGTTCGACCGTTCCTGAGATGTGTGGTTAATTGAAACCCAACCACCAAAGAACACCGGTATCCACGATCTAGTATTCAAATCCGTGTAAAAATAACTGGCTTTACTAGGACTTGAACGCTGTAACTCTCGACTTTACAAATCAGCTGATTTGGGAAGACGCGTTAACCACTAGACCAACCCGGTGGGTTACCAATTTTGTACTAACAAAAATGAAACGTACATCAAGATAATGAATTCAAATCCATTGAAGCAAAGACTATACTGGTTAAATAATTTGGTATAAATTCAAAATTAGTATAAAATAAACAGCACTTTGGAATTTAAATACACAAATATACAGTTCAAAGATTACACTTGATAATAAAATTATATTCACCCAGCTACCTAAGAAAATTATAGTAAATAAAGTTTTCACTTCACTCGCTTACAGAATTTTTATAAATTAAATAAAAATCAGTCTGTTTTATAAGTTTTCATTGAAAAAATAAACAATAAACTAAAAAAATTAGTTTTCAAGCATTAGACGTTTCATGTTAAAAAATCTATATAAAAAAAATGTAAAACAATTAGAAAGAATAATATTAGAAAACACAATTCCACTGAACAAAAATACAAACAAAAAGAAAAAGTATATCCCAGAAAAAGAAATTAAAAAAAAAATTAAAAATATTTTACATACTTATGTTACATATTTATTAAGGAATGTAGGTCAAAAGGGTAATTCGAAAAGAATCCATTGTATAATATTAAATAAACAGCGGCTTCCCACAATTAATTTACATTTACTATAGATATAAACATAATATATTTTGCTAAAATTATGAAAAAAAAACAAAAACAGAAAACAACTACAGAAATCATTTTATTTTTGATAAATAATTAGATAATGTTGACATAAATATACTGTTATTATAAAGGGATAATTGTATAAGTTAAACATATTGTGTAAGAATTAAAGTATCGAAAATTAATATATCTTAATTACACTATGAAATAATAATTTCAGATATTATCTATCTAATTTCACTATTGTTAGAAGACAGCTAATTTATATAAAACGAATTTTTCATAAATTCCATCCCCTTTAATCGAAATGATTATAAAGAAAATAATTTTAAACACTTTATCCACTGGATTAAAATTATTTTTTCAACTTGATTTCATTTGAATTCTGTTACATAATAATTAATTAGTTAATTCCTTATTTTGTAATCATTTTAATCTGCTATAATAATTTATAGCCGATCTCCGTGGTGGAGTGGTAATGACTTTTCTTTCATCCGGAGGTCCCGGGTTGGAATCCCGGTCAGACGTTGCAATTTTTTTCATACGGTACAATATTATTTTTCCACATCTCATGCACAAGTTTTAAGCTTATGTGGTGATATCAAGCCAAAATAAAAAAGTAGGAGTGCAATTAACGAAGAGTTTTTTTATTTTGTTGGTTATTGTCTTGTTTTTTTTTTATTTTCCCTTCTAGCGCTATCGAAGAACTTTAGAAGGGAAAGTATTGTAATCGATCTGATTTGGGTATATGCGGTTTTCACCGGATCTTGACACCTAAGGAATCCAAAAAAACCGGATGGAAATTTTCGGATGATCGTATGTGTAAGGATTTCACACTCCTTATATTTGCTGAACTAATGGACCAATTTCGACCAGACCTGGTCAAAATACTTCTATATATGGGGCATTGATGCCATTAAATTTTCAACTTAAAAGGGTAAGGGGATAAGGATGTACAGCATGGTCACCTGTACAACTATCTCGAGATTTCGCCTAATTAAGGTCATACTTTGTTAATTAAAAAATAATAATATTTAAAAAGAATTTTGCAAAATTGCATCTCCACCCAAAAAAAATTCTCTAAATAAACTGGTGACTAAGTGGGTATACTCTGTCAATAGTACCCTCTCTCACCATAATGAGCGCTAGTGTAGCACTGACGTACAGCTGTTGTAGTCGTCTGCTATGTTTTGACGTCACAGGTGAGCGGTAGAATTAAATAAATGAATAATATTTAAAGTGTAAAAAGTATTTAAAGTGGCCGCAAGTGCCACCACACCCTGGCGAATGAAATACGCACGTGCTTTACTTAAAATCATTGAATTAAACAATAAAAAATATTATATTTAAATAAAGTGGTAAATATTGCATCAGTAAAAAGTCGCGCGACGGAAAAGTTCTAGAACTGTGTTGTCAGATTGTATAATATTCAGTAATTCTCAGTATTAATAATTTATTATGGCAAATAAATTCAAACTGAATATAAATATATAATGAACGAATTTCAATAAGAGTATCAATGTAGTCAAAAATGGGAATTGTTAATTTACAACATTAATCTGGATTTATTGGTTAAAAGGGGCATTTTATTTGATAAAATTGAAGTCATTTTATGTAAAAATCGCCACGTAAAGAAAAAGAAAGTATTTTAGGACATCTAAAATAAAACATTAATTCATACAAACGTGAATCAATATACAGGTTGCGAAAAATTTCGTCTTGATTTTTTCTTCAAGGATAAAAAAAAGAAGCCATACTGAAATTCTTGACACAGATTAATTAGTAAATTTGTTTATTTTTTTAGTAATTCTTTAGAAAATTATTGTAAAACACAAAATATTTGTGTAGGAAAATATAATTTGTTAGCTTTGACAGTCAATAATTTTCTTAAACTGCTTGTAAAAAAATAAAATCTTAAATCTTGTCGCCAATTATATTCTTGTTTTGGTTAAAAATTATATTACAATATTATTCTGCTAAATTTTTTTTTGAAATTTTTGTCGAAATTTTTTTTTTTTTAAATTAAAATCCTTTTAATTCATCTTCATTTACAGTTGATATTACTTCTTAAAATTAATTTCTATGCAAAATTTGTAAATATTTTTTTGTTTTTCAATAATTTACTAAAAAATTACTAGATATATGTTTTGTTAAATTTTTTTAGTTCAAAAACAAAGTGAAACTATAGAATTAACTCCTTAATTTAATTTTAAAGAGTTTCAGCTGACTTCATTTTATCCTTGGAGGAGAAATCAGGGCGAAATTTTTCGCAAGCTGTAGCTGGAAAACATAGTGTATTACCCATGCTTGTTTGAATTTTTTTCTTTATTTTCACTTAAAGAATATGTCTTGAAATTCTTTCAGTTCCTTTATAAGACATCCTGTATATAAACACGGTAGGTAATAAAAAGTAATAATAAGAATCTATCACCTTATTTGTCTTTATTTGCGGGAAGTTTGTCAAAATGTGATTGCAAAGATAGTTATCAGAATATGTGTTACCGATAAAAATGATATAGTAGTAGATAATAGTTTAGTGAATAAATGTGGTGAGTTAGTGATAATGTAATAAAATATTGTTAATTTTTAATAATTTTTTTTTTAACTTTTCTGGAACAAGAAAAGCAGACCGAACTGGTTATACGAAGTACAGAAAGACATGGAGGAATTAGACATAACCCGTGAAAACCTAAAAACGAAAACCGGAAACTATGAGAAATTAAAAAATAAAGAAACAAGATTCCTATCAAAACCCAAGAAAACAATACTCTGATCAAGAAAGGGCAAGAAGATCTGAAACCCTTAGAAATTACTGGCAAAAAAGAAAAGCTGAAAAACAAGAAAAAAAAGAACTTGCCAAAAAAAAAAAATGAACTAAAGTGATCCATTATGGTCTTAAAAGTAAAAAAAAAAAAAAAAAAAATTGTTAGTTATAAAATTATAAAAAAGTTCTATTTTCGTTTTTCCCCATTTTATTTTTTTTTTAAATAAAAAGTATTACTGTAATACGAGATGAAGAATTAACAAAAGCTTCCAAAACTAATCTTAGATAATTTACTTTAAGCCTTCATCTACTTACTAGCATTCATAATTTACTTTCTGTTGAAAGAGATCTCGTCTCTTTCGTTGAGATCTAATACATAAATGGTTTGAAAAAAACATTAGCTCAACGTAAATATGTTTAGGAGTTGTACGTAGAAAAACTGTCTTATATTGAAATATAAAAGAAATTTCATGTAGAAGGAAAATGATTGAATGAAAGTCTAAACTTGATAGAATGGATTTTGATTTAATTTTTTGCATAAGGTTGAAGATGGAATTGCTCATAGAGTTCCATGTAAATTTAATAAAAACGTCTTATATTGAAATGAAAAAGAAACTTTACGCAAGGCAAATTATCGAATGAAAGATTAATTCACATTCTCTGTGAAGCATTCACCAGCTTCACAGGGATTCCAATTCACATATAAACTTGTAAAGATATATTGACTTGCATATAAGTCTTTGCAATTCCAATTCTTACAAGTATTATTTTTATTTTTGTAATAAACGTTTAAATATACGTTATAAAAAAAATTACCGAATTTTTTATAATTTCGGGGATACCAGTAATTACCAAAATAATACTTAAGCATCAAAATTTCCAAATTTCACAAAAAAATATATGATTTTGGGGGCTTCCTTTTCTACAATTTAGTATTTTTTTCTCTAAAAAAAAATTAAAAAAAGAATTGTTAAAAATTATTGATAAAAATAAAGTATAATTCTTATAGTAACAAAAAAAAATTGCTTCTTATTTTGGGTTCATTGTATATATAGTGAAAAAATAATTACATTTTAATAAACAATAAAGTGTCAAAGAAAAATACCTCTTTTTTTTTAGTAACAAAACGTATGAGAGAGCCATCAAACAAAAAAAAAAAAAAGAATTTTTGTTTGAACCGGGGGATAAATTAAAAAAATGTTCATACATAAGTTAAGCTTAACAAATTTGATTAAATAATGTTTTTTTCTAAATCTAACACCCCTTCAGTAAAGGCTAAAACAAAAACGTACAAATTTTCAAAAAAGGTTTTTGTATTATACATTCGGGGGTTTATAATTCTGAAAAACTGTAAACATTTTTTGATAGTTCTATAGTTCTATAGTCTATAGTCTTATAAAGACCAAACTGATGACCGTGTTGTTTTATCAATTTTAGAGAGTGTATAAAACGATCTCCGGTAAAGCCTACCAGGACGTCGAACGGAGGAGGTGGTGCGGCGACCGGATTGTCAAAGTCGAAAAAAATATTTTTGAAAGATATAAAAACCGAAGGGAGATAGATAAAAAACAGATATATTTTAATTTTAAGAGATGGGAGAATTGTTGATAAAAAAATGGATTATTTAAATATGGATTGTAGGTAACAATTTTTCCAAAGTAAAATGTTTTTTGATGTTCCTTGAAGAAAATTGATTTTTTTTTTTTCACGAAATCCCCCACGCAACGAATTATGAAAAATTTAATTTAATCAATGTGTCGTATACAGAAATATTTGAGCAAAATTTGAAAAATCAGTTAGCTCAATCCTGAGATACAAAGACAAAAGCAGTGCTACACATAAATACATATGTACATACGTACGTGCATTTATATACAGGATTATCATAAAAGAATGGTGCGGTTTTGAACATGGTTTAAATTAAAACAGAATTACTTACAGTTTATGTTTTTTATTTTTCAAATTTGTCGTCTCAAACATTTTTTTACATAATTAATAAATTTCAATATGTGCGCCCTTAGTCGCTCGACAAATGTCCAAACGATACTCAATAGCTCTCCAAACATTAGTTAACATTTCTTCGTTAATGATTGTCATTGCTTCATTAATCCTGTTTTTTAAGTGGTTTAGGTCGCGAATTTTTTGTGTATAAATAACGCTTTTAATGTACTTCCACAAGAAATAATCGCTAGGTGTCAGGTCTGGACTCCTAGGAGGCCAAAGTACGGGTCCTTGCCGGCCTATCCATCGATCTCCAAATTTTTCGTTCAAAGCGTCCGTGACCGATACAATGAAGTGCGGGAGAGCACCATCTTGTTGGAAATGAATGTTTTCGAGTTCATCCGGCTGAGGAAAACAATTATCGGTTAACATGTCAAGATACGCAACTCCATTAATTGTTTTTTTCAGTAAAGAAGAAAGGCCCAATTACACGATTTTTCATCACACCATACCAAACATTAACTTTAGGCGAATCGCGTTGTTTCTCAATAATTGCGTGTGGGTTTTCAGAGCCCCATATTCGTGAATTGTGTCTGTTAACACACCCATTCGCGTGGAATGTAGCTTCGTCTGTAAAAATTATATCGTCTAAAAATTATTCGTTTTCACTTATTCTGTCCGACATTTCAACGGCAAAATTGTAACGTTTTACACCATCATAGGGTTTCAATTCCTGCAGTATCTGGATTTTATAAGCGTGTAATTTCAGTTTTTTTACGTAAAAATTTGTGAACTGTTGATTTTGGAATACCTAATTCGACGCTTCGACGGGGGATGGACTTCCCAGGAGTTCTAATTGCCGATTGTCTAATTAGTTGAACCGTTTCTTCTGGTACACTTGGTCTGCCGGTTGATTTCTGTTTCTTAACCGATCCAGTTTCTTCGAATCGTTTGAACCAACGTGTTATGTTATTTTTGTGTGGTGGATCTCTTCCAAATTCACATCGAAACGCACGTTGAACTAAAATTACGGATTCTAATTCAGCCATCAATAAACACACTTTGCTTTGTCTTTATCCGAGAACATAGTAACTCACTTACGTCACCGCAACAACAATACAAGAACTGACGTTGTGGTTATAACTGCTGATAAACATATTTTTGGGTTGGAGAATTTCAGGGATACCAATATAGCATCTAGAAATTTCCCTATAATGTTCCCATGAATTACTGAAACTGCACCATCCTTTTATGATAACCCTGTATATATAAATCATGTTCTTTTTGTTTAAATGAACTAATCGGACACTAAAACGTAAAGATTTGGGAAAAAACCCGATACCTCATTTTTGAGACGATCACTATACTTTCCTGCTTTAATACAGCTATTCTAACTATATTCACCGGGATGTGATACATTATATAAATATATAAAAGATGTTTTTTTTTTTATGTTATACTGTGCTTATTTGCTTTATTAATCTTCGCCGTCGTTCGACTGTGTGCTTTATTCGACCAAATAATCACATGAAATATAGTTTCTGCAGTGTACATTATTCAAAATCACAGTGAAAAACATACTTTCAAGATGAATGCTGTATAGATCATCTTAATATCGCAAACAAAATAGGATACAATATTAAAAATTGCTGCCGTCCTTGAAAGAATTCCAATTGTAATCCTTATGTAACTTCAGTATTTTTAATATAGATTTTTAAATCGTAAATTAATTTTTTTATGAAATGATTTCCGAAGCAAACATTTTTCAATTAACTGACTAAGAGAAATGTTTTAAATAATATAGAATAATAAATTTAAGTGGAATATGTATTTTTACATCTTTAACTTCCCAAATCTTATAAAAATACAATTAATAAATATAAATTCTTTATTCATTTTAATATGAACACATTTATATAAAACGTAAAAATGTTAGTTTTCTGTTAAATATAAATCGTTAAACATTTTTTTATAGTCAGTATCAATGGAAATTACTTTAAAAAAAATCCATGCTGGTTTTTTTTTTCCATATATATATATAAAGACTCGTAGATGTGTCACTGTAGAATAAAATAAATATTTCAATAAATAAAATTTATTATCCTATAATAAAACACTATAAAAGTAATAAAAACACAAAACAGGTCACGTAGATAAAATTTTTTAACTTTTTATATATATATATACATATATATATATATATATATATCTTTTTTTAGATCTCCGTTTTCTACGTCTATTTTTAGTGGAAGGGACCTATAACATTAAGAATTCTTTGCTGAACTGGCATTTATTCTTCATTATAAGCCAATGATATCCGCCAGTAAATCGAGATTTATCTAGCATCCTTGGATGTTTACTTACATCCTTAGAGATTTATCCCTTATATATTTCATCCCTAAACTATCAACGTTTTTTTCACACTTCTTTTTACTAAGTTAGGTAAATAAGGAAAATGTGTTATGATTATGATTATTATTATATTTTACAATACCTCGTATTACAACAGAAAAAAATTATTATTTAGTTTACGAGTATGTATTATATATATATATATATATATACATATGTGTATACTTTAAAGTTATTATGAATAATAGACCATATTTATAGTAATTTGAAATATTTTTATAGTTATTTTATTGGAATTTTACATAATAAAAATGTTACCGTTTAAATAAAATTTATTATTAATACATTTATCTGTACTACTTTTCTATATTTGTTTCTAATAATGATATAAAAAAATCTCAACAAATCCTAATTAATTAATTAGGCATGAACCATTAGAAAAAGATTAATTAAGCAAAAATAACTGGTATAACATTAGTATATCACATTAAAATTCTTAATTAATAAAATCAGATAACGAAAAATCATTTCATTTTATTTTTACACTTTATTATTTTTACTCGCATGTTGCAATATTATTATTAAATTAAATTATTATATATTAGCATCCACATCGCGGTTTAGTCCGTGGTATATGGTTACTTGTGTTTCCCGTTGCGGTCAGGAGACGTTTGCTCGCTTCGCTCGCACTTCCCATCTAGATACGGGCTCTATCCTCTAGATCCCTCTTTATTCATTAAACTCATGCTTGATGAGAATAATAAATATTATTGCTGTTCAATTTATAAAAACTATCAGTGTATTTTAATTTCTTCAAAGCAACAGTTTGGTCTATAAAGAACCCTCAAATTGATTTTTAGATTTCCCGTCGTGACTTTGTTCGTGAAATAAATAATCAGAATTACAAATAAATTACCATCACAATTTTACTAAATCTCATAAACATTGAATTAATAGCGGTAGCATAAAACGGCAAAAATTTAAAAAAATCAATTTATATTTTTACCCTTTAAAATATTAAAATTAAAAAACCTAAAAACGATTTTTAGAAGATATTTATCTGAAGAGTAAATGGATAAAATTTTCAATCATTGTTTTAATTTTCTTTAGCTTTCTTCGCCCATTTTACGATAGAATTTCAAAAATCTAGAAATTTGTTTTTAGATATTCACGTGAAGATTAGACACGCCCAAAATAAGTTGATATATTCATTTGTTACAAAGAAATTAAAAAAAGCAATAAATTTCAACGGAAAGGATAAGAGTAAGTTTATCACATTGATATAGATTCAAATCTCTCTCTCTCTCTGTATCTAAGATATTGAAATCGGTAAAGTTGGTTCTGCGTGTTTTTTGTACAAGTAGTTTAATTTTGCTACCTACAATTTTCATGAATGTTTGAAATTTGCCGATTAACGACCACGATGCTATTGAGTTCCTGTAACTGCACGGTATTCTACCGGGAACCAGGATATGTCGCAATGGACACGCTATGCGTCTTTACGGGACTGATGGTGTTGTTTGGTATGCAACAAACAAACGTACTTTCCGGTCGAATGTCAATATGTATGTCAGTACGTGGCTGAATACTTCGTGACCGTAATACGTTCTCCGTATAGTAGAGCGTTCGAATTATCAAATACTGTTATTTAATCTAGTACGGTCCGAATATAGTAATCGACTGAAATAATTTCATTAGTGAGATGTGTGTCGACTATATTGAACAGCACAAGTAAGGTAAAATACGGGGAAACTGTATACTCATCGAAATCGATTAGATGCTATTCTCGAGGCGCAAACATCATGCTGGTTGTGTTTACAACAGTAGGTTTTTTCAGAAGTGTTTGTCGTAAAAACGAGGAGAATATCGTTGTGAAACAACAAACCGATTCAAATCCTACTAAATGCTATCAAAGTTAATATTAATGACGGGAACATGTTGTACGCATTTCTGACGTGTGAACTAAACCGAAGCACTTGAAACAAAAGGGTTTTGCCATTATACTGTGAATCACCGCTTCCATTTCGTTGTTCCTGACAGCGGTGTGCATAGTCGTTGAACGCTTTTGGGACTAGCTAATATGACGGGGAAAAAAGGGGAACTGCCAGGCATCACATGGCGAATCCTAGTTATTTCCAACCACTATCCAAAATGGGGTACTCTTCATTCATTGTTACTAAATATTACTGTTATCTCTGTTATCACGACTGTACCGAACACAGCTTCACAGTACAACCGACTTCGCTGGTCCCTAACAGTATTTGTGTATATCCCCTGGCCTGCAGAACCAGTAACCAAATAGTCCATTTAATTGTTGATCGTAGGGGAAACGATTTCCTCTACCAGAGAAATAGCCGCTGGGGTTCCCCAAGGAGCAGTACTTTCCCCGTTCTTGTACACTTTGTACGTGAACGATATGCCGCTGTCGGAAGGGGTCAAAACGGCCCTTTACGCAGACGACACGGCATATTTCTACGAATCCGCAAATGTGGATTACGCGGTCCGGAGGCTCCAAAGGCAGCTGGACTTAGTGGAACCGTGGCTCGACATGTGGAGAATCAGGGTCAACGGTGAAAAATCGGTGGCCGTCATGTTCACATGCAAGACACGAAAACCGACCAGAGAGCTGGAAATCTCAGGGGAGAAAATCCCTTTTGAGAAAACAGTTAAGTACCTGGGGGTGGTGTTGGACAGGCGGCTTACCTTCGGCGAACATGTAAATTATGCGACCCGGAGGGCTAAGGCCGCCAGAGCCTCGCTATACCCAGTGCTGAACAGTGCCAGCCCGTACCCACTGGCAACTAAGCTCCTCATTTTTCGGCTGTACGTACTGCCGATTCTAACATATGCTTACCCGGCATGGGGGGCAGTGTTGAGCTCCTCGCTTCAAAAGAAGATCGAGGCCGTCCAAAACATCGCGTTGCGGACGATCTTTGGAGCTCCGTGGTTCGTCAGGAACGCCACTCTCCAATCTGATGCGAGATTTCAATCCGTGTCCGAGGTGGGGGTGGCGCAGGCGCGCAGACTGTTCGGGAGAGCGGCTGTGTCCGAACACAGTCATCTTCGGGACATCTGCCGAGAGGACCCAACTCCGACAGTTGTAAGGAAGCGGCCTCACGCCGTACTGGACGAACCACCGTGATGGTGCGGTGCGGTAGCCGAAAATCGACAAACCAGGCTTAGGGGCCTCCATATCGCATGAGCCATAAACGGAATAGTGCGTCAGACGCGTTTCCGGGGTCGCGAGTGAAAAGTTTTCGCGAGTTATATAGTTTGAAGACGTCAAACACGGTAAGTCGCGCATAAAACAAAAACGCGGTCTAAATTTTAAAAAAAACTTACAGTAAGACAAAATATCCCAGCAATTGCGACTCCTCCGGAAAAGGGGACGCATTGCTCCCTCCTTATAGCTAGTGCCCCGTTGTGGCGTATTCCTGCTAGCCTATTAAAGAGTTAGCACCGAAAGGACTTCAGTGGACGGTCTGAAGGGGAACTACGTCGGGAGGATAGGCTTTATAAGCCTAGCCTTCCGCGGTCGGCCCATGAAATGGGTTCGATAACGCTGGTTTAACAACGGATTGGAATGCAATTAAATCCGTCTTAAATTCACTAAAATAATAATGGACAAAACTTGAAAAATTAGATCCGAGATTAAAAAATAACCCTTTTAAAAACAAGCCCGATTAGAATGATCCAACAGCAAGGGACTCTGTCCAGGTTCTGCGATAAAGTAGGGAGTAATAGACTCCTGCCAACTTTGCATTCCATTCCATAATTGTTGATGCATAATAATTTTCATTGTTTATGCCCTTACGTTTTTCTATAAATTCTTTTTCCGGTCCGGTAACTATTCTGGTCAAAGAAGAGCTTTTGAAGGTGCTAATGAAATAAACAAAACGGCTGAAAGTTAAAAATGTTTAACGTACTAGTGGACCCGGCAATGGTTCGCTATTAATAAATTTGAGTATATTGTTATTCCTATACATAACAAACATGTCATACCAGGCTAACAAATAAATGAAACTAATAACATGTAAATACTCCCGGGAAAAATAATAATAAATTGTGAAATTTTCAGCGAAATCTGTTGTATAGTTTTTGAGTTATTCTTTCTTTTTCTGTTTACCCTCCGGAACTACCGTAAGGTATTACTTAATAGGATGATATGTATGAATGTAAGTGAAGTGTAGTCTTGTACAGTTTCAGGTCGAGATGTGCTTATTAATTGAAACGCAACCACGAAAGAACACAGTTTACAAGAACATTAAAAACAAGATTGTGTTTTATTTATATAGATTAAAAGTATGTTAATATTATTTGTTGAACTTGTAATATTATCTGTTTGTTGTTATTGTAAAATATTGTTTACAACTATTGTCTTTGAAAATATTGAAGTATTAGTAAAATATAAAACAATCTTATTTTACCACCTTTTATTAGTTTCAGGGTTCTATGATATGTAAGTACTGGTTGTAAAACAACACCTTTATAATGTAATAGGAGTACAAATTGCAATTAATATTCATAAATTCATTTTTTAATATTAATTGAAAAATAATTCAGTAAAGTAAAATCCTTATTTGTAAAGAATTTTCATTGCATAGAAGCTAACGACTTTAAAATAAAAGTCTTATTAAATAAATAGAAAGGAGAGAACAGGTTTTAGCAACGTGAGGAGAAGGAAGCACATGAAGTTAATAGCTTTATCCACCGTAAAAGAGGGGCGGTTGAAAATGTTTCCCCTACTATGTTCCTAACTTTAACCACTGAGGTTGTCCCCTCTGGACAAGACAAGGCATCAGGTAGCTCTATGTTCTGGTACAGGTTAGCTAGGCTTCATAGTATGTAGTGTGTAATCAGCTCGGTTCTACTACTCTCATATAATACCAGCTCTAACGTTAACGTACTACAGACGAAACTTGGTAAAATCACGTGCAAACCTTATACTCCCCCTTTTCTCTTCCCTTTGCCAACACCTTTCCCTATTTACCCTCTCCGATTCCTAACTACAACGTATCCCTTCAACATCATACCCTTTCTGCCAGTTAAGTCCATTTCCAAATAGCCCTCAACTTACCTCGATTACTCCCTTAGGACGTGTACGCAGTTAGGATTACAATGGATCGACAATCTATCTTTAAGGAATCACTTGCATATTCGATTATATTTGTAAATTGTTTTAAACATATTACATTCTTAACAGGAACGAGTATGTTTATACAAAAATGGAAATTTTAATTATTTTCTTTTTTACACTACATGAAATAATTATGAAAAAGATCGTTAAAAATAATATTTTCTAACCCATTTTTCTAAAATATTTATTAGCAATTTTTTTTAAAATAATGAAATTATTATATTCCTTGATATGGCAAAACGAAGATAATATAAATAAATAATATAATAATAAAGATAATATAAACAAAATTTGATAAATTCAAATCCAAATTATAATGCCAGATAAGAAACAACGTATATTCATTCTCACTTCTGTTTGCCCACAAATGCAAAATTATGATTTATGTATTCTTTGAATTTAGAAACTTCTACATAGCAAGAAATAAAAAATTTTTAGCGGGAGGTTTTTTTATTATGTATGCTGATTTGATTAATATTAATTATTTTCTGTTACATCGAATCTTGAATTATGATAAGCGTCAATAAGGGACAACGTTAAGGTTTACCAACAATTTTTTATTAGATGCAAGTAAGAGGTTTTACAAATTTTATAATTATTTAAACTGGTGTCACGAGATAAGTATTTCTTTTGTTTATAATTTTATATTTTAATTTACTTAGTAAAGGAGAGCTTATCGTGTTTTAATAAAACTATGAAACATAAAAGAAAGAGATACAAAAGTTAGATCACGCTTTTTACTTTGAGAGTAACTTTTTTTCAATATTCAGTCAGTATTGAACAAACAGAACTCCTGTAGAGAATTGAATACCATATACCGTACATATCGGTGGGCTGGATTTGCTGATATTATATAATATATTCTGGTCACTGATGAAGATAACTGAAAATAAGTTATCATCATCAGTTTTTTCTTCTAGTTTCTGATGAAATGGTAATTATTTTTTTAAATTGTTATATCGCTTTAAGAATGACTTCTGATTTATTAAATGTCGCTTAAAATAATTAAAATTATTTCTAACTCAGCTTATCTACTAAATGACGATTTTTTTTTTAATATTTATTTTTGAATGAAATAAATATTACTTGAAAAATAACTGATAAAAGCTGATCCAAACAATAGTATTATTATGTCCAGGTTCAGCCGCAATTTTACTTTCTATGAAAGTAATGATTATTTGGCGGTTGAATCTGAGGGTATGTTTTCTGGGTGAATATATGTTTTTAGTTAAATTTACAAGCTGAAAGAATGAATCTACTGCAAAATATATAGTAAAACACGGGTTTAAAATGCGTCACAAAATTACAACAAAGAATTGGCAGTATACTACTCCAAACTGTGATAAAGTGCATTAATCTAAAAATTAGTAAACCGACAAAAAACAATGTTCTTATAAAGTTTTATATTAATCATGCTTAGGGGAAACATTTATTTTTGAAAATATTCCTTTATAAATAACACTTTATTCTCATTATTATTATTAAAAAGCTTATAAAAATGTTTATAATATAATTAAATTCATTAAAAAAAAAAAACACAAGCATAATAACGAACAAAATAACATTTATAAAATAAAATCTCTTTCCATTGATCGGATCCGTGATTTCATACTCAGGCTTCATCTTACATTGAACAGAGTATATTATTACATTACCCCAATGCTTTAGATATAAAAAATAAAGTGATGAAGCTGTCTTTACGCCACACTACACCTTAAATTAGAACATTAAGTTAACTTTACGTTGTTAACTTTTAATAATAAAAATAGTATATTTTCTTCTATTTATTGCGTATAAATTTTATTTTTCCCTTTTTGTTTTCTCTTTAAATTGCTTTGATCTCAAAGTAATTTATTATGTCCGTTAATAAAGAGTTGTAGTTGTGAGGAAAAAGTAATCAGAGTTACCGTACCTGAAGTGTTAGTAATTAATTAGAAGTAATGACCTGACCAGTATATAGTCTTTATTTTCTCTTCTTTTCTTAATGGAGATTTTATTTTCTGCTTTAATCTCGTTTTTATAAATCTTTTTTAATAGTCTACTAATTTGACTGTAATCATTTAGATGTTTGATTACCTTTATTTTCGTGATAATGTAAAAAAAGTATTATTATATATTGATATATTTAACGAGATTAAGATATCTATCTATAAACGTTACTTGAACAAAAATTTATCTTAAAAATTTGACGTGGACACCACGTGACTTCCTTGTACGCCTATTAAATAACATATCTACATTTTTAAAAGTATATAAAATTCTATTTCATTAATAACTTCTGATATTTTTTCATATTCTTTTTTTTTTTGTTATTATTGAATTATTATTTATCGTAAAACGTTCTTTTACAATCAGAGATTATTAATTATTAATAAATCAATATATTTAAATTTAAAAAAGGAGATAAGTCTAATTCAAACCGATGTGCCTCGTAAGATCCAAATATTTCATTAATTAAAATTTTATTTGGCTAAAACTCTCGAACCAATGAAAATAAGTACCACTTATGATATATCGTTGAAAAGTTCTTAATGAGGGCTTATTACTCCAGTTAAGAAATAGTCCAAAATCCAAATATTTTTTAATTTTGGGCTTTTTTGGACACTTTTGATTCAATCGATTGCAATCAAAAGGAGAGGTGGATAACTAGATGTTACAACAGTTCTAAATCCAAAATTTCAACATTCTACGGCTAATCGTACTTCGTAAAGGGAGGAAAAATTATAATTACCGTATTTAAAATAGAATTTGTAAATTTACTGTAAATCTAAAATTATTTATAAATCTTCGATTTAATTTATATTTGCATAAAATTGATAGTAATGTTACCTAAATTAAGCTAACGTTTAATTACTTTAATAAAATCAAATTTCGTATCACTATTAGGAAAGACTAACCGGTAAGAGCTCAAAAATTAATTTTTTTTAAATTTCTTCTAGTTTAGTTTTCAATATTTTCTGAATCATTTGATATGAGATTCATAACTGTATATTAAAAAATAGATTTTTTGTGATTTTTAAAAAAAATGCGTCACAGCTGTTCTGCAGACAAAGATGCTCAAATTTGCCAGTAAAACTGGCAAATTTACCAGTAAAAACTGTTCTTACTCACAAAAATTCTCTCCTAGTGTGTGTTCATCAAGTTATAAAACCAATATTTCAAAGTTTATCTCATGAAGATTTGTTGATAAAATATCTCCATGGACAAACGTAGAACTCCGAAACTCTCAACCATATAATTTGGAACCGGTTGTCAAAAAATATTTTTATAGGAAAAGAATCACGAGTTTGGAGTACATGATACAATTTCACCATTTAATCATGGAAACATTAGCAAGTGTGAAGTTCTCAGCAACTTGGAATAAGTACCGTTCTTTATACCGTAAAAATTTAAAAGAAGATTGACGAGGAATGGGTAACCGAGGCGGAAAAATAAGTTCAAGAAATGCAGAATAAAGGCAAGACAGACAAACAGAAATAAAAAGCTAAAGGTAGAAGATCAGAAAGCTACCAATGATGACCCAGATTGTGAAACGGGGCAATTTTAAAACATGTAACTTAAAAAAACACGTTTATGTAACTTTTAATTCCCGTTTTCCAAAAATCGTATTTTTTATATTTATGATCCATTATCTTAGAGAACACTGAAGATAACAAGATGCATTTTTTCTTATTATTTTATATGTATATATATATATCTTTTAATAAATCTACAATTATGAAAATATATCAAGAATTAACCGTTAAAAAAAATAATTTCTAAAAAAATTGAAACAGAATTATTATTATTAATTTGTATTTCGTTAGAGAAGTAGTTTATAGATAAATCTACTTAGAATACCAAGTAACCAGAACAAATTTGAAGCATGTTTGCATTAATAGTTAATAGCAAAATTAATTAATAGCTAAATTAGATCATGGGTCTTCAATATAGCTAAATTAACATGTAAAGGATAGGCACTTACGACTGCCCTATATACGAGATTTAAATTTAAGTAGAACCATAGTTTTGCATGATTACTAGCTGCAGAGAGACGTGCCGTAGGCACGCCGTTTGCAGCTAGACCCTCCGGGCGCATTGCTCTGGCGGGCGGCGTCTTAGAATGGGATTATTAGGTATCCAAAATTGATTACCTCTTGTGTAAAAATATTTCTTTTTGAATGATGACAATTGATACAACGAAAGTTAAATTAGAATTTAACTCTAGAAATTGATACTAACGAATCGGGATTTTCCGCTAGTGATCGGTATATTCCGGTGGTAAGGTAAGTTGGACACACACACACACACACACACACACAAATGCCCTTTAGTAGAGTAGGACATATTTATATTTGGTCAAATATGTTTAGAAGTGCTATTTTATTATTATTTGTAGACCTGGCAATGCTTAGCTATTTACAGAATTTTTACCATAATTGAAACCTCACGAAACTCACTGTTACATAAATAAATCATAGAAAAAAAACGTATAAATAAATAACTTAAAACTTCTTACTGAATTTAATGTATTGTATATATAGAAATATAGCCTATATCGATTGTCATTGTCTATATCGATGGCTGTCTATGTCAATATCGACTTCCTTAGACAAGTTATTAGGTGATTAAATATTATGTTATTAAATATTATGGGGCTAATAATAATTAAACTCTCCCCGAACAAATAATAATAAATTTTGAAATTTTCAGCGAAATTGCTTTAGTACTTTTTAAGTTATTAGGGCACTTAGAATTTCTTTTATTTATATAGATTTATAAGGATTTTGTTAATTTATATATATTTGTGATTTCTTTAATTGAGGTGATATTTAAAGTAGATGCAGTAATAGATTAAACCACTTTTATGCAGGACAAACAGATATTCTTCTGCTTTAGCTGTAATAAGATTTACATAGGACAAACAGGGAGAATATTTTTTCAAAGGTATAAAGAAAAATTAACCTCCAATTCTTTACTACAATACATTTAATTGAAAGGAGTTAAAAATTGACCAAAAAAATAACTTTACCGTAAAAAATAAAAAAAATTAAATTAAACATATTTTTTATATTCGAAATTTAAGAATAAATAAATAAAATTATGAATGAATAATCATAATTTATAGCCTTCGTAAATTTTGAAAATACCACTAACAACGATTCTTCAAAATCTAATCTAATGCAACGGGTTGATTTCTCTCAGAAATCCAAGCGGAAGCTATAAAAGAACCTTAATTCTTAGAGTAGGAAGGAAAAATAGAAACAACTAGTGATATTTAAAGACTTTTGGATCGAAATAAATCTAAAATATTTAAATATATAATGAATTACTTCTTGTGTTTCTGAAAAATAGAATATTTTTAATATTTTAATTTTTCTGGTCTATTAAAATATTTTTGTTGAAAAATAACTGAATAATACGACCTTTATCATCTATAACGTTCACTTTTGCGGATGAATGAAGTTAATATTAATTATTAAGGTATGTGTATTTTTTTTTTTTTTTAGTCAAGGGCAATCTCATATAATTGGACATTAATTAAGTAAATACACAAAAATTTGTTTATAAATTTAAATATATATTCGTCCAGCAAAAAAAAAGAAAAAAAAAATGCTATTCATTAAGTTTTTTATTCATTGGTTAAGAGCATCCATCCTCGTTCGATTATGCATAGTACGTACTTCAAAAAATACAAAAAATAAAAAATAACGAGCGTAGGCAAGCACCGACAGAGTATTCAATCAGCCTGTATGCATGAGAGTTTTTAAAGGATGGATGGTTCGATGAAAGAGTGGACGAATATACAGTAAAAGTGTGGTAGTACGAGGGGGGACACATAGAGAGTTGGCGGTCAAAGTGCAGTCCCCTCATTATTCCAAGTACCAATAGAGAGGAGGCCCTACACCCTTTGTACCCGTAAACCAAAACTCACTCGATCACTCTCTCTCTCTCTCTCTCTCTTTTACTACCCCTTAACCCCCTTCAAAAAACTACCCACTTCATCGCCAGTATACTACCTACCTCAAATGATGTATATATACTAACATCTACATACAGAACACTACTGTACAACCTTTTAACGTGTGCACACGCTAAACAAATGGATTCTACTGTTTTTGAAAAAAATCTTTTTATGGAACAAACATATTACTCTATATTATATATATATATATATATATATGTATGATTGTATGCCTATACGTTGGCAACAACCATTCTATACTCGTATACCGTCCGTTCTATTTATATACATGTATATGCAGAGCTTCTGTTGGTCTATTTTCCAGTTTTCATTAGTTAGTGTTTGTTATATATATATATATATATATATATTTTATTTAACAAAGGAACTAAAACTCATAAAGTAATACCAAACACAATTCAACAGCTTTTAGAATGAATGAATCTCTTCTCCCAATTCATATTCTCACTGCTCTTCTCTATATGTTCTCTTCTCCTCCTGAAGTGTGTGAGAGGTATATGAACCTCTCACACACTTTTTCTTTTCTTTAGACACACATACACACATACACACATACACACATACACACATACAAAACGTTGTTTATCTTTGTCCTATATTTTTATATCTTATACAAAGGAAAAGCTTTTTTACAAAAAAATCTAATAAATTATAAAAGGGAATTACTTAAAATATAATAATTCCTTAATATTTGTCAATATTTTATCTGTAATTTCTCTTTTAGAAGATATATATATATATAAATTGAATATCATTAAAATTTTCTTTTAAAATGCATGAAACAAGAATTCAGTTCTATTAAAGAACGTAATATAACTTAACAGGTATTAGATTGGTTGGAATTGTCTTTAGACAAACTGTTTAAGTAAATTAATTGAAATTTATTGGTTTTTTTGTAGAATTCTTAAGATTTAGAGTTACGTAAAGTATTTAATTTGAGAGTGACGTTGGATGACAATTATTACGAAATTTATTAAGGTATACTGTTTTATTTCTATTGTAATGATGAAGCTTATTAGAAAAAAATATTAGTAAATTATTTCTTTTTCTTATGTTCTAGGAAAATAAGTATCAGTTATGCTTCTATTTATGAGCCACTAGGATTTATCAGTAATCTATATATTTATTTTACTTTGTCAGGAAAAAAGATGTTCTAATAAAAATGACGATTACACCATTGTCACCAGTAATTATAATTCAATATATGAATGAAAAACCGTTATATTTTATGAAATATTATCATAATTTATGAGATGACATTCTATTTAGTTTAAGTATAAATACAGAGTGTTTCATTAACAATGTAACAAAATTTCAGGAAATGTTCTACTGTTGAAAGAAAATAATAAATTTCATTTAACTATAGGTTCGGAAACGTTTTGTTAACGAATATCAATTGGTGAAAAATTTAGCCCTAATTTCTGCGCCTTCGGTAAAATTAAGCCAGATTGTAATTCTTTGGATCCAAAGTAAAGGATAAATTTTGTGGTTTTATATGAAATCGGATCAGAAAAATTGAAAAAATATTTCATAGAAATGTATTTTTAGTAATTTTTAGAAATTTCGAGTTTATTAACATTGTCCAGAATCCAGTGATAAATATTTAAACATAAAGAAAGGTAGATCTGTAGAAAATAAATCTTGCATCTTTTGTAGATTATAGGATGGAGTGTATCTTTTTCAATTATTCGCCACATCTTACTTTGTGTTAAAATGCTGAAAGAAATTCTTCTGGTACTAATACCCGGCTCTCTTCAATGTAGTAAATTATGTTTCCTTCTTCTTTGATATGATGTCTTGCTGTTCAACAGTATAGTCTCCTCCGTTAAAGCCACTACTGGCTATGAAAGGAGGGGGTGGTGTAACGACCGGACACGCTACGAGGAGGGATCTTCTCCCCTCGGTGGGGGGGGGGGGATCGAGATGTTCAACAGTATATGAATATGACGGCAATCAACAGTGGTATTTAACTACCGAAATACTATTCGGAAATCATTGGTGATATCCTTGCTGTGCAGCTCCTGCGTTTCCGTAGCAGCACCCGTAAACAAAAATATCTGCGTATTATTCATTGGAAAATGTATAAGGCACAATTTCATAGTTAGATGATTACATATACGCACTATTTCATTTACCTATTTAAACGTTTATTACCGTCTCAAATGCAATTTGCCCGCAGTGAGAATCTAAACGTACCAGATCTTAAAAGAGTAGATTCTGTTCTGGATCTGCGGTTCACTGGAAAACCCGTAGAGAATGGTCGATAGTGGCCGGCTTCCTTCGGTTTCTTTCCCTGCAAAGAGCAGCTGAAGGGGTTTGATTCTGTTAGAGTAGTACCCGGATTGCAAGGGACCCCTTTGGGGGTTTTATTAGCCGAAGATAGGTCTTATTGGCATTGAGACGCCAAGAGATTATCGTGTGAGATTTGCATTTATAGTCATTTCAGCTTATATTTCAAAATTAACTAAAGTATTTTGACAGAGCGCGGGGTTTGCGCTTTTGCAAGCTCCGTTAGCCAGTTCTGAGACCAACGAATTTGGACAGAAGAGAGAAGATGTCCGACAGAAGCCTGCAGCGAAGGTAAAGGCTAAGAAACAAATCACTGATGTAAATATCTACCCAGGCATTTTATCGGTGGCATCCCAACTGAGGCCTAACTGATGACTGTAATATATAATCAGAGAAGAGGGTCTATAAAACGACCTCCGGTAAAGCCCATCAGGGCTATGAATGGAGGGGGTGGTGTGGCGACCGGAATCGTCACAAAGGGTTGTCATCCCCTACAGGGCTCAGAATGTTCAAATGCAATACAAAAGCCTTAATTGTAATCAGCTTTTAGTATTGCCAACTTATGAAGTAAATTATTTCAATGAAATTTAGATAAAATTAATTTTTAATTAGCTTTACAGATGTCTAATTGTTTTATTCGACCGTTTTATTGAATTGATTTATTTAAAATCACGGCGTACACTGGTCTTTGTAGTAAATTTCATCAAAATCGGTTTATCAAATTAAAGGTTATTAAGTTTCAAATACATCAATTCACACACACATATATATATATATATATATATACGAACATTACCCCACGTATTTTTATTTTTGGGTTCCCTGGGTCATGGAGCATTGAGAAATTAAAAAAAAAAATCATAGCTCATTTTCTGTTTAATTACCATGCTTTATTTCTGATAGGAGAGGTTTAGAACTATGATGCCAAGAAAATAAAAAAATTGTTGGAAAAAATTAGAATTCATTTTTTTTTTAACTGTAATCGTTACTTCTTACATACTGCTATAATTATTTTATTAATTATACCTTAATTCTTATAAATTACAATTATTTTAAAATAACGTTTGCATACAATATTAAAAAAAATCCTTTTTCACAAACTTTCACGGTGAACAGAAAGTTTTATTGGTATTATTTACTAATGATAGATTAATTTATTTAATTGTGTTTACATATATTTAAATATCATTTTTCAATTGATAAATAGTTTTTATTTGTAGAAAATTTGTTAAACCTTACTTAAAAGGAAAACATATATAATATGTATTAAAAAAAAATTACATTCATAAAATATTTTATATAGATTTACGCAACATTTCGAGTTAATTTGTGTTCTGTAAAAGAGTTCCTTGACCTGTTATAAATAAATTATTCTTGTAGGCCAACTAACACAGAAGTGCATATTATCGCTTTCGTAATTGTTCTGAGAGGATCTGGTAGTCTGGATTGGATAGTGATTACGAAAAAAAGAAAAATAATAAAACACATCAACACTATTTAAAGTCTGTTAAATTTATAATGATACCAGAAACTTGTAAGAACTAAAATCAGTTTTATTTTAAAGTTAAAAAATATAATTTAGAAATGGCGTCTTTCACACCAAACGCTCACAACACAATCAATTTTCGTCTCTGACCTTACTTAAAATCCTTTCTTTTTTTCACAATTATTACGGAAAATCACACACTTTGAAAATTGCAAATATTACATTAAAGTATATACAATAAAACTAAAACTAAAACAAAACATTTCTGAATACTTTCATAGAAAAACGATGTAGTAAACAACAAAGAAACTACAAAAAAACAAGCAAAATTTTCGATTCCTCAACGATCAGCTGTTAATGGATGCTCTTTCATAACAAAAGAAAAAACCAAAAACTGAACAGTAGTAGAAAAATGAAAGGATAAATGGGATAAAAACACTAAAACGATTTATTTTTAAAATGAAAAAAAAATGTAAAAGTATTTTTAAGATTTTCATGGCAGTTTTTTTGCTATATTGATTGATTGAGTATTTATATACATATATGTATATTAACTAAATATAAATACTCTAATATTAGAATATGCCTGACCGGGTTCGAATCCCGGTCAGGCATGGCATTTTCACACACGCTACAAATCATTAATCTAATCCTCTGAAGTAATGCTTCACTGTGGACTCGGAGGTTAAAAAAAAAAACAAAAAAAAACAAATACTCTAATAATCTGATATATATATATATCTTTCCGATAAATTAGCTGTCTCTCAGAAAATTTGAATAAATATTTTTCAAAAGTTTTGTTTAGAATATTTATATTTAGTTAATATATATAGAAAAAAATTCTAAAACTATATATACTTGCATTCTTATAAATAGAGTAAATGTTTGCTAGTAAATACACAATTTAAGACAGGTAATTTTATTTAGAAAACTTTACTATATTCTTCCTGTTTACAAGATACAAATATAAGAAATATATTTCTATAAAATTACACGAGTTAATGATAAAGTATATATAAAAAATATTGGAAAATCTCATTTAATTTCACTCAAATATCTACTGATAAAATATAATAAATAAAATCAAGCAAAGGCTAAATTTATCCATTAAAGATAAATATGATTAAAAAAAGGTAGTGAAGCGAATGCTGGAAAAGAAAATTGGTAATAACCTGTAACTGGGTTTAGATTTATAGTTACTGTGAGTAGAATAGATTTTTTTGTTTGTTTTTTTGCACATCTGTTCCTTTTTATGTTTTGGTAAAGTGATATTAATTTATATTTAATTATTGTTTAACTAATAAATAACCAACCTCCCCCCACCACCACCAAGGACCAATGAGATGAGGATGACATGTATGATATGTTATGAGGAGTAGTTTTGTACAGATTTAGGCCGACCATTCCTGAGGTGTGGTTAATTGGACCCAACCAGCAAAGTACACCAGTATCCACTTTATAGTATTCAAATCCGTATAAAAGCAACTAACGTTTACTAAGATTTGAATCTCAGAAACTTCTACTTCGAAAATCGGCTGTTAAACAACTGATTTGCGATGACGAGTTAATCACTAGACCGGTCAAGTGGCCGGTTTGTGGTCACTAGTGACCAGACCACTATTTCTATTTCTTATTTACTTTCTACTTTAGAAGGCTGAAAGAAAAAAATCCTTGATATAATAAAATCATTGTATGTTGTAATAAAAGAAATTATAATAAGCCGGAAGCACACTATGTGGCAGAAACCGATCTACTAGAAAATCTAGAAAAATAAAGGAAAATTATAAGAAAAATTTTAATTCCTGAATCTCAAAATAATTAGGTAAACTCTAGAAAATAAAGTAAGGAAACTTACACACAAAATTTAGGTCCTAAATTTCAAAATAATCAGATAAAATTAATTCTAAATAACAAACTTTATACTGAAATTGAAAAACTGTCACATACGAAAAGGAAAAGACCAATTCCATTTTACTACATTTATTTAGAATCATACATAAAAAACATAATTAAATTCATAAATTAACCAAAGAAATTTTTGATTTTTTTTCAAAGTAAAACAATTAAAGGCAAATGGTTCACACCAATCGAAGAAGACTTAAAAGAACTTAAGGTAACTGAATAAATTATAAGAGAAAGAGAAAGAAATTTTAAAGAGAATATTAAATTAAAAGATGAAAATAAGAGATTCAAAGAAGTGCCAAAACGCAAGAATAACAGAGTTAAAATTTCTCTAGAACAAAGAAAAGAGATATCAGAAAAAATAAAAAGGTAATGGGTAGATAGAAAAACAGAAAAAAGAAACAGCCGCAAATAAATAAATGATCTAACGAGTTCCAAGGTGAATTATTCGAAGAAAGGAAATTATTGGTAAGTTATTAGCAAAAGAAAAAGGTTTCAGTAATATTCCAATGAAAGAAAATTATAAATCAGTAAACATCCTTTAATGTAGAAAATTATTTATTTAATACTCAATATTATAGAATGAAAATTTCACTAAAAGTGGTGTGATCTGAAAAAAATTGCTTCTAGATTTCTTTATTTAATAGTATTCATGTTATACGGTACATAAGATTATTTTTATTAATTAAAGAAGATATACGATGTGTATATCGTAGATATACACATGACGTAGATATTGGTAAAGAATAGGATGGAGAGGGGAACTGCATTAAACCATTCAAATCATTGATCTTAAGGAAAGAGGGTGATATAATATTATACGAGGAAATGATAATATAATATTAACTTTTTAAAACTAATATTCTTACAGTAATTTTAAATCGATATTAAATTAGTTCAAAAAGTAAAAAAGAATAAAAAACATAATTATTTAAAATATTAAATAAAAACAAAACATTTGAAATGTTCAGTTAATAAATTTTATAATCATATTAAATATTAAAAAAATTCTAAGCAATAATAACAATAATAGGAGTGAATTAATTACTTAAAAAATAAAAACGAAACATAAGCATGGCATTAATCCGTATGAAACTTTATAAACATTTCACACGTGACAATGATGGATAAAGAAATAATGTTGTAGTAACGCTAACCCCTCCATTTTAGTTGTCAATTTATGATAAATAGCACATGAAAATAGTATTCGACACTTTATTCTAGATATATATAAATTAACATAATAATTTATTTTATTTAGAGAAATGTAATAAAATTTCAAATTAGAAATATTTTTATGTCATTAGTCATTTGCTTATGTTTTTTCTTTTCATCAATTATTCATGACGTCGCTTTATACTTATTAATCGGAATGTATTATTATTATTATTACGTTAATAAATAATATTTTAACAAAAAACTAATGAATTTTTGTATAAATATTAGTATTTTTGGATCTGCTATAATTTCATAAAATATACGATATCATCTACTTCTTAGCTATATATATATCTATATCTTAGATATCATCTACTTTGATATTTAAAATATTTTTATATCAAAATAAAGTAAAAAATACAAAATTTGGTAAATAACATAATTAATTAAAATTTTTTACTAAAACTGAATATCAAAAATACCAAACATGGTTTGCTACAAAAACGGTTTTCCATTGAGGGTCATTTTTACTGCCTTGTACTTGTACAAGGAAGTGTTGTAATTTCGAAAAATTATGTATTCCATCGTCATCCATAGTCTTTTTGACTATCCCTGAACCCATTTTGATTAGTTTCGGCGTGATGTCTGTACGCACGTATATATCTAGCATAACTCAAAAACGATTAGCCGTAGGATACTGAAATTTTGGATTTAGCACCTCCACTTTTCATTGCAATTGACTCAAAAAATCCCAAAATCCAAAACAAAATTACGTTTTGGACTTTTTCTTAACTGCAGTAATAAGTTCTTATTGAGAGCTTTTCAATGACCATAAGTGGTACTTATTTTCATTGGTTCCGAAGTTATAGCAAAATAAAATTTTAATTAATGAAATATTTGATCCTACAAGGAGGGGAAGGCACATCGGTTTGAATCCGATTTCATCTCCTTTTTTTTAACTTTAATTTTTTAAATTTAATGTATTGATTTATTAATAATTATTAACCTCTGATTGTAAAAAATGCCTTTTACAATAAATAATATTCAGTGATAACAATAAAAAACAAAAAATATGAAAAAAAAAATCATATGTTATTAGTAAAATAAAATTTTATGTATTTTTCATTTAAAAAAAAAAAAAACCTTTATATGTAATTTAATAGGCGTACAAGGAAGTCATGTTTTTTCCAAATTAGATTTTTTAAGAATCTCATGTATGACGAATAATATACGTACATACATCACGCCGAAACTAGTCAAAATGGATTCAGGGATGGTCAAAACAGCTTTTCCATTGCAATGTGAAAACCTAAATTTTTTGCGATCACAATACTTCCTTTACGTCGTACAAGGAAGTAAAATATATATATATATATATATAAATTTCAATCATTATTTATTAGTTGTTTTATTGTTAAAAATTAAAAAAAAGAATATTGACTTTTTAAAAGTAGAATAACAAAATATATATAATTAAAAATAACCATATAAGAAAAATATGATTTGGAAGAAAAATACTGAGAACAAACTGGTATTTTTGAGAGTCATCTAACATAATTAAAGACACAAGCAGTTGTAGAAGCAAAACAGTTGGTAAGAGGGCTGTGATACTTTTATTACAGTCAGTTGGTAACCCTGTAATGACCTTTGGTTGCCTATTTCGGTAAAATTTTTTTATTTATAACCTCAAAATCTTATTTTACGTTGGCGAGTCCTCTTGAAATCTGTTAAACAGCGTGTGATCCGATTTTTGCTTTGCAAAGATGAAAACCCGGTTACAATTTACTTCCGTATGATCAAATAATTCGAACAAAGTTGTGAACTGTAGACATTTTTACAAATGGCTAGAAAAATTTAAACACGGTCGAACTTATGTAACTGACGAGCATCGCTCTGGAAGTCTTATTATAGGTTCAATTCCGGTGCTTGAAACTGGGACAGACTCTTACTTCCAAAAAAACACGGACAACAGTTGAAATTATAGTTATTAAATTACAAGTAATTCTCGGTACAATTCATAATATTATCACAACAAGCTAAAGTACCGTAAAATAGATTCAAGGTCATTCCAATAGAGTTCATCATAATGAGACCAGATCTAGCACGTGTAGAGAGCTGAAACAACATTATCACCAGGAACATGATGCTTTTTTGCACAGTATTCTAATGTGTGATGAGAGACAACTTTTTAGGAGGTCCGATTTTTGTCTATTTTTTAGAAGATCAGCAAACAATAAACAACATATGACATACTTATTGAGTAGGAGAAGCCAACAGTGTTGAAAAAACGTCCTGGATCTTAGTGCAAAGGAATTAACACTTATTTTGCTTTAAGATAACGGTAACTTTATAGATAACGGTAAAGATAAGTATTAAGATAACGGTAAAGGTAAGTTAACGGTAACGTAAACCATCGACAAATTACATCGGGAAGTACAGAGTGAGCAATATAAAACCAAACCCATGATGTAAATGCTGCAGAATTGGTAGGTTATGTTAGAATGAAATTTTATGAAGGATACGAATAAATTAGATAAGAAAAACATAAAACGTAATTTAAATGTTGCATTTATTCACCTTATTGTTAGAAAATATGTTCAAGTGACCCTGGACGTCGATGCACTTCTATGCTCGACTTATCATATTAAGAGTCATCTGACGCAAAATATTGTTGTCAATTGCGTTTATTACTCGTTGAATGTTCACCTTCAGTTCATCAATAATGTGGGATTAGATGCATGAACTCTCTCTTTTAAGTAGCTACAAAGAAAAAAAATCGCAAGTAGACAGCTCTATGTGTCCATTAACAATTTCTCGAAAGCCCAGTCTCAATAATCAAATCTTTTCGGTTTGTCTGTTTCCTTCAGTTGTAACGAGGTAAGGTTTCAATTTTAATTTATGAAGAATTTTACGGGATTATTGGGATAACTTGCGTAGTGATTTTTTTTGATTGGCAATGCTTCTCCTTTCAATATCGACAATGGCCTGTGGAGTCCTAACGGAAGGTTGTCTATTTCATTTTGGATTTGAAACCGAACTTATTGTAAGCCATTTTTTAAATAAATCGTGTATGTTAATCTTCGATGGAATTCAGGCATTCGGAAATTTTTCTACCAATAATTGATGTGATTCTTCAAACGATACAGAACGAATATATGCTTCAATTATAGCTATCCTCTCCCAGATTGAATAAGGCAATTTTTTTTTTAACCATCTTTTAACACATCTTTTTAGTCGGCACCGCCTGTCATGGCGGATGACTACCCACCCACCCTATCTTCATCCACTTAGGGACTCACCCATCGGGGTCTCCTTCATGTCACATAGGAGTCATGTTCATTGACATAGAATAGGAGGTTCAGGTGAACCTCCTATTCAGGAAAGCCTAAGCACTCCTCCATGAAGGAGCTGCCCTTCCCGGCCCTAACCTAATACTCCGGACATAAATTTCATATGACCTTCGCTATGCGTCCACCCACTCATACCATGAGGGTTCTCCATGACATCATCAGAAGAACCCGGACTCGCCCATTCTTGCGTATGAGCATGTCCAGGAATCCTAGTCATGGGGGCTGCCTCCCTGTTCCTGAACGCTACCATGATTCGTCCTTTTTTTTTAATAAGGCATTTTACGTTAACACAACTGCACAGCAACAAAACGTATACTGTACTGATAAGTAATCACCTGACAAACGGCAGCAACGAGTTATGTGAGAGTCTTTCATATACAGTGTTGGGTACCGTTTCATTATAGATTCGGTTTTATGTTGCTCGCTCTGTACTACCTCATCCTTCAAACACTCTTGACTATACTCCGTCTGATTTCCATTTTTTTGGTCTACTCAAGGAGGCGCGATGTGATAAGATCGCACTCAGACGATGTGGTAAGATCGTACTGGCAATGATGACGTGAAAGAAAATGTACGAAATTAGTTTCGATATCATCTAGTCAAAGATTTATTTACAGCCCGAATAAATAAACTGATTCGGAAGTAGGAAAAGTGTAATAATGTTGCGGAAAATTATGTTGAAAAGTGAATAAAATTTCATATTAATTAAATAAGCCGTTTTTGCTCTAGAGCAATTTGTCTCTTTAATTATTAAATGACTCTTGTAAAACAAAAAAAGTATAAAAAACGTAAATGTTGAAGGAATGAAGAATTTATTGTAGTAGTAATTACGAAATAAATGCAATGAATCGTGGTTATTTTACATTTATAATTATAAGACTAGTTGGCCGAAATTATTTTGTACCGAAACTTACCGTATATCGTAATGCGTAAAAATCATATAAAATTACATTTATATGTACAAATATCAGTGCATTCGTGTTGTAATTACATTTGTTTTTCGTAATTGTTGACTATTTATTGTTTAAAGTTATCAATAAAAACTACGGTTTTTTATTAATTTTAAAGATTAAAAAACTCTTATAATAATCTTGAAAGAAGATACGGTCCTATAAAAATCAAATAAGGAAATTTATAATACTAAAAACGATTTGATAAACGCACTTAAAAATTGTACGGACACATGATCTGAATGAATTAAAAAATAAAATATAAATAAAGTTTCGAAAAACTTTGGAAACTAAAAATCTAAAAAGTGTACCATAAAGGAGATGAAAGAAAAATTTTAAAATCTAAAGATAAAAGAGGAAGACAATTTAGATAGAATGAAGTACAAAAATCATTTAAATGGAAAGGTACTGGAAGATGAAAAAAGAAAGAGAACTAGAAGAAAACGGATGACATAGAGAAAATGAAGGAAAAAGAAGAAAACAAATAATATTGTCGTTGTCTTTAGTAGGCAGCGTCAAATAAAAAAAAAATAATTATAAAATTGAAAAATAATCTTAACTGAAATAGTCGTTACTAAAAAAACAGAATTGGTCGTTAATTTAAAAATCATTGATTTTAATTTATGCTTTGGATAATGAAAGAAAACTATTAGCTGTTATTATACAGTTAATAGGATTAATTTAAGGATTTTTTTTTATGATTTTTTTTTATTTTAAATTAAATCTATTTATATTAAAATGTAATCAAGGATGAATAATTTTCAGAATTTTTTTTTTCAATTTATTTTTATTAAAGAAAAATGTAATTTTTCTTTTAAATAAACTTCTGATTAATAATCCTTGTAATGAAGAGTATATATATATATATATATATATATATATATATATATATATATATATATATATATATATATATATATATCATGTTTAATTGATTACTATTTCCTTACAATTATTATTTAACTACGTTATTTATCAATTATTTATTAAAAACACCTTTCAACCATTACTTTTCTTTTCAAACGAAACAATGTATTATGTTTTATTTCCTTGTAAGAAAGTAAAGGAAGTATTGCGTCACATAATTAATTAAAATTTTTTATTAAAACTGAATATCAAAAAACCAAATATGGTTTCTTACACAAACGGTTTTCCATTGAGGGTCAATTTTACTTCCTTATACTTGTACTAGGAATTATTGTAATCCCGAAAAATTTCGGCTTTCAGATATCAACGGAAATATCCATTTTGATCATCCCTGAATCCATTTTGACTAATTTCGGCGTGACGTCTTTACGTACGTATATATCTCGCATAACTCAAAAAGATTAGCTGTAGGATGTTGAAATTTTGAATTTAGGACTGTTTTAACATCTAGTTGTGCATTGTGCACTTGACTTTTGATTGCAATCGACTGAACCAAAATTGTCCAAAAAAGCCCAAAATCCAAAAAACAGACTTTTACTTAATTGCAGTTATAAGGTCTCATTGAGAGCTTTTCAATAATATATTTATTATAATAATACATCTAATATATATAATAATATAATATATCATAAATGGTACTTATTTTTATTGGTTCCAGAATTACAGCAAATTATAATTAATGAAATATTTGGATCAAGCGGAAGGCACATCGGTTCGAATCAGATATCATCTCATTTTTTTAATTTAAGTATATTGATTTATTGACAAATCTCAGATTTAAAAAAAAAAAAATGTTACGATAAATAATAATTCAATAATAACAAAATATATATATATATATATATATATATATATATATATATATATATATTAAGTTATTAATGATATAAAATTCTATGTAATTCATTTAAAAAAAAGTGTATGTAATTTAATAGGTGTACAAGGAAGTTATGTGGTGTCCCATCAGATTTATTTTTATTCTAATTATAAATTAGTGGATGACAAATTATAAATTACAATGAAGTAATTCATTTTTTGTTTGTTTTTTGTTTTTTAATTATTTTATCTTTCTTTACTAATGGAGCGTACGTCATTAATAATATTTAAGAATCAATGATAAACGTCAACTAATGATGATATGTGGTCCAATCATAAGTTTGGATTTAATGGGATGAAAAGGGTGAGAATGATGAAAGAAAAAGGGATAGAGATAAGAGAGAGAAGAGTAGAGGAAGAGAGAGTTGATGAAAGTAGAAGGGAAGGATTGACAGAAAAGCAGTAGCAATGATCGAAAATGTAACAAGAACTAACGAGGAAGCATGCCTGTCATATAGAACATGTTTACAACTGTCGCCTGTCTAATGAAACAACCAAGACAAAGAGAGAGTAAGAAAAGTTAGAGTGGGAGTGTGACAGAGAGAATAGTAGTGGAATTATTATAGGATCCGGTGTATGACGAGAAGGCGGGGAAATCTACCGCCTTCCGCCACCACCCATGTCGAATGAGATGCTGAACGGGACCTAATAACGCCAAAATAATACGTACAGACCCCCCTCCCATTTACCTCACTCCATCTACAGCTGATGACGGCTTAATAAGCCCTACACAATAGCCCACTGCCAAATTAATTCTTGGCTTAGGTCCCCTACCGCTCTGACGTCCGACCCGAACGTCGTTCGGTCGGGAGGGGTTTTCTAAAAGAGGAATAAAGACAGGACGGGTATATAGTTACTGTTGTTACTGCGTAAGTTCACTTCTCCAATTTGTATCTTCTGTACAAATATATAACACGTAAAAATATACACGTCTATTTTATATATATATAAATAACGACGTAAAACCTTAATCATAAGATACGTCTAAATTTGACAGGTTTTACAGAATTAGGAAAATGTTTCTTAATGAACACGTTTTTCCCTTCATTATATAGTAGGTGTTTAATTTTAACAATTTTGCTCGTTTTGTATTATATATTTTTTTCTCTCTTTTGTTGTCAAAAACAAACAGATGTATTGTTACAAACCACAATGACATATGGGATGGTAATTTTGTAGAACTATTATTACAAATTATTCATGCAGCGTATTATTTCTCTTTTATACAATGCAAATAGTGACATATCCGTTTTATATGTAACGCATAATTTTCAAAACGTTTTTATACTCGTATTTACGATTTACAATAATTAAAATTTTATTTAAAGAAATTAAATTTTATCCTACTTCGGATTTTTCAAGTATTTATTTAACAAGATAAAACATTTAAATATCATTATTTAAATGAAAAGTACATAAAATTTTATTACACTAATCATTTTTGATATTTTTTTCATTTTTTTTTTTTTTATTGAATTATTAATTATCGTAACGTTATTTTTTTTACAATCGAAGATTAATAATTGTTAATAAATCAATACATTTAAATAAATAAATGATTGTTATTTATTTAATAACAATTACAGTTTCGTGCTTATCCGATTAGAAAATTAATTAATATTATGTACTTGATAACTTATTTTTTCGGCGTAACAGTACAAGGTGAAAAGATAAAGATGCTACGGTTTGCTGATGATATAGTAATTCTAGCCGAGAGTAAAAAGTATTTAGAAGAAATAATGAACGGCATGTATGAAGTCATACGCAAGATCTACCACATGAAAATAAACAAGAACAAAACGAAGGTAATGAAACGTAGTAGAAATAACCAAGATGGATCTCTGAATGTAAAAATAAGAAGAGAAAATATTATGGAGGTAGAAGAATTTTGTTTTTTGGGAAGAACTACTAAAGATAGACGAAACAGAAGCGATATAAAATGTCGAACAGCATAAGCGAAACCAGCTTTCAGAGAGAAATATAATTTGCTTAGATCAAAAATTAATTTAAACGTCAGGAAACGATTTTTGAAAGTATATGTTAGGAGCGTAGCTTTATATGGAAGTGAAACTGGACGATCGGAGTATCTGAGAAGAAAAGATTAGAAGCTTTTGAAATGTGGTGCTATAGGAGAATTTTAAAAATCAAATGGGTGGTTAAAATGACAAATGAAGAGGTGTTGCGGCAAATATATTAAGAAAGAAGCATTTGGAAAAATATAGCTAAAAGAAGAGACAAACTTATAGGCCACATATTAAGGCATCCTCGAATAGTTTCTTTAGTATTGGAGGGACAGGTTGAAGGAAAACATATTGTAGGCAGACAACGTTTGGAATATGTTAAATAAATTGTTAGGAATGTAGGATGTATGGGTTATACCGAAATGAAACGACTAGCACTAGATAGGAAATCTTGGAGAGCTGCATCAAACCAGTCAAATGACTGAGGACAAAAAAAAACTTATTTTTTATTTACATGTATTAAATTTTAGAAAATCTGTACTGATTTTTATGAAATTAATATTAACAGATTCGTATGATTTAACCTAATTTTACGATCATCTGAGAAAAAAAAAAGTTGACAAAAAAATTTAGTTGAGATGCCTCACCCCGAAATAACAAAAAAACATATCAAATTCATTCAAAATTAATATTTCTTTATTTAATGATGTATTTTGGGTGTCGGAAAATAGAAAATTAGTAAAAATTTACATAATGATACAAATAAAAAACAAAACAAAACTCAACAAAAACGCAACAAAACTACTAAAAACATCACTAAACATCTAAAAACAAGCAACAAAACGAAAAAAGTAACAGAACTATTAACGAAAACTGTAAATATAACCACGAATACTCGGAGCAAGAAAAACGCAACCGCAATCATCAAGAGCTGAACCTAACCTAATTAATTATTTATTGCTTAAATAATCAAAAAATTACTATTGATTAGTCAAGGTTTGCGAGCGAAGCGAGCGTAGGTTGTATTATTTATTTTCATGTTTATATCTTTAAATACAATGTTTCACTATGATTTAAGTATTATTTTCCATTGTGTTATGCGTTATTTGTATCACTATGTAAATTTTTACTAATTTTCTATTTTCAGACATCCAAAATACGTACATCAATAAATGAACAAATATTAATTTTGAATGAATTTGTTATGGTTTTTTTGTGATTTCTGGGTGAGGCACCTCAAATTAGACAATTACCCCAAAAAATTACTAATGACAGATATTTTTTTCAAATTGTCTATTCAAAAATTTATTAAACAAAAAAAAGTGATTATAAGTGAAATAAAGTGCTTGATTTGAGAGTTTTCTAATATATACAAATAATATATGTAGATAAATAATATACTATTTTTTATCTACATATGTTGTTAACGTATATATATATATATATATAGGTGAGGGATTCTTAATCAACACCTAGCAATAAACTAATAAAGATATATTGATAAAAACTTGTATACACGTGTCTCGTACGGTATAAGTGCACCCTTATATTTCAAAAAAAGGATTTTTTGAAATTCCATGTTTTAAGTGTTAAAATGAAGTAAAAATTACGTTTACTATTTTTAATTTCTCGGTAACAATGAAGATATCATAAAATTTACCTTTTATGCGTGTAATCTATAAACGTTTTATGCATGTAATCTACAAAAACAGATTTATAGATTTTTTTTTAAATTCACATTTAAAGGGTTAAAATGGATTTTTTAAACCCGGTTTTTTTTAAAAAAATTTTAGTAACAAATGAAGTTATCAATTTGATTTTTGGTGAATGAAATCTTCATACGAATATCTACAAATGAATTACGAAATCTTTTTCGAAATTCAACCTCGAAAGGAGTGAAGAAAAGTATAAAATTTTGAACAATGATTACAAATTTCAAACTAAATTAAATGAGATATTCACTAGATTGGGGATTGTAAATACTCTTCAGATAAATAACTAAAAACCATTTTAAATTTTTTTTTAATTTCGATTTTTTAAAGGTTGCAGTGGTGGGGGATCAATCAGCACATCCACTGCCAGTATTACTGAATGTGTGTCGTGACTGACTCCAGTTGCCTCCGGTTACCCCTGCCACTTACTACCTCGCATGCAACCCGATATAAAAGAGCAACAGCTTCATATGTAATGATCTAAGGTTGCAAACCGTTCGCCAGGAAATTTCTCTGGTCAGGCTACGGTATCAAAATCATTTGGATTGGCCCCCGAAGTATTTGGTGGTCAATTTACTGGATAACATGATCAGTGATTTTTCAAGATTGTTACGGAACAATATTCTTCGTTTGCCGTATCGTTTCAATTAGGTGATTTTATGGTCTGGCTGTACGGAATGCTCCTCTTTGTTATCGTTAAGCCACCAGTCGCTAGATCTGTGAGTACTTAATGTTTGTTCAAATATAGATCTTATTTAGTTATTGTTCCATTATCTTGCTGAACAGATTGTATCTTGTGTAGTTATAATATAAAAAAAAAAATTGGTTAGGGGTTATCATAGATCGAAGAATTTTGTGGCAAAATTGTTGTTTTTCAATAGCTTTATGTATTATCCTATATATTTCCATTTAACATATTTTAGATGCCCCTAAGGAGGGTTAAACGTTTTTTAGATATGGTCTCCCAAAACCTAAAAATATATAGTTTTGAAGTAGGAGCAATTTGTAAGATTAATTTTTTATTTATTTATCTATTGAAAAAATACTTAAGTGTTAAATTTTGTATTTTAGGTTCCATAATTTATAATATAGAAATACATTTTTTAAGAAATAAAAAATTATTTTCAAAATATATTTTTTGTTTTAAAAAATAAAAATTAATTTAAATGTCTCACAACTATTCATTTCTTTGAATACAAATGAATGTTCACAATCACCTGTTATATTTCTCCCCTAGTATTCAGTTGAACATTTTTAGCATTACCGAAAATATTACAATTTTTCTATAACAGGTCTGTTAATTTTTCTGGAAGAAAAAACTATAGTGAGAAAAATATCGTATGCAAAATGATTTACGAAGAGTGTAAAAACGTACAGAACTAGTTATCTACTGCGGAAAACGAAGAAGAAATTTCATATAAACATAGGTTTGGAAACGATTTGTTAGAGAGTGTCAGTCTGCCGAAATATTTCGCTTTAATTTATTAACAATCGGTAAAATTAAACCAAATTATAATTCTTGGGACCTAAATTAAGAGATAAATTTAGTGATGTAATATGAAATTTAACCTAAAAAAATTGAAAAAAATGGTCCCAGAACTATATTTTTAGTAGTTTTTCAGCAATATATTTTAAGCAGTTCTGTCTGCCCTTAAAAAATCGAAAGGAAAATCCTTCAGAGAATTTACTTTTTCTGAAAGAGAGAAGAAATATCTACAAATTAAAATCAAATAAAGAATTTTTAAAGTCTAAGAAGATTATAAAACCGCAGTTAGTAAAACATGATTAAAATTTCTCGGACATATGATCCCAATGAATCTAAAAACATTAATGGTTGAAAAACTTTGGAAATTATAAAGCAAATAAAAGTGGAATTTTAAAACCTAAGGATAAAAGAGAACTGTGTACATACAAAGAAGTTCAGACAAATAATTTATAATGTAAAGGTTCTTATATGTGAAGAAAGCAAGAGAACCAGAAAAATAAAGAGTGCAACCCGATAAATTTAAATAAATATAGAAAAGAAGATAAGATAAAGTAGAAATGAGATTGGCTTGGTCCCTGGTAGGCTACGTCGAAAAAAAAATGAAAATATTGGAGTAAATATTAATGTATGAAAATAATACTTTTATATAAAAAGCCGAAAGTTTTTCTGTTTGTTTGTCCTCGCATCACGTGGAAGCTACCGATTGGATTACTGTAAAATTTGCAGGATACATTACTGTTATAGTGGGAAAAGTATTTAGCCATATACCGAGGCCCTAGAGAGCCCCTTGGGTTTGAAGTTGTGAATTAATGATATTCATTAAAGAACGAAAAAAAGAAGATTAATCCTATTACTTCATTAACTATGTATCTGTCACCATAGCAACAAAAATAAGTTATGAATTTTTCATCGTCAAAAGCTCTGATAATTATTACTATTTTGACTTTTGTAATTTAGTTTCTTTTTTCAGATTTCTCTAACGCCTGAATAATTTAATTGCTGTTATTTATCAGTATAATTCTCACAATTTTTGCCAAAAATTACTAACAAAATAAATAAAAAAAAAAGAAAAATCATTACCTCAATTCAAAAGCATGAGTGGTAACGAACAGTACGGTGTCCAGAGGGCGCAGCCGTCTGGCTAGACGGTGCGAGGTATGGCAAGCAAAGCGAGGTCAAAGGCCCCGTGCCCCGGGGACGGCTCCAGGATTCGTCTGGATCGACGGGGCCCGGGATTCCAGGCTAGTAATTATAAAAAAATTGTAACTTCATAACTCATGAAAATAATAAAGATAGATTCGGTCTAGTATCAATTTGAAAGTATTAACTGACAAGAAATATTTGTCTATATATATATATATTTTTTTTTTTTTTTAAATGTAAAACAACTGCCGAAAATTGAATAATATTTATTTAATAAACTAAAAATTTAAAAATTCATAAACTAATATAAAAACCATAATAATAATAATAATAATTTTTTTTTTTTTAAATAAGTTAATTTTTAACTTAAATAATATTGCAATACATCAAAATTGATACTAAAAAAAGAAAAACTGAACAATAAACACAATTATTTTTATAAAACATATTATTGTTTTATATGATAATAGTTAAAATCTTTTTCTTTAACTCGCTTTAGAAATAATCAAATCTTGAAACTGCTATTTCTTTTGATCTTTCGTATGAAAATCAATGAAATTTGATACACGTATGTAACTTCTATGACAATACAGCGGTGTCGGAATTTGATATGACCCACCACCACACCACCACGCGTTACCCCTAAGCTAAATTCATGTATTTAGTTGAATATTCCATTTCTCATGAACTATCGTATGAAAATGATTAAAATTTGGTACACGTATGTAACTTCAATGTGTAAAAATAAATATTTTTACTTTTTTTTAGTCTTAAAAAAAAAAATACAAAAAAAATTACAAAAATATATTTGATTACATATAAAAAATTAGTTTTTAAAAAAGATTTTATTTAACTAATATTAATATTAACATTAATAAAAAAAGGAAACAAATTAGAAAAACCCTCTAAAAAGTAAAAAATATATTATATAAATATCTAATAAATAAATGCAATAATAAATAAATTTTAAAATTAAAAGTAAGGAAAATATTTAGTTAAATAAAAGCGTGACGCAGTTTGTATAATTTATTTAAAGCAACACAAAATTTATTTTTAAACAATATTATTTTCTAGAAATAATATTGTAAATGTATAATTTTTGTAAATGTTGTGTTGTTAAATAAATAAATAATTATAAATAAAAACTGCGCCACGCTTTTATTTAATTAATATTTTCATTACTTTTAATTTTAAAATTTATTGATTATTGCATTTATTTATTAGATATTTATATAATTTATTTTTTACTTTTTAGTGCAATTTTTATATTTGTTAATATATTATACTTTTTTGTTTAAAATTCTCAATTTGATTTAATTCTTATTTTTTACTTTTTTAGAGGGTTTTTCTAATTTGTTTCCTTTTTTTTTATTAATGTTATTATTAATATTAGTTAAATAAAAGCTTTTTTAAAAAAATAATTTTTTATATGTAATCAAATATACTTTTATAATTTTTTTTTTGTTTTTCTGAAAATTTTTATAATGTGCTGAATATTCAAGATCAATGTAATGTGAAGAAAAAAATAACTTCAAAAATTTCAGTAATACTTGTGGTGTCCTTGCGGTCTACCGAATCCGACAATGAGAAATCATATGGTTTATTTTTTACCCTCTCTTTTCATGCTAAAAAAATTGCATTAATCGTTTTGATTGATGGTTTCATATAATTTAGTAAAATTAACTGGGATGTGTTGTTTTCCCGTATTCGGAAATTAAATATAAATTGGTAATTTCCATGTCATATTAAACAGAAAATCATTTCACTGTCAGTTCAAATAGTCTCACTAATTTCTCCTTCATTATTTATTACAATAATAATGTCGTCATGACGTATTTTCGTTTTTCTTCTCCTTTTATCTAATCGTTCTATTTTTACGTATCTCTTAGTGTTCTATTTTTTCTGCTACTTCTGCATTTTCCTTCTTCTTATTTATCATCTTACTCTATTTTTTTCGCCTACTTGTTTCTTCCTTTTCCTCATTAGTTTCATCTTTTATTTTATTTCTATCCTTCTTTTCCGGCTTTTGCTCCATTTATTCTTTTCTTCTTTCTTTTTTATTTTCCTTCTTCCATTTATTTACCTACTGTTTCACATTATTCTCCTTCTTTCGCATTTTTTCTTTCCCTCCTTTTTAGTTTCATCTTCATCGGTTCTTTCTAATTTTGTATTTACTAGTCTTGTAAATAGTTTTTTACCTTTTCTTTATCGTTCTATCGTTCTTTCTTTTTCTTTTCTTCATTTTCTTGTAGCTCTTTTTCGTGTCCTTTGTTTCCTTATCCCTTCTTCTTTTATTCCTCTTATCACATTTATTTTGCATCTTCAATTGGATATTATCCTACATGTTAATTTCAATCTTCATGATGTTCTTTAGCCCTAGTATATATCTAGTAATATCCACTGTACTGACTTCCTGTCTATATGACGAAAAAAAACATTCCTTTTCTTTGTTTTTTATCCCAAGAAAGTTTTTGAACATTTGTTTGTTTTTCCAATTAAAAAAATGACGAACATTTTGAGAATCACAGAATTTTGGGTTACCTATAAATTGATAATTTTTAATCTTAATATGCTTATTTTAATTCTAACCTGTTTTCTCCTTTGAGTATTACCCTATACATGACTTCACTGAAAAGTTGAAGTTGGTATTTTCAACTTTTCAGTCACAAAAAATGTAAGCTGTAACTAGCACGCTACAATGGAATTGACTAAATCACGTAGTTCAGAAGTGTTATTAGAAAGTTTATTATAAAGAAATTTTTCAGCATGATTTATATTTTAACTCATATTATAACGATTAACCATATTTTGAATTTCATTAAATCTCAACGTCAAATAAATTTTTGAAAGTATCTCTGTAAAAATGATTAAATAAAAAGCTTAGACAATTTTTCTATTAACCCAACGGGGTTGTAAATTAAAAAAAAATCTTATTTTCCTGAAGTTTATTTCATGCAACTTTATTAATAAACCATCATCCTTGTCACGGCTTCGCCTGCGATATACGGTTACTTGCCTTTCCCATCGCCAGGGGATGATTAGCTAATCAGGGGTTTCTGCCCCTAGACCTCATGGACCTCTCAGTGTTCATTAAACTCATGATTGTGAGAATAATAATTAAAAAAATAAATTAAAGCTTGTTCAATTTTTAAAAATTGTAATTGTAATTTCTTCGGAGCAACAGTTTGCTTAGTTAGCATAGGACCCACAAATTGGAATGATTTTTAAATATTTATCTTAAGAGTATTTGCAACCCCAAATCCAGTAATTATCTAATTTAGTAAATGGGGAAAATTTTCAATCATTATTCGAAATTTTTTTTATTTTTCTTCATTCATTTTTTTCAAATTACAAAAACATTTATAAAGTGATTTTTAGGTGTTTACAAGAAGATTACACCCACCAAAAATTTGAAGTTATATCTTCATTTATTACCGAGAAATTAAAAAAAAAAAAAAATAGTAAATTTCATTTTTATTCCATTTTATCTATTTAAAATCGGAATTAAAAAATATCCTTTCTTAGTTCCACTTATACCGTAAAAATAACGAGTAAACAAATTTTCATTAATTTATCTTTAATGGGTTATGGTGGAGGTTGATCACTCACGATATGTTATCTTATTAATCGACTTCAAAAATAAGGTTATGTATTCGATCTTCAGAGGATGATATGTATGAAAATAAATAAATTGTAGTCTTGTACAATTTCAGGTCAACGATTTCTAAGATGTGTGGTTTACTGAAACCAAACCAACAAACAGCTGGCCTCCGTGGCGCGAGTGGTAGCGTGTCGGCCTTTCATCCGGAAGTCTCGGGTTCGAATCCCGGTCAAGCATGGTATTTTTCACACGCTACAAAAAAATTCGTTCATCCCATACTCTGAAGCAATACCTAATGGTGGTAATGGAGGTTAAAAAAACACACTAAAGAACACCGGTATTCACGATCTAGTATTCAAATCCCTACAAAAGTAATTGCCTTTACTAAGATTTGAACCTTAGAACTCTCGACTTCGAAATCAACTGATTTGCGCGACGAGTTCACCACTTGACCAACCCGGTGGTATAATTTATTACCTAAGAGGAACAATAATGCCTGGTTTTAAATAATTTTTATTTTAATTCCTAAGGAATGGTTAATATTAAAAGAAAATATTTCTTAATTACTTTTTAGTTTAAACTTAATTTTAAAAATAACTGCTTCATCTTCCTAAATAATTTGAAAATAGAATAATTAATGATCAGGGCTTTTAGGTAATCATTGTCGCATTCATATATAATATCTTCATTTATACATTTTTTTAATAAAAATAACTATTATTTATTATTCAAATTTAAAAAAAAATAATTATGTTGAGTATAAATAAAAATAATTTACAAAACAAGACAGTAAAATTTATTTTAGTAGGTACTACATATATTAATTGAATTTTGTATAGTTTGCTTGCTAAAATATAAAGTCAACCTAAAATCAAACGGAATAAATTCACCACGATTATAAATTCTTTAAAACAAATTTAAAATGTTAAATTAATAGATTACAAATCATTCAGGCATTACAGAAACATCAGGTGAGTTTATATATAAATTACCTACAAAAAAAAGGTTTTTAGTATTGGAGAGTGCTGGTATTGGTCGGTATAAAAAATATATATGTTACATGTAGGTCTAGGTTTACTATGTTGAGGTCTTGCGATTTTAGAGAGATGGGAAGGGATTGATTTTCAGTCGGTGATAGTGGTCAATTATTCAAAATTGAATCAGTTAAGAGGTTTCCGTAGCCATTGATGACGTCATGATGTTTTACCCCCACTACTGTAACATCTACTACTACTAATACTAAAAGCACTACCGACATTACAACTCCCCCTCAGTACATGAGCATTAACATGAACAGCAGCACACTACCGATACTAATAAATCCCTTTCTATAACTATACATTCTCTATACATCTTGTTCTATTATGCATGTTAATATCATACATACGTAAATACCACTATTCATTCAAGTAGTTAATACATAAAATACGTAAATACATAGGTCTTCATGCATACAAATCAATATAACTAGAATACATTCCAGGAATAAACCATAAATCAATCTAATATGTTTACCTGAAATGACAACAGAACTATTTTCTATTTTATATTCAAAACTCGTTCAATTTGAATTCTCTTTGTAATTAATTATTTAAATCAGTCAGGAGAATGATCAATTAAAAAGGAAAAAAAAGAACAAGAAAAAATCAACGAAGCTTCCAATTTACTAATCAAATGAACAAATTTACTCAATGCATTGTCAATTTATTTAATGAAAGTTTAACAAATTAATGAACTGATCAGTGGTTTTATTGTGCTTAGACTGTATTATTTATCATGAACAATTTTCAAAATCATTAGTATTCCTTACAACGATATTTCATTTAAAACATAAAATTATCTATTATAATTTAATTCAAAATAGATGAAATTTCAATTTTTTATGTAATTTATAAAAATATATACTATTTATTTTTAAATCTGTAATTATATAATTAATTAACATTTTATTTTAAATCAAAATAAATAAATAGAAATTTAGCGTACAACAGATTATACAGTTTTATAAATAGGACGTTTTAATACGTCTAACTTATTAGAAAGTTAAAATTTTACGTATTATTACGTCATAAAAAGGGATTATAGTATTAAACATTTGTCTACATACAATATAGTCATTTTATAATGTAATATTCATTTAAATTAAATTATTATAATAAAATGAAAGTCATTAAATAATTCTATAAGACAACGTTGACAAAGAATAGACCTGGTTTCAATCTTATAATAAGAAAAATTATGAAGGAGTTTTTAGACAAAGCTTTAGATTAATTAATATTATTAATAAGGAGTTGTGAGAATAAAATCATTTTCTTTTTATGAAAAGTTGTCCAAATCATGATTGTTCATAGAACTGGTAAATCAGATCATGAAATTTTTCAAATAATTGAATAAAATTATAACCTATCCTTTACAAAAATAAAAACAAATTATTATTCAGACCATTAAGACTGGTAGTGATTAATACAAAGCTTATTTATTATTAACTATGAATTCAAGTCTAGATCAAGCGATAGTTCTAAATAAAACGAACAGAAGAAAATTCAATGAAAAACTAAGTATTTATTGACTTCCTTTTTATTATAAAAAAAAATGTTTGGTCAATTAAAACATAGCTCACACAGTGATAGAGGCTCACAGTTCAGAGTTCATTAAGTGAATTCATTAAAGTTTGTGCTTCAACCGGCAAATCGCCACTACAACTTGTGTGTGTGTATATATATATATATATATATATATATATATATATATATATATATATATACATGTATATTTAGGGACAAGGGAAGCAATTTTAGGCCTCAGATTAATAGTAGAAGGAAGATTAAAGAAAAACAAACCAACATACTTGGCGTTTATAGACCTACAAAAGGCATTCGATAACGTAGACTGGAATAAAATGTTCAGCATTTAAAAAAAATTAGGGTTCAAATACAGAGATAGAAGAACAATTGCTAACATGTACAGGAACCAAACAACAACAGTAACAATCAAAGAACATAAGAAAGAAGCCGTAATAAGAAAGGGAGTCCGACAAGGATGTTCCCTGTCTCCGTTACTTTTTAATCTTTACATGGAAATAGCAGTTAATTTAGATTCGGAGTAACAGGAAAAGGTGAAAAGATAAAGATGCTACGATTTGCTGATGATATAGTAATTCTAGCCGAGAGTAAAAAGGATTTAGAAGAAACAATGAACGGCATAGATGAAGTCCTACGCAAGAAGTATCGCATGAAAATAAACAAGAAGAAAACAAAAGTAATGAAATGTAGTAGAAATAACAAAGATTGGACCACTGAATGTGAAAATAGGAGGAGAAAAGATTATGGAGGTAAAAGAATTTTGTTATTTGGGAAGTAGAATTACTAAAGATGGACGAAGCAGGAGCGATATAAAATTCCGAATAGCACAAGCGAAACGAGCCTTCAGTAAGAAATATAATTTGTTTACATCAAAAATTAATTTAAATGTCAGGAAAAGATTTTTGAAAGTGTATGTTTGGAGTGTCGCTTTATATGGAAGTGAAACTTGGACGATCGGAGTATCTGAGAAGAAAAGATTAGAAGCTTTTGAAATGTGGTGCTATAGGACAATGTTAAAAATCAGATAGGTGGATAAAGTGACAAATGAAGAGGTATTGCGATAAATAGATGAAGAAAGAAACATTTGGAAAAATGTAGTTAAAGAAGAGACAGACTTATAGGCCAGATAGTAAGGCATCCTGGAATAGTCGCTTTAATATTGGAAGGACAGGTAGAAGGAAAAATTGTGTAGGCAGGCCACGTTTGGAATATGTAAAACAAATTGTTAGGGATGTAGGATGTAGAGGATAGTCTGAAATGAAACGACTAGCGCTAGATAGGGAATCTTGGAGAGATGCTTCAAACCAGTCAAATGACTGAAGACAAAAAAAATATACATGTATATATATATAGACTCTCGGTAACGCAAGGATTCCAACACGCGATCATACATCTAAATCGTTTCAGTCGTTGAACTGCTGCGGTGGAACAAACATACATACACCTTAAATATATTACACACCTTTTTGGGAAGTCGTGTAAAAAGTAATAATAATATTACATTTCTTTAAAAAAAAGTCTGACTTTTTATTATGAATTTTTAAATTATTACATTTTTTGCAATAATGAAAATATGTGTTTGTTCAACAATTAATCTATGTACTCAACAATCATCTCTCTTCCATTTTTTAAAAATATATATATAACAGGATGGATAAATTTAAATAAAATAACTCTTTCATATTATGAGATTCTGTAATGAAAAATATTAGTAAAACGACAATGTGTAAGATGGTAATTTGAGTAATGTATGTTTCATTAGGTAGGAACATTACCCAGAAAGAGGAAATGGAAGATAGTCACTGGGAGAGACAGAATAAGAAAAAATCTGATGTGGACACCGCATGAATTCCTTTTACGCCTATTAAATTACATATACACTTTTTTTTTAATGAAAAGTACATAAAATTTTATTTCATTAATAACTTCTGTTATTTTTTCATGTTTTTTTTTTTTTTATTATTATTGAATTATTATTTATCGTAAAATCTTCTTTACAATCACATCTTAAAAATTATTAATAAATCAATATATTTAAATTTTAAAAAAAAGTTAAAAAAAGGAAGATGAAGTATGATTCATTCACCTTCTTAGAAGGTGAATGCACAAATATCATTAATTAAAGCTTCATTTGGCTATAACTCTGGAACCAATGAAAATAAGTACCACTTACGTACATAGTTGAAAAGAGCTCAATGATAACTTTACTGCAGTTAAGAAAAAGTCCAAAATTCAAATTTTTGGACTATTTTGGACACTTTTGTTTCAGTCGACTTCAATCAAACTGAGAGATGCACAACTAAATGTTACAACAGTCCTAAATTCATAATTTAAACATCCTACGACAAATCGTTTATGAGTTATATATACATACGTACGAACAGAAGTCACGCCAAAACTAGTCTAAATGGATTCAGGGATGGTTAAAATGAATATTTCTGTTGATATCTGAAAACCGAAATTTTTCACGATCACAATACTTCGTACAAGGAAGTAAAAAGGATATATTTTTTATTTGTGAAAACATCATAAAATTTAAGATATTAAAATTGTCAAGCCATCTAAGAGAAAACAAAAAAAAGAAGTAAATGAAGATTTACAGGAAATAAGAACAAAAGTTATATAAAGGTGGAGATGAGAATTATTTACGTAATGAGGTATTAAGAAAATATTTGGTGATTTATGTGATATGATGATGATGAATAGAAAATAGAAAATAAATTGTTATATGACTACTTCCTTCTTTTTCCTGTTTAGCCTCCGGTAACTACCGTTCAGTTAATACTTCAGAGGATGAATGCGGATGATATGTATGAGTGTAAATGAAGTGTAGTTTTGTACAGTCTCAGTTCAACCATTCCTGAGATGTGTGGTTAATTGAAACCCAACCACCAAAGAACACCGGTATCCACGATCTAGTATTCAAATCTGTGTAAAAATAACTGGCTTTACTAGGACTTGAACGCTGTAACTCTCGACTTCCAAATCAGCTGATTTGGGAAGACGCGTTAACCACTAGACCAACCCAGTGGGTTAAATGACTACTTGGACATGAATACAGCTAGCTACAAACTGTACCGCTACCATCGTACATATTTGTTGTGTATTTTAACTAACTACATAATAACCTTAAAATTGAGTAAGTATATATATATATATATATATATATATATATATATATATATAAGATAAAATAGTTCATATAAAATAAAATCGTATTAGATAAAAAGGATAAAAAGTGCGTTTCTATCTCATTTTGTTTTTTCTATTGTTTGAAAATAAAAATAGCAATAAATTGGAATCGGGTGGATTAGGAAAAAATAATTGGGAAAATTCCCTTTTTCTTATATATTGAAGAATTATTTTACGCTCCTACAAATCAGTAAATATGTGTAGAGTTTGGGTAATATAAGTATTTTAGTATGACTAAAAATCTAATAATTTTATAAAATAAAAGATTTCTTTTACTAAAAACTGAATCATTGTTAGTAAAATATAATTAAATTTTGTTTAGAAGTAACAATTTACTCTATTAGGTTAAACAAGTTAAATCCTGATTTAGAAAAGTAATATTAGAAATTTAACACTAGTAACAAACTATTATACTGACGTATAAAGGTTAGTTTACAGAATTTGATGTATCCTGATCTCAAGACAGACCGGAGTAGTGTTTTAGTTCAGCGGGTTAGTGTACAAAGGATCCTGGAAGAAGAAAAAAAAGAATAATGTTCGTAAAATTAGCGTTAACTTGGTTTTATAGCGAAACTCAATGACATTAAGTTACTCTTTATAAAATGAGTTAGTTATATAGCTATTAAATAAAGTAAAAATAGAATTACTTCCCTTTTTTAGGTTACTAAAATTTTAACCGTATTTTTTTAATTTATCTATTTAACGAAACTATTCTCAATCATTCATTACTACACTTTATTTATTATTTATTTTTTTCATTACATCAAACAACAATAATAGATACCAGAAAATTTAGTAACTTTAACAATAGAGTTCATGGTTTATGTAGGCAACTTTATGTAGTCAGAACATTTCTATACATATGCAGGAAAACTATAAATAAATTTCTAAGTTAAGTAGCGTATAGAAACACAGAATAACTTTATACATATATAAAACAGTTTTCAGACAATAAATTCCCTTTTGTATAAATTTAGCTTTAAAACAAAAAGTAATGGGATGACCATTACAAAGGAAAAATTTATTACTCCAATAAATAGGTTACAGAAATTTATCTAAAGTAAAACAACGGTTTCATTATTATACCTTGTTTATTTAAATTAAGTATAGAATTTTTTTTTATGAAAAAATAAATATCTATGCTGTACTTATGTTGCAAATTAATAACAACTTAAACTTAATAACCGCATAAAAGAAAAAATCTTATTTAAATTTAACGGAAATTTTTATTTGATTTCTAAACCATTTTTGTGTTTCAATGAAATAATTCTATTTTATTTACAAATTTACATATAAAACTGAGGGATTAGTATTATGTGAGCATTACGCAGCGGTGTGCCAGTCTGAGTTGAAAGTTTCAGTACACTATTTTACCTAATTTTACTCTTCCACCTCTAGTCACGCAGGGGCCAGACCTAATCCAATTTTATGTACGCAGCCCCTGCGCAGTCACCTTGGCGCTTTTGTCACCGAATTAGAATAGCCAGAGCGACGTCCCCAGGGGATCATCAGTGAACGACGATTCCGAGGAGCCCCCGCCACCCACCCACTAATGTTGGCCTCCCGCAGCCATCCGGCATCGGTCGCTCCGCTACAGATCAAGTGCAGATTTCTAGCCTGCCAGCTCTTCTCCTTACTGCTTTGTTTCGAATAACGGCTGACACTGCAATTGTTACTCTCGTCCAAGCAACTCTTGTCACCCAACATTACACTTATAAGATTATCCACATTTACTGCGCCGTGGCCCATTATAGCGGCCCTCAATTCTCACCACCTCGTGCAAAAAAACACCACATGTTCCGGCGTATCCTGCTCTCCACAGTCATAGCAGCATCTCGATGTATTCCTACTCATACGGTACAGGTAATCTTGAAAGCATCCATACCCTAATAGAAACTAGGTGAGCATGTAATTGGTACCAACGTGCTTGTACTCCACCCAGCTCCTGACGTCACTGATGAGCCGGTGTGTTCACCGCCCTGTCTCCTCCGCATTCCACCTATCGTTCCAAGCTCTTAACATTTCGTCGACAGCCACTTTCCTCTCACTCCCCAAAGCAATAGAATGTCTCATCCTAGACTGCAGGTCCATCGGTGGCACACCAGTTATGACTGACGCCGCCTCTGCACCTTTCGTCCGGTACCCTGCGATAACCTACAGATTGATGAGCCGTCTTTGTTGGCTCAACAACCTCCTTCTGTTGCGTGCCCTATCAAAAGCAACAACCCAAACTGACGCCCAAATATAAAATTTAATCTTTCACTTTATCTCTTTTTCCCTGTTTCCCTTCTTTTCTTTTAACTCTTTTCTCTTTTTACCTTTTCCCTTACTTCCCTTTTCCCTTCATCTCTTTTTCCCTATTTCCCTGTTCTTTTTTCTTTTCCCCATTTCCCCTCTTTTCTTTTAAATTGGACCAGTAGCGTAAATCGGTCTAGTAGTTTTTTAGTCTGTAGCGGACTCACATACGAACATTGCCTTTTATATCTATAGAAGAAGAAAGTCTGTATATTTCTTACTTTGTTTCATAAATATCTCGACACCGGTGCCACCTAGCGGGTATAGTTATTGAAAAAAATTGTTTCTTTTCGCATAATTAATATGTATTCTGAATGTGAGCTAGATCGGTCCAAAAATACAATTTTTCCGAATATCTCAACCCCCAGCGCCATCTAGCGGGTCCACTTTTTTGCAGAGGTATTTCTTTCCATGTAACATATATTCTGAATATGAGCCAAATCGGACCATAAACACAATTTTTCAAAATATCTCGACCACAGCGCCACCTAGCGGGTCCAAACTAATTCAGAAACCTTCGTGGGTGGGCGAACTTATTACCAAAGTTTCAGTGCAATCGGATGAACGGTTTAGGAAAGCATAAGAGACATATCGACAGACAAACATTCATTTTTATATATATAGATTTAGTTATAACTCAATTTTATTATTATTTTTTACTTTTATTTTTTTGGTCCTTAGTTTTTTATTTTTATTTTTTTATTAAATTAGCAAATTAAGTTGGAATATCGGGTTAAATTTCATCTTCACTTGCTGGTTGACTTAATGCCTTTTATTTTGATGATATAGTTATAATGATTAATTTTTCTTTTATTATTTTTTGACCTTCATTTTATTCAACATTACTCACATTGATGAATCAGTCAGTCAGGACATGTTCTTTTATATATAAGTATTCATAAAGTATGGCAACCCTTAAATGACTAGACCATAGTGAAAAACGAAAAAAAATATTTAGCAAATGTTGTTAAATACCTTTTATACGAGACAAACACATTTCCACACTTAAATGAGGTGCCTAAAAAATTTTGAATGCAAAGAATAAAATTATATCATCATTATAAAGACCATTTAAAACCGAAATATTTGACGTAAAAAACATCGAGACACGATAACCCTAACCAAAATCCTGGATATTTAATATTTTTTACAGCTAATTTCAGGAGTTGTCAACGGAACTAGTAGTGATCGTGTAATCAAATCGTTTCGATATAGGATATTTACTTAATTTTTTGTTTTATATAATTTTAATAACATTAAAAGTTATGTCTTTTATTTGATCATTTATTACACCAAATCTGAATTATTTAAGTGAAACAATTCGATAAATATGTTATAAACAGTGCCTTACTTAAATTATTACCTTTAATAAATTAAATTTTCTATTGTGAAATGATACAAATTTAATTTTCAGTATTATTGTTGTATTTTATTACCCTTTGTGAGACTACTATAATTATTTTACCATTGTTCCATTTTACATTATTTAAATTAACGTACTCACCTCCCCCACAAACACACACGCAAATTCACGGACGTCATTTTACTAGTGGTTATCCATATTCACGATATGAATATATCATAATTGATATCTATTACCGTTATTTTTAATTAAAACATTAATAATATCTATAGTAATCATTTTAATTTATAACGTAAATATTATTATTACTAAAATATTATTGTTAAAAGTCATTAATATCGATAATTAATTAGCAATTTTGAATTAAAACTGTATTATTATTTATTTATGATTAATCTTTTGTTTTATTCACATATTCAATACTAAAAAGTAATTTAAATCATACATAAATATCAATTTCTCTACCCGATAAAAATTTAAGGATTATAAATAATTATTACTTCCTTGTACGAAGTATTGTGATTGCGAAAAATTTCGGTTCTCAGATTTCAACGAAAATATCCATTTTGACCATCTCTGAATCCATTTTGAGTAGTTTCAGCGTGACGTCTGTATTTAGCATAACTCAAAAACGATTAGCCGTAGGTTGTTGAAATTTAGGATTTAGGACTGTTGTAACATCTTGTTGTGCACCTTCCCTTTTGATTTAAATCGACTGAAACACAATTGTCCAAAAAAGTCCAAATTCCAATATAATCTTGATTATGGAATTTTTCTTAACTGCAGTAAATAAGCCCTCATTGAGAGCTTTCCGACAAAATATCATAAGGGGTACTTATTTTCATTTGTTTCAAAGTTATAATCAAATGAAATTTTAATTAATGAAATATTTGGATCTTACAAGGGGAAGGCACATTGGTTTGAATCAGACATCATCTTCTTTTTTTAACTTTTTTTTTAATTCAAATATATTGATTTTTAATATTTATTAACCTGTGATTGTAAAAAAAAATTACGATGAATAATAATTCAATAATAAAAAAATGAAAAAAATATAAGAAGTTATAATAAAATAAAATTTTATGTACTTTTCATTTAAAAAAAGATATGCTTATGTAATTTAATACGCGAACAAGGAAGTCATGTAATATCCACATCACTTTGTTTTTTCTTAATAAAATTGAAATTTTTTTTAACAATCAAATATACTGGATTCTCTTGAATCTATCTTCTCTCAATTTGATTTTGATTCCTAGCAATGAAAATTCGTTATCTTATACAAAAAAAAAACAAAAAAAAACACATAACATCACATCACACAAATACTAATTTGTGCAAATTAGTACTAATTTGTCTTGTGCAAATTAACGTGAACAAGAGTATATTTTCAAAAATAATCTAATTAATTACATATAAAGAGTATTTTAATATTTCATATGTCATCATCGCTCTTTAATAACCATTTTAATTCTTTTAGGAATTGAATCTATAAGTGTTTTATATATTTCTTTAATGTCTTGATCGTGAAACTACACCTTTATTACAACTAAAATCATTTTCTCTTTGGTAATGCAGTCCATTTTTCTTAATCTTTTTTAACAGTTGCTCACAAATTTTCAATTGGTTTCAGGTCTGGTGAATTTTCAGACCAGTCTAAACACTGAATCTCTTTTTGAGAAATGAAAACCTAAACTTTGTTTGAGTGGCAAGGAGACAAATCTTGTTGAAAAAGAGCGTTTTGGACTCCAAGTAAACCTGTAAGTTTTTGAAGTACTGGTAGAGCCCTATTTTCCAATAGGATGTACTTTTTACTGCGAGATGTACATGTACATGTTCATCATTCCAGAGATGTACTAAAGTTTTAGATCCAAAGTAGCTTAAGTATACTCAAAAATTCTTTAAGGGATGCTTTACGACTTGTTTGATAAGTTTTGGCGTTCGTCATCGCTTCTTCGCACATGTGACAGGCTTACGCCCTGAACTATAAAATGACTCTCATCAGAACAAAGCACTTTTTTCGAATCTCATCATTTTTGTTTTTGTATTTTTTGGCTCTTTTCTTCTTCGTGGCGTCCATAAGAAGTTTTCTTATAGGGCTTCGTGCCTTGCGACCGCTTTCCAGAAGTCTTCTGCGTACAGGAGAATAGTGAATTTTTACACCAGCTGATCTCTCTGTAACTCAAAATTATTTTTCTGAGGATTAATTTGACTTATTCTACGTAATACAGCTTCATCTTTTAAGATGGTTTTATGTTTTCTTCCGCAGCGACCTTTTTGTTGGGGTGAATTTGTACCTGTCTCAAGATTTTGTCTAATTGGCTTATTAATTACTTCTAGACTAACCTTACACTCTGTTACTATCTGTCTTTTAGTCATAGGAGTATGTTCATTGAGTTTTATTATCTCGTTTCTTTTCTTAGGAGTTAAATCCATATTACTACTTTTCTAAATTTATTAACGAAATCACAAGATCACTTATACTAGAGGAAACAAAAATAAAATAGGTAAGCAATACATATAACCTCTCAAAACAAACAAGATATTTTCAGGAAATACTTGAAATGGAGGGAAACAGCTGTAATTCATCAAGAATCAGTGATACAGTATAACTAACTAAAAATTACTTCATGTTCACATTAATCTACACAAGACTGTATTATAAATTAAAGTATATACGTACTAAAAGCACAGAAAAATTGACTTCTTATCCTTCTAAGTTTAGGTGAACTTTCAAAAAATTATAATACAGATATTATAAATGTATCATTTATTTGTAAGTAAAATTTATTATTTGGCTCTTAAAAATCAACTAAGGTCGTATCTGACCTTGGTATTTGCAGATTTCGCATTATATTTTTGTAATAGAAGGTATACATTACAAAAGAATATATAAATAAATAAATATCAAAAGAAGATGATTAGAAGAGAAGAAAGAAAATCTTGGAAACATGTGAACTAGGTTAATAAATATACACGTATATTAAGACATAATATTGGAATATACAAAAAAGAAACCCATAATTGAAGATATAGAATATAGTAAATATGTTGAACTTAAAAGATTAACGTAGAACAGAAAGAAATCAAGAATAACACGAAACTATTAAAATGGTAGATGCTATAAAAATCAAATTAATATTTTTAAAAAATTAAAAAATCCCTTTCGGTACGCCGGAAGGCGGAGGTACATTTCACCAGTTCTAAGTAGAGGATTAAAAAGATTTCACCTTAAAGTTAAGAAAAATTTCAAATGCGTCAATACGACAATGGTTGCATGTGAAAAAAAGTTTCACATGTTTAGCTTAGTACAATCCCCATCTTCTTACATTTCCAGCAAAGTTTTGATCATCACTTGCCGTAACGGTTGGTCATATGTAAAATTTTTTCAGAAAAAGTTTTAGTTAATGTTTAGAGGACTAACGACCACTATAAATCGATTCGAAACTGTGGCTATTAAGGAAGGTATAATTATTTTTGTCTTCAAAACCCAATTTTTTCCACCCCCTGGGCCAATGGTTGGTGATAACAAAAAACTTTACTTACATAAGTTTAAGGCCCTTATCCAAAGAATAATAGAAACTTTAAACGAATTCAATATTTTACTTAATAAGAAAGTTAGAGCGATTTTTTTTTATTCGGAAAAGCCCATCCCCATTTCCATTCCCATGGTTCGATTTTGGCTGTTATCAAATTCGACCGAGATTTTGAAACGAGTTATTTTTAAGGAACAATTTGAAAGTGATTGGGGCAAAATTACAGCAGTTATCGTGTCTACAATAAAGGAAAATATACATAAATATATATATATTAATGTGTATATAAACTTTTTAGCCGACGGAGATTTTGGGGTCTGAAGTATGTGAAACGCGAAGATATGTCAAAAGTTTTTGGAAGTCGAATCATGGTACCCATTACAGTAGGTAGTTTTCTTATAAAATCTACCTAAAAGTAATCTTTTTTGAATTCAACATTTTAGCTTACCTGAATAATTTACGATATACTAAATTTTATTCAAGACTTATGTTGCAATAATTAAGAGTATTTTTTTGTTTAATTATAAAAATATAACAATAAGATTACGAATATAATCACCGAAAAAACCTGTTTAAGAATTATACAAATAAAAAACCCAATCGTTTTAATCGGTTCTACAATTCATAATTTATAATTAGATAAACTACATATATAAAATGATGATTCACTTGATTAAAGATAAAATAAATACAGCAATTTCATATCAAACATAAAATGATATACTTTATTTACGGACAGTATCAGGTTATTTTTTTCTTTTTACGTTTTGTCAAAAGCCTATATGATATGAGATAACAGGTTATAGAATGATAGGGGCTAATAGTATAAGTCCAGGAAAAGATAAGACGACAAAAATTGAGTTCCTCGCATGGATACTAAGATATGAAGTATTTTGGAAGGCTGTCAGGATGGGAATAGGGAGGGTATTGGAAAAGGAAGTAAAAAAAAAAGAAAGATAGATATCGAGTTGAAGAACCAGTTAAGACTTAAATATATATCCCTACAGAACTTTTTTTTTATATTGGCTATAAAAAGATGTCCATCTTTCAGTTGATGTAAGATATCCTAAGGGATTCTTCCCAACCAAAAAAAAAAAAGGAAAAAAGAACACACTTCCCTACTTATGATTTTCAGTACATTTTTATATAAACACTAAATACTTTTTTTATAATATATTAAATATCTAGACTTTACCTAGGTGATGTAAAATTATTTAAATTTATTATTACGATTAAAAAACTGTAGATATGAACATAAAATTAATTATAAGTAAAAATCTAAGTTAAAGGAAGGTTGTGAAAGAAAATTAATTATTTTCCACTTAAAGAGCAGTAAAATTTATATTATTCCATCATTCAAAATATATATATAGTAAAAACGAATGTTTTTCTTTAAAATTCTTAACGTCTTTTTATTACTTACAAAACATGTTTTACCTTAATTAAAAAAAGACATTCTGAATTGGTAAACCAGTTAAAATCTTTAAAAAATTGCACAAAACGAGATATCTCATGATTTTACATTATCGCGATTAATTCACCATAATTCAAGCTTATAATATCGAATAGACATCATATAAGCTTATAATATAGAATAAAAATTTTGTAATCTATAGAAAATGCTTTGCCTGTCTGGGAAATTTTGGATGAATTTTATTTCGCTACGGAGTGTGGCAAACCGTTTTCTATTGTTTAAATTGTTATAAAACGTAACTTTGCATAACTCAAATTACAAAATATTGTATACAAAAAAAGAATATCGAGGTTATTAATAATCATAATAACAAAATGTTTATTTCAAAATGAAAATAACTACAAAAAATTTGATCTGGACACACATGACTTCCTCGTACGCCTACTAAATTACATATACACATTTTTATTGCACTTCATTTAAACTAATTTCATTTGAAAATGAGATATGATCCTCCAATTCTTTAATAAAGTAGAAGTTACACAATTGCTGAAATATTAGTTTTTACTAAGATCAAATATTTACACAATTATTAATTCAACAATCTTACATGAAATCTTAGGTTAGAGTAACAAGTTTCTTTGTTACTCCTATTACTAGATCAGTATTATTCGAATCTTCGTGAGTTGCTGATTAACAAACGTTTCAGATTTCCTGTGTATCGTATTAATAAAAGTTAATAACAATTAAACTATTCCGTTTAGAGAACTCCTGTTTACTGATTACAAATGTTAATTTCGACTTTACGGTGTAAATTATTCCGTTTTTATTATTGGATTACTTGGTAAATAATCAAAAATGAAACAGAAACAGTTATACTGGAAAAAGAAAGATAACATGAAGAAATATATCTCAAAAAAACGTCAAGAAGATGAATATGAAGAGGTAGAAAATGTTAAGAACAAGGGAAGAATTAAAAAATTAAAAGAAGATGTTAAATATAAAGAGGAAAAAATGTTAAAATCAAAGAACAAATAAAAAGATTAAGAGAAGATGATAAATATAAACAGGAAAAAATGTTATGATCAAGGAAAGAATAAGACGATTACTAGAGGATGATGAAATAAAGAGAGAGAAAATTAGAAAATGTGTACACAAATTAAGATCAGAAGATTCTGAAAGTCTGATCTATCAAACCAAAGAGGTATTAAATGATTGGCAATAAAAAACAAATAAACAATATGATGTTCAACTTTGACTTGGTGAGAATATTGCCCGACAATATCAGAGGAGTAATGAACTAAAAGATAAGAACATTTTGCAATTTATTAAAGAGTATATATAGTTCAGTGTATATATAGTTCTTGTGAGGGCCTATTTTTTAGTCACTCTGTAGTTACCGTTACTGCAGATAAAATTAAACAGAAATTCCAGAATAATTAAATAAAATTAAGCAGAGAGTAAACTAGAAAATCCAAAAATAATAAGATTTTAATTTATAATTTTCAATTAACACTAAATACTCGTAATCAGATGTTTCACAAAATCTCTTGCAACATATACATAAATGTAATAATGCCTATTAGATTACATATACACATTGTTATACGTAGATAACATTTTATTTCACTAATAACTTCTGTTTTTTTTTCATATTTTATTTTTTTATATTATTATTGAATAATTATTTATTGTACATAAGTTTTAACAATCACGAATTAATAATTATTAATAAATCATATATTTAATTTAAGAAAAAAATAAATTAAGAAAAAAGAAGTAAAAAAATAAAAATGGAGATGAAGTTTGATTCGAACCGATATATCTACAACAAAACCTAATGCACCTAACCTCTAATTTATCAAACATATAATTACCCCAAACCCCCTCCTGTATGTTATCACTGCCGTCGTTACCGCTTCAAAACGTCCCATTTACTTTTCATCTTTATTTCATAGTTAGCCAAAAAATTGCTCCATATATTATTCAAACCAAAGTTACTGATTACACGTTCCCTTACGTGATCTACAAAAGACAGCAAAGAAGTGAACGTAATGCCCGAATATTTCGATATTCGGGCATTACTTTTAAAGCTATTTTAATATTTAATAACGTTTACATAAAGTAATGAATCACATATAAATTTATTAAATAACTCCTAAAATTAAAAAATAATATTCTTAATTTTGGAGTCCATTTCAAATTGTAAGAGTTTATTGGGCTTTTCTGATTTCCAGAGACATTATATATGTTAACGTTTCCTTCATTAATCACAATGTGATCAAGAATCATGTTGCAACATTTGATCCAAGTGTTGAATGTTAGCACTGAGCACCTATTGTTACGCGACACATGTCCAACGTATACGAGAATTCATCCCATACTTTAACCAGTATGTCTGTAGTAATGGAAATGATAGCGGCTTTAATCCTGTGTCTCAAACCGGGCAGGTCAGTAAGTGGTGGAGGTAGATATACAACATGCATTATAAAACCCCTAAAGAAAAAAAATCACATGAGGTCAAATCGGGTGTCTTTGAAGGCCTCCTCAAACAAGCTGTATGATTGGTCCATACCGACCGATCCAGTGATTTTGGAAGACGTCATTCAGTCGATCCCGTACAGTTATGCCAGTAAAGAGGCGCACAATCTTGTTCCCGAATAAAATTTTAGGTCCATCTTGAATTTGAGGAAAGAGTATACTTATCCAAATAAGCAACTCCTGTTACGCTTGCTTCAAAAACATTTAAATTTGGGTAGTCCATTTCAAATTGTAGAATTCATGAGGATTTTCTGACTCCCAAGTACGGACATTGTATATGTTAACGTTTCCACTAAAATGAAATATTGTCATCATTAAACACAGTACGATCAGAAATCATGGTGCAACAACTCGATCGCTATTTTGACACGAACAGCAAAGTCAGTTTTTTTTTTTGTCTTCAGTCATTTGACTGGTTTGATGCAGCTCTCCAAGATTCCCTATCTAGTGCTAGTCGTTTCATTTCAGTATACCCTCTACATCCTACATCCCCAACAATTTGTTTTACATACTCCAAACGTGGCCTGCCTACACAATTTTTCCCTTCTACCTGTCCTTCCAATATTAAAGCGACTATTCCAGGATGCCTTAGTATGTGGCCTATAAGTCTGTCTCTTCTTTTAACTATATTTTTCCAAATGCTTCTTTCTTCATCTATTTGCCGCAATACCTCTTCATTTGTCACTTTATCCACCCATCTGATTTTTAACATTCTCCTATAGCACCACATTTCAAAAGCTTCTATTCTTTTCTTCTCAGATATTCCGATTGTCCAAGATTCACTTCCATATAAAGCGACACTCCAAACATACACTTTCAAAAATCTTTTCCTGACATTTAAATTAATTTTTGATGTAAACAAATTATATTTCTTACTGAAGGCTCGTTTAGCTTGTGCTATTCGGCATTTTATATCGCTCCTGCTTCGTCCATCTTTAGTAATTTTACTTCCCAAATAACAAAATTCTTCTACCTCCATAATCTTTTCTCCTCCTATTTTCACATTCAGTGGTCCATCTTTGTTATTTCTACTACATTTCATTACTTTTGTTTTGTTCTTGTTTATTTTCATGCGATAGTTCTTGCGTAGGACTTCATCTACGCCGTTCATTGTTTCTTCTAAATCCTTTTTACTCTCGGCTAGAATTACTATATCATCAGCAAATCGTAGCATCTTTATCTTTTCACCTTGTACTGTTACTCCGAATCTAAATTGTTCTTTCACATCATTAACTGCTAGTTCCGTGTAAAGATTAAAAAGTAACGGAGATAGGGAACATCCTTGTCGGACTCCCTTTCTTATTAGGGCTTCTTTCTTATGTTCTTCAATTGTTATTGTTGCTGTTTGGTTCCTGTACATGTTAGCAATTGTTCTTCTATCTCTGTATTTGAACCCTAATTTTTTTAAAACGCTGAACATTATATTCCAATCTACGTTATCGAAAGCCTTTTCTAGGTCTATAAACGCCAAGTATGTTGGTTTGTTTTTCTTTAATCTTCCTTCTACTATTAATCTGAGGCCTAAAATTGCTTCCCTTGTCCCTATACTTTTTCTGAAACCAAATTGGTCTTCTCCTAACACTTCTTCCACTCTCCTCTCAATTCTTCTGTATAAAATTCTAGTTAAGATTTTTGATGCATGACTAGTTAAACTAATTGTTCTATATTCTTCACATTTATCTGCCCCTGCTTTCTTTGGTATCATAACTATAACACTTTTTTGAAGTCTGATGGAAATTCAGTAAGCTTTCAAATCCTGGTAAGCTGTAAACAGTATGTAGGCGTGTGTAAGAGTTTCCGTATTATATTCTACACCATCATCACTAGAGAACTGCTATTTCACCGTTGATCTTCCTAACAAGTTTTTTTTTAGGATTACGTTGGAAAGACTCTCGGACACGTTCAATAATTTCTTCAGACACCCTCGGTAATCGTAAGGGTACTTGAAGACACTGTATACACAGACATCCGGTTTTTTCAAATTGACTTTGTATTTTATGAATGACACTTGGATATTTTCACTTTTATTGTCACTTGGAGGGTAAAAATTAAACTTTCTACGTAACGCATGTAAAACTAGTAATTGACATTTAGAAAACTGAAATGTAGGCTTTTTGTTGAGGAGTCGCCATTTTTACTTGCTGCGCTTTCAAACGGATAGATAAGGAATTAATCTACGGGCAACTAAAAGTGACCTTTATGTTTCTTTGGTTTTGACTATTAATTCAATACTGTACTGTCATTCAAGAAATATATATTTTCCAATATTTCTTTTTTTGACAAACAATAACTTTTTTTGCAAATTTAAGTAATTTTATTTAGGTTATATTCTTTACACGTACTTACATCATAACATTTGTTTGTTTATACAATTGTCTGCTTAAAAATCATCAACAAAGAAATCAGTCTAAATGTTTTTTTTTACTATGAAAATTACAAAAATTGAGGTAAATTTAGCGATGAATTTATTTGAATAACTTCAATGTTGAATGGATAGAAAAGATGAAATAAATGAACAAGAAATTTATATTTAAATAAATATAGTATTGTGTAATTTAAATAAATTTAAATTTCATCGTTAACCCTATAAAATTTTCGTTTATCTTGTAAACGGACATATACAGATTGTAGACAATGTGAACGTAGAATAAAAGCTGTTATACAAGGAGACTTCTTCTTTATTTTTCCTTTTAGCTTCCGGAACCACCGTAAGGAAATACTTCAGAGAAACGATATGTATGAATGTAAATAAAGGGTAGTCTTGTACAGTCTCAGGGCAATTATTCCTATACAAAGAACCTGGGAAAACTTTAAAAATTATCGATTACTACTTGTAAAATCCTTTAATATTATTGAAGACAACGAACATTGAATATTCTCCATAAACATTTTTCAGTATAAAGGCAATTTATCCACATGAATAATAACCAATAATAAAATAATGTTAAAACTGATTGCGTTATATTAAATTACTTTTTCTCGTATGTTACATTAAAAAAAATCTGATTTGGACATCACATGACTTCCTTGTACGCCTAAATTATAAAATACACATTTTTAAAAAATAAAAATTACATAAAATTTTATTTCATTAATAACTTCTGATATTTTTTCATTTTTTTATTTTTTTATTTTTTATTGTTATTATTGAATTATTACTTATTATTAAACTCTTTTTACAATCAGAGATTAATTAATAAATCAATACATTTAAATTATAAAAAAAGTTAATAAAAAGGAAGATGAAATCGGACTGATGTGCCTTCGCCTTGTAAGATCAAAATATATCACTAATTAAAGTTTTATTTGACTATAACTATGGAACCAATGAAAATAAGTACCAGTTATGATATATTGTAGAAAAGCTCTCAATGAAGGCTTACTACTGCAGTTAAGAAAAAGTCCAAAATCCAATTTTTTTTTGCATTTTGGGCTTTTTGAGACACTTTTAGTCCAATTGATTGCAATAAAAAGGAGAGGTACACAACTAGATGTTACTACAGTCCTAAATCCAAAATTTCAACATTCTATGTTTTTGAGTCATGGGAGATATAAATGCACATACGTACGTACAGACGTCACGCCGAAACTAGTCAAAATTGGATTCAGGGATGGTCAAAATCGTTATTTCTGTTAAAATCTGAAAACCGAAATTTTTCGCGATTACAATACTTCCTTTAATTCGTACAAGGAAGTAAAAAGGAAAAATGTATGTAAAACTAGATGTTGATTTTTTTTTAATATGTAAAAGCTACTTTTGTTAGATAAAAAAAAAACATAGTTTAAATTGGGGATTTTATTAAAGAAAAATCTCGAAAGATGATTTCATGTAACTGTTAAATGTACTATCAATAAATTATGATAAGATGCTTTCAAACTAATGAATCGTTATAAATAGTACTTTATTTACTTTGGTGACGATTTTATATAGAAATAGTGAAGTAATATATACAGATTTTTATAGTAGATATATATATTTTATTGTTAATTAAATATTTTTCTATTAAACAGTTCTTACTTTTAAAATAGTCTTCATATAAATATTTTTTTCTACAAGCACCAACTTCACCGACTTTTTTTAGTTATAGATAAAAAAAACCAGTTAACTTTTTTAATTTAAACTTAAGTTTAATTTAATTAAAATGAACTCAAAAGTTATAAAAAGAAATAAAAAAAGGGGGAAATTATATAAGAAGTAAAATGTAATAGAAATTTAGTTAATTTTAACTTAAAATTATAAAGGAATTCATCGAGATTCGTTGAGAAAACGTAGTCTGTAAGATGATACTGGGTGAAAAGTTAAATTAGAAAACGGAAAATACAATAAACAGAACGAGGGAGAAGACGAAAGAGACGGGAAAGGGTGGTAAATTGGTGGATAAATACGAATTCAGTCAGGAGTAGAACGCGTATAAGAGAAAGAGTTGGTGCAGTAGTGTTTGTATATTGTTATATAATCAGTAGTTGTGTATACGAGGAAAACTGGTGCGTGCGGTACAAACAAGGTTTTGGGTTTTAGGTTCATAATATCTACAATGTACCACCAGATGACGCTGTACTAGTACCAACACTATTGCAATAAAGTCCGTTAATTTACTATATATATACTACGAGACGACGTAGACCATCTTAACCGCTACCGACTGTTTCATAGTGAATAAAAAAAAATTAACTCTACCCCTGTATTCCACTCTGCTTCACCTTCGCTGTTTTTGGACCAGACTTCATTTTCTCATCCCTTCCTTAATCGGGAAACAGTTGGTCTAAAATGAACTCAGGAAATATTCTTCATGCTTCATATTATTATATTAATTTTTTAATCCGGGTTTCCTTGTTTTAAACTATACAAAGTGAATGAAAAAAATTAAATTAGTTTTTCTTGTAATGATCTTCTTTTATTAAAATTAGTAAAAAAATTATACGGTTTTTTTTCCTATAAGTTATTTATCTGTTTGTTTTTTAAAAAAAAAACATATTAAAGACACGAAAAAGTGAGTTACATAACTTTCCAGTATTTATGAAGGAATCTATCTATCCTCTTCAAAAGATTATTTTTAATTAAAAATTTATTGACATCACAAACAAGTTTTACTAAATTTCATGCTTTGATGTTAACAAACTTCTAAGATTCATTATCCTTCCTATATATTTAAAAATATTAAAGCTTTAAATTAAAATTTTAGCACCCCAAAATTTTATTTTATTTTAATAATTAAATTATACAAAAAATAAAAAAAAGTTTTTTATAATTTTTTTCATATAAAAAAATAAATAAATAACAAAAACAAAATAAATCGTATTAAAAAGTAAAAAATAATCTTGTTTTCACGAAAATTACATTAAAAAATTCTGATATGGACACCATATAACTTCCTTGTACGCCTATTAAATTATATATACACATTTTTAAAAGTATACAAAATTTTATTTCATTAATAACTTCTGATATTTAGTAATTTTTTTTATTTTTATTATTCGTAAATTTTTTTTATAATCAGAGGTTGATAATTATTAATAAATCAATATATTTAAATGAAAAAAAAGTTAAAAAAAAAGGAGATGAAGTCTGATTCGAACCGATGTGCCTTCCCCTTTTAAGATCCAGATATATCATTAATTAAAATTCTATTTGGCTATAACTCTGAAACCAATGAAAATAAGTACCACTTATGATATATCGTTGAAAAGCTCTCATGAGGGTTTATTACTGCAGTTAAAAGTCCAAAAAATAAATTTTTTTGGATTTTGGGGTTTTTGGACAATTTTGGTGAAGTCGATTGCAATCAAAAAGGGGAGCACCTCCCCTTTTTGATTGTGCACCACAATTGTTACAACGATCCTAAATTAAATTGAGGATAGGCTATGTTTTTTGTTACAATCTCTTTCTTTTTTTTTGGTATTTATTTATTTGACCATTTTTTTTTTTTGAGTGATTATTTTTTTTAAATTCTTTTTCTAAAAGTTTAAGTTTTTTTGATTGAATTTCTTGTTTTTTTTATGTCTTTTGTTTTTTTAAATAGAGGTTGTGTGTTGTTTTATAGTCTTGGTTATATAGGAGGTGATTTAAATTTAATTCGTTTTTATTATTTGATTTTTTTATTTATTTTAAGTATGTTCTTTTTTATTAACTTTTTAATTTTTATAATTTTCAACATCCTACGCGTAATCGTTTTTGAGTTATACGAGATACATACGTACGTACGTACAGACGTCACGCCGAAACTAGTTAAAATGGATATTTCTGTTGAAATTTAAAAACCGAAATTTTTCGCGATCACAATACTTCCTTTAGTACAAGGAAGTAGAAATGTTATATTTAGCATGAATAAAATGAAAAGCGATGGGCGTGCTCTAATTATAAAGTGGTTGGAGATGAGAGTTCCACGCTTTTCTTTTTAATCTTGCATACGTAACAACTTTTTTTTAAAATTAATTTTGTTGAAAAAATTGTTTTTTTGGTTTTTATTTGTTTTATTTTTTATTTTTTGAAAACCGTGTTTTAACTATTTTTATTTATTTTTTTTTCTACTTTGAACTGAGACAACGTATAATAGAAGCTGAAGTTACTATTAGGATTAACAGTGATAGACGTGTCCGGATAGCATGGATTCCCCGAAATGTCTATGCGCTGAATAGAACGGTGCCCACTTTAAAGAACTGCTTTGATGAAGTGTTTGCAAGTTTATTAAGTAACCATTTTGATATTTAATAATTAAAAAAAAAAAAAAATTATACGATTTTTATTTTTATAATTTTATTAACTTTCTTCTGTTACTGTTAAGTTTTCTATTTATTTTCATTTACATTATATTGTTCAAACATTGATGAATATTGTTCTTTTTTAAAATTGTATCACTTTTCCGATCCAGTTTGTGTGTTTTGTTTTTAATTAAAGTTGAATTTCTCAACTTTTTGTTTAATTTTAATAGATATTACTCGTACTTCAAACAATTTTCTCAGAATTAAATTCTCCAAAAAAATTAACAGGAAATTTTTATTTCTTTATTAATAAATTAATAAAGTTTTTCTATTCCGTACCTAAAAACGGTTATTTTCGACAAAAAATTTTTGTGTTTTACTCTTTTTCTTAAAATCTAAGTGAGGTAAAGGTCTCGAGTCACTTTTATTCAGTTACTTAGTTCGAAATTCATAAAGAAATACTAAATTTACCCTAATATTTTTACCCCAAGAATTATAGTACGGTTTAAATCCTCAGACGGAGAAGAAGTATAGCCAAATTGTTCTACAGCCGAAACTAGTTAAAGAACTCTTTTCGAACTATATTTATATAATTTCTTTTTTCTTATTTTGGCTATAGAATTATCTTGATAGAATTCCGTGCAATTTGGAATTACTTTGACTACATATATATAAAATATAAAAATATAAGAAATTAACGATTGAATATTGTACTGTCATCCAAATTACCTCGCAGTGTAAACTTTCGCCATTGTATGACGTCAGGAAATGAGTTTAATTAAGGTTGCCAGGTTTTAGGACACGGTTGAACCATCGTAAGTTAAAAGTATTTAATAATAAAAATAAACAATAAACTCGGATTGAAATTTGTATATATTAATTATTTAGGGAACAAAATGGTTTTCTGAAAACTTTTTATATTGATAAAATATATATATATATATATATATATAATAAATAACTTTTTTTTGTCTTCTATCATTTGACTGGTTTGATGCAGCTCTCCAAGGTTCCTTATCTACTGCCTTAAATCTCTAAAGAAAAAAATTATTTCCTGATATTTCATTTACATAAGATATCCTTTTTATACTGATGTGTAATATTTATGAAAAAGGGGAATTTCCGTCAGACTTCAAAAAAAGTGTTATAGTAATGATACCAAAGAAAGCAGGGGCAGATAAATGTGAAGAATACAGAACAATTAAATTAACTAGTCATGCATCAAAAATCTTAACTAGAATTCTATATAGAAGAATTGAGAGGAGAGTGAAGGAAGTGTTAGGAGTTTTTTCAACACTTTTTGTACAATCAATTGCAGTCAAAAGCGGAGTGTACATCTAGATATAACAATAGTCCTAAATCCAAAATTCCAATTTTCTACGGCTAGTACAAAAAAGTAAAACATTTAAAAATGACAAACTATCCTAAAATTAATATTTTATACAAATAGTAAATTAATAAATTATACACAATATTGATAAAAATAATTAAAATAATTCAGTATAAAGGCAATTTTCTGAAAAAAACATCTTTTTTAATAAAATTATTATAAAAATTAAGAATGACAAATTTAGCCTTTCGAAAATTTTGATCGACATGTGATTGAAATTTTCTATATGCTTCAAATGACGTATGTTTTTATTATGGACCTATTTATTTCACTTTTATAATATATTTTTCGATAATTTAATTAGAATTTATTCCACATATATTTAAATCAGTTTTTTTTTTGTCTTCAGTCATTTGACTGGTTTGATGCAGCTCTCCAACATTCCCTATCTAGTGCTAGTCGTTTCATTTCAGTATACCCTCTACATCCTACATCCCTAACAATTTGTTTTACATATTCCAAACGTGGCCTGCCTACACAATTTTTTCCTTCCAATATTAAAGCGACTATTCCAGGATGCCTTAGTATGTGGCCTATAAGTCTGTCTCTTCTTTTAACTATATTTTTCCAAATGCTTCTTTCTTCATCTATTTATCGCAATACCTCTTCATTTGTCACTTTATCCACCCATCTGATTTTTAAAATTCTCCTATAGCACCGCATTTCAAAAGCTTATAATCTTTTCTTCTCAGATACCCCGATCGTCCAAGCTTCACTTCCATATAAAGCGACACTCCAAACATACACATTCAAAAATCTTTTCCTGACATTTAAATTAATTTTTGATGTAAACAAATTATATTTCTTACTGAAGGCTCGTTTCGCTTGTGCTATTCGGAATTTTATATCGCTCGTGCTTCGTCCATCTTTAGTAATTCTATATCCCAAATAACAAAATTCTTCTACCTCCATAATCTTTTCTCCTCCTATTTTCACATTCAGTGGTCCATCTTTGTTATTTCTACTACAGTTTGTTATTTCTAAATCAGTTTACTAACTTAAAATTTTCTACATCAATCTCCTGAAATATCAGTGAAAAAAATATCTAACTCGCTAACAAAACGTTTCCTTACCTATGCTATTTTTATATGAACTTTTTTCTTTATTTTCACCAGTAGAACATTTCCTAAAAGACTGTTACATTCTTCATGAATTAATCTTTAAAAAAAACTTCTAAATATAATTGCAGCACGATTTTAAGTAATATTAAAGTGATCGTATATAAAATATTCAATTTTCAGTTCCTGACTAAGATAGTAAATTCTAAATTCCTAAAAACGTGTTGACTGTTTTCACACATGAAATATCTCAAAACATTTACAAATAAAATACTGTGATATGAAATAAAATTTCAAAGATCACAAACTGGTTAAATGAACCGTTCCCGTAGATCATTACCAAAAGAAATATTCTCTTTTAGTGAATAATCACCATTTACTGCCTTTAAAGAAAAAAAAATTGATATTGCTTTACATTGTAACTGAAATCATTAAATGTTATTTTTCTAGTTAAAATCATAATTAATTATTTAACTGTTCAATCTTTTTTATAGTCGCCTGAACGATTGAAATCATTAGCGACTCATCAGTAACTGTGTAAATGTACAAGTAAACCTGTAATCTTGAACAGGCTCAGGCTGACCATTCCTGAACCCACCGGGTTGGTCTACTGGTTAACGCGTCTTCTCAAATCAACTGATTTTGAAGTCGAGAGTTACAGCGTTCAAGTCCTAGTAAAGCCGGTTATTTTTACACGGATTTGAATACTAGATCGTGGATACCGTTATTCTTTGGTGGTTGGGTTTCAATTAACCACACATCTCAGGAATGGTCGAACTGAGAATGTACAAGACTACACTTCATTTACACTCATACATATCATCCTCATTCATCCTCTGAAGAATTATCTAAACGGTAGTTACCGGAGGCTAAACAGGAAAAAGGAAAAGGCTGACCATTCCTGAGATATGTGGTTAATTGAAATCCATCTACCAAAGAACACCAATTTCCTCGATCTAATATTCAAATCTGATTATACAATTACCCTTACTGGGATATGAACTTTAAAACTGTCGATTCGAAAGCATCTGATTAAAACGACGAGTTTACCACTAGACCAAGCCAATAAAAATAATTTGTTACTGAAATGACAAACATAAAATTTTACCTGATGAAATACGATTCACACTATGATAAACAAATAATGTTCCCTCAGTTGAAATATTGGTAAAGAAAAATATTGTTTAACAATATAACACATATATAAGATACGTGATATAAATTAATCTTCTCGCTAGAAAATCTACCCTCTTTTTTTCTAGAAAAGAAGACAAATCATATTGTCAAAGTATAATAAATAGTAAATATTATCTTAGAGGGTGTTGATATTTACTCTAATTTCTCTTCTTTTTTATTACATTTCTGGATCTTATATTATATAACAGAGGGAGAAGTACTATCAGTCAAAAACTAGTCTCCCCTGCAGGAGTTTTGTACTTCTGGTCATCGCATTCATTGATAGTAGCATCACCTCGTATCATCCATTTTTCAATTAGTATTCTAAAAGGTGGTGATCATTTGTTGGCAGATTATGGCAAATTCAATAGTTATTGAATAGGGAGTGTAGAAATTGTTGATGGTATATCATAGAGCGTTATGAGATTATCTGCCTTATTATTCAGGTCTATTAATAAGTAAAGGATTTGAGAAATGATTACCGTTTTTGTATATTCTGGTTTAGAAGTTCAGTAATAGAAAAATATAACTCTAGCTTGAGTTCATAGGTCAACTGGTGAAACAGTATACAAACCTGATAGTATACATTTTAAATTGTTTAACTGTTCATTTTCAGAAATCTTTAGATCTATAATTAAAAAAATGACTAATTAGAAGGGAGTTCTGGATATAAATGTCGAGAAATAAACGATTTCGTATTTGTTTCTTCTATTTTACTTATAAATGTTGCTTAATCAAATGAAAGTACCTTTTGACCTTTAATCGTAGAAATGAAATTCTATTACAGATTATTTAAAAATATTAAACATCTCTTTTTTTATCTGCTATGTTTTACGACACCAGTAATTAGTTAATGTAATTTTAAAGTCTGTTTAGTAAATAATTATTGATTTTCTACACTGACGTTTACAAAAAAATCTGATGTGGACACCTCATGACTTCCTTGAACGTCTATTAAATTACATATACACATTTAAAAAAAATAAAAAGTATATAAAATTTTATTTCATTAATAGCTTCTGATATTTTTTATTATTATTCGAATTTTTTTTACAATCACAGGTTAATTATTAATAAATAAATTTATTTAAATAAAAAAAAAAACAAAGTTAAAAAAAGGAGATGAAGTCTGATTCGAATCGATGTGCCTTTCCCTTATAAGATCAAAATATTTCATTTGGTTATAACTGTTGAACCAATGAAAATACTACAACTTATGGTATATCGTTGAAAAGCTCTGAATCAGTGATTATTACTGCAGTTAAGAAAAGTTCAAAATCCAATTTTTTTTTGGATTTTGGGCTTTTTTGGATACTTTTGGTTCAGTCGACTGCAATGAAAAGGAGAGTTGCACAACTAGATGTTACAACAGTCCTAAATAAAAAAATTCATCATCCTATGTGTAATCGTATTTTAGTTATGCGAGATACATATGTACGTACGTACAGATGTCACGCCAAAATTAGTCAAAATGGATATTTCCATTGAAATCTGAAAACCGACATTTTTGCCATCCCAATACTTCCTTTACTTCGTACAAGGAAGTAAAAAAAAAAAAAAAAATAAATAAATAAAACAAAATGAAGTTCTTAATTTGACTCTCTATAATCATTTTATGCCACCGCATAACACTATACCAAATCAACCGATTCGATGTTTTTTTTTTTTATATTAACTTCCTCTGGTAGTCTCATAGTAAGTTTATCCGCGTACCGAAATGGAAATTCTTATTTATCGAAAATTAACATTTGCATTATATAGATTGATTGATCATACTTAGTTTTTTTTTGTTCAAATCTTTCTGATAGCTCACCGAGCTGGTCTAGTGATTAACTCGTTGTCACAAATCATGTAACTATTGATTTTCGAAGTCGAACGTTGTTTGATGTTCAAATTCTAGTAAAAGTTAGTTTTTTTAAAACGGATTTTAATACTAGACAGTGTACCGATGTACTTGACTGGTTGCAGTTCAATTAATCACACGCATCAGGAATGGTCGGTCTAAGTCTGTACAATACTATACCTCATTTAAATATCATACATGTGGTCGTCATCTCATTGGTCTTGGGGGGGGGGGGGTTGCTTATTTTTCATTAGTTGAACAGATTGCAACGTACGTAGGAAAATACAATACAAAACATTCCAATATTCAAAATATTATTTAATAAGATTGAAGAAAATGATTAGTAAATACAGTCTATAAGATAAAATATAATATTTTATAGATCAAGGTTCATATAAACAAAGATTCGGAAACGGTTCTTTAGCGGGTGTCGTCTTGCGAAAGTTTTCGTCCAGATTTTTATATCTTCGTTAAAATAAAATAACTTCGTAAAATGAGGAATAAACACATAAAGAATTTAACATAACTTGTTGGCATATCTGATCTGAATAAACTGGTACGATAAAGTTCACAGAAATTAAATATAAAAGGAAGAATTTTGAAGTTTATTAAAAACAAAGTATAACAAAATGTAGTGGATTTTAACTAAGTAATAAAGGACACTAAATTTTTAATATTACAAAACAAAAAAAGTTATATATTTTAGAAAATAAATCAAATATAAACAGGAATAATAAAACAATTTAACAAAGTTATTTTACGGTATACGTAAAGTAGTATTTCTTTATATCCCATTCTTTTGTCTTTTACCTCAAATTTCTCAAAAACTACTACAAATAAAGTTATGGTACCTATTTTTTTTCAATTCTTCAGGTAGATTCACATATAAAAAACCTCAAAATGAACCCCTTAATTTGTATCCCAAGAATTACAGTCTAGTTTTATTTAATTTAAGGCGCAGAAATATTCATTACGCCGATATTCCCCATCAAAGTGTTTCCGAAACTAAATTTATATGAACTTTCTTCTTTATTTTCTCCAATAGAACATGGGGTGGAAAGTCTGTTACATTTTTCGTGTTACACTCTGTTAATGCAGATATTTATGGAATAACGTTTTAACTGTAATTTAGTTTCACAAAATACTACTCGAAGATTTCACGGAAAATTTTCTTATAACCGAATATTTCTACACACCAGTCACTAATTGTGATAGGCAATCCTTTTTTTTTTTTTGAAAGAAGCGAATTTCATCTCAAGTGGCTCTATATCAACTGGAGAAAGAGTCCATTAGTGTATATTTAAAAGGATCTGTGCAAGCTTGTTGATCAGTAATTGACGCTTCTACAGTCTCCCTAGAGTTTACGGGTGGATAGTTGATCATTCTCTAGAGATGTCAAGAAACCCTTTGGGTGAACGGTTTGTTTCACTTCATAATCCCTCTATGGTTAAATCGGCTCTTATTATCATTTACCCCTTTTCCAAATCTTAACTTTTCCTGTAATGGAGCATTGTAAAGAATGTGAGGACTTTTTTGAGTTTTTCATATTCAAGAATACAGTTTCTAAGATATTGTGGTTTGATGAGTTCGCAAGATATTCTTGTACAAATAGTAATAATGGGTTATGGCTTAACCTCTAACTTTACTTCTATTTTCTTTAAATTCATGCGCTCTTTTTTTATTCAATAAACTTTTCATAATACAATATAATATAGATTCATACTCATTTGCTATCTAAATAAGGAAACTCTATAATATAATATCGTATTCTATTTTTTTTTTTTTTTCATTTATCTCACCAGTATTATAATGTTTATTGTATTTCGTTAATACTCGTAATATTTCTTAAATATTAACATTTTTTTATACGTTTATCTATTTTTTCAATATCTCTTAAATACTAATTTACTTTCGGAACTATAGATGAAATGAAAAAACACCACGAAAAACCCCACATGTACCAAACCATAAATAGTTTTACTGAAGGTAATACTTTGGGAGGAATTTATTCATAACGTGATTTTTATTGAAAAAAAAATATTTTCTCAAAATCGTATTTCCACAGCTTCTTCGTTCATCATGGCTATTTATCCTATGTAAAATGCAAATATTTGTGGATTTCTCTATTTGTTTGCAACAGCATCACGCGAGAACCATCTGAAGGATTACTTTCAAGTTCTCTGGATGCATTTGTGTTATCCCAAGGAAGATTGTAAGCCATATGTTAAGGCCCTAGCCTTATAGAAATTAAGATATTAAAGGAAATTAAGATATTAAAGGTAACCAGTAAAGAAACAAGCATTAAATACTTTTACTTCAGTATATTTCTATCATCATAGCAACAAAAATATAAAATGTCTAATTATGTATTCTTTAACCGGTAAAATATTTAATATTCAAACAACCATGAAGGGGATCCAGGGCGGAATCCCCTGGCTAGATGGTCAGCGGATATATCTATTTATATATATATATATAGCCGCTCAGGGCTCACGTTGCTCCTCTGACTATCTAGCCAGGGGTATATATATATATATGTATACATATGTACAGAGTGTATCACGAAGCTCTCGCAGGACTTTTAGTAAATAACCTATTCTACTCGTGAAAATAACGGGAAAAATTTTATAAACATATTTCCTAAAATGCTTCGTTTGGTTAGTTACGGTTAGTGAAAGATTTCGCTGGGATATAAGCTACTCCGGAAAATTGAGATCGTACTGAAATTTTCAGGATGTTAATTAAGGGGCAGAATTAGTGAGTTCTTATGGTTTTTACCTGAAAAATTGAATAAGTAGGCCCCAAAACTATATCGCAGTAGTTTTTGAGAAATCTGGGGTGTATACATTCACCCCAGAATTGAGGAGTTAATTGTCTTCACTATGGATGCGGCTGAAATACTTAAGAATAGCCCTGAAGACCTATAAAGAGCAACAAAAGTAGTACAGAAGCGTTCCAAGAAATGTGTTGAAAATGGCGTGCTTATTTTTGTACATTTATTATAAACTCGTACATAACTTGAGTGTACTGTTCGTAAATAAAATTCGAAATTTTCTTTGTTTTATTCAACTTATCGTACACCATTTTGTTCAGAATTAAATTCTCTTCATATTTTGCCAAAGTTTTATGTACTTATTCCCCATTTAACTAAGCTATTGTACGTCAAACATAAAAAACAGGGTTTTTACTTGAGATTTCTAAAAAACTAAAATCTTTCATTAGCCGTAACTCGCAAACGAAGCATTTAGGACATATGTTTATATGTACTTTTCTATTATTTCCACGAGTAGAACAGGTTTTTTTATATATATATATATATATATTATATATATATATATATTATATTCCTTTTTTCTGTAAAAGTTTAAATTTTATTAAGTAGAATAAAAATATCAATGCTTTAGAAATATTATTTTTATATATCTAGTACTTCATCTACAAACATGTCTTTATCAATATGAAAGCGTAAATAATGATCTACTATCAACAAGAATTTTTGTTGATAAGAAAAAACTGAGTCTTCAGTACCATTTCTAATTTTTCCTTTCAATGTTTTGTTCTTATTTCCTGCCTTCTCTTTTAAAACTTTTTTTATTGTTATTATTTTTAGCCCTTTTCCTTTTGTGAATGATTTATCAGTCGTTCTTTAAAAAAAGGTTTTACTTCCTGTACTTCCGGAATAGTTTTATTTTTTTATCTGCTGTTGTTTTTTTTCTCTAACTCATGTGTTTCCCTTTATAAACTCGAATCACTTATATCTAGATTTCTGTATATACAATTATAGTCTTTTATTTGATTTTTTAAAGAATTAGTAGCACATTATTATCTGATAAGCATTTTAGATGTTATTAGACTACTTGTGTAACTGTAAAGAAATAATTTTTTAGCGTGGACGAAGAAATATTATAAATATATCAGCTGAATATAAAATGGTGAAGAAGGAATCAAATGTAAGGAAATTGAGGTGATGATGAGAAAGGACATCCTTGAATGGAGTGCAATACGATAATGCACCCGTCAAAGTACTACTCTGCCTCTGTTTGAAATCTGAAGGAACCCGCTATATAGCGGAAGGTTATCTTGTCCATAAGCTGTTACTTTGCAAATTTTTTTCTCCAAATCAGATGAATGATTTTGCTTTATCCTGATTAAATATCCACCGTAAATTATAAAAAAATTATATATCCTCCAGAAATAAAAGGATCACTAGGAACAGGTATACTGTCTCTAAAGGAAGGACTTCTACAAAAAGTCCTTTTTTATATTCCTGGCTACTCTTTTACTGATGCTTCAGCAAATAGCTATAAAAGGAAAGTATGCCGATCAACCAAAATGCGGCCTATCGAAGTTTTGCAAATTTAGACATTTCAAGTCCCTTTAAATCTAAACAAGGCAAAAATTTGTCATATAAAATTTTGAAAGATATATTATTCGTAAATATGTTTTCCTGTATTTTGATTAGTATCTCTGGACTGGCTCAATACAAATTCTTGAAAAATAACTCAAAATATTTTTATAAATGTAACATTGATGGTATTAAATTTTTATTATATTTAAAAAAGGGGAGAAGTAATTTTCGCCATCTAAAATTTTTCCCTTTTGTGTAGTGGTCGTAGATTTTTGAATTTTAGTAAATTGAAAGTACTTAAAATTCCAATGTTTTAAATTAATCGGATTTAAGGGTAGGGAAATATTTAACATTTGTTTTTTTTTTTTTAAATAAATGTTTAAACGAGTAATGGAAAAAATATGGGTTTACAAATTTTAGTGAATTTATAAAATCGATTTTTTTGTAACTTTTTTTTTAATCTATTCCATAATATTTCATTATTGTAGGATAAGTGATTGAGTTAAAATTTTTTTATGCACACTTATGTATTTTTTTAACTGTTTTAATATAATACCATTATATGAAAACTTTCCTTTGTAACAAGTAGCGAATAATGAGGTAATTGCTTCTAAATATTAATTAAAAATTAAAATTAATTCTTATAATTTTAATTATTTAAAAATTAATTAATTACCTTCAATTTATATTTTTTACTTCCTTTTACGAAGTAAAGGAAGTATTTGGATCACAAATAATTTAGATTTTTAGATTTCAACGGAAATATACATTTGACCATCCCTGAATCCATTTTGACTAATTTCGTCGTGACGTCTGTACGTACTTATGTATCTCGCTAACTCATAAACGATTAGCCTTAGGATGTTGAAATTTTGGATTTAGGACTGTTGTAACATCTAGTTATGCACTTCCCCTTTTGAATGCAATCGACTGAATCAAAATCGTCCAAAAAAGCCCAAAATCAAAAAGTATTTGGATTTTGGACTTTTTCTTAACTACAGTAATAAGCCCTCATTGAAAGCTTTTTAACGATATATCATAAGTGGTACTTATCTTCATTGGTTCCAGAGTTTATAGCCAAATAAAATGTTAATTAATAAAATATTTTGATCTTATACGGGAAAGGCACATCGGTTCGAATCAGACTTCATCTTCTTTTTTTTTTCATTTAAGTATATTGATTCATTAATAATTCTTAATCTCTGATTGTAAAAAAAAAATACGATAAATAATAATTAAATAATACAATAAAAAAATATGAAAAAATATCAGAAGCAATTAATGAAAAAACTTTTATGCACTTTTCATTTAAAAAAAAAAAAATGTGTATATGTAATTAATAGGCGTACAAGAATGTAATTTGGTATCCACATCAGGTTTTTTAATTGTTAAAATAATAACCGACCGAACCAATGCGTTCAAATTTACATTTCTGTTATCTCAGGGAAATTGTTAAACCATAGGTGTTAGTCCCCTTGGGAGTGAAGTTGTCGATTAAAGAAGAAAAAAAATTAAAAATTACTATTATTCTATTTTTTGTAATTTAGTTTCTTTTTCAAATTTATACAAAACCTGATTAATTGTTATTTTTCAATATTATTCTCAAAACCATGAGGGTAACGACCAGTGCGAAGATTCTTATTAGACGCGAGTGGTGTCCCGTCCGACTAGTAATTAATAAGTTATTGCCACAAAAAAAGTATATATTAGTCTTCCTCATCCACGTGAAGAAATTTAATGAATCTAAATAATAGATTTTAATTGGCTGATAATAATTGAGGTAGCAGATTACAGAATTTTATCGTTGACAGCTGTGAATCTAGATATTAATATAATAGAAAATTTAGTTGTAAACTAGATCGTTCTAAGGTTTCGTATATTCATAATGCTGCATATAAAAGTGATGTCACTGTCTTGTCAACTTTGAAAAAGAAATTTAATATTTTTATCATTCGATGTGACTGTCATAAAATGATGATTTAAAATAAATAAAATAAATTTTTTCGTAATGTTTGAAATTTCATAGTTAATATTTGTCAACTAAAATACAATTTTTTCGTAATGTTTGAAATTTCATAGTTAATATTTGTCAACTAAAATACAATTTTTTTTGTATCAATTTTTTTTAAAGAATTGTGTTAAAAAAGTTTTTAGAAATATTATTTTAAAGCAAAATCATTATTTTTATTACGCTATAACTCGAATATTTTTGTTTCTTTTTATTATGTAGGTTTTTATTTTTTCCCTTTTTTCTCTGCTCTCCGGAGTCGGACCCGCAACTAAACATAAACTCAGCCCCGAGGGGTGCCATTGCCTCTAACTACCTCGTCCGGTGGGAATAATGTTCCCGCCAGATAGCCGGGACTCGGTCTTTTAGGCCCCATGCCTCTAATGAGGAGATCCGATAGGATCCTCCACCGGGACTCGGTCTTTATGCCTTGCCTCTAATGGGAAACTCCCGAAAGGGTACCCCACTACTACAGATCTTACTTTCCCCCAACGGTACTGCAAGGAAGTCCCCAACCGATCATCGTAAGCGAGAGACCGAGGCCTCCCATCCCCTTCCGGATGGGATTGCCCCTCAGAGATACCACGATATCCCTATGAAGAAGCAGTTCTAGATGCCGATGGAGTCATCTTACATCCCCGAGTACCATATGACTTGCAGGATAAGTATCTAGGATCCTGCTTGCAGTCCTTGCGTAAATGGCCAGCCGTACCACATGCAAAACAGTGACCGCTTCTCTCTGCACCAGAACAGAACTTGGCCCTGTGGCCTGGATTCCATCATCTGAAGCAAAGTCAGATGTACGCCGCACTTATTATGTAGTTTTTTTGAATATTATCATAGAAGAAAAAAATTCGCGGAATTTAAAGAAAAACTTATAACTGTTTGAATGAATATTTTTTTAAGTTATTTTAACAATAATTAATTTTTTGCCGGTTAGTCAAAGCTATGATATCAGAAAATTAAAATTGATTAATATATCATTTACGAAATATAAAACTCTAAAATGGTATATTTAAAAAAAAAAGTTTCCTGAAATTATGGTTTTATCGGTTTAAATAAGGGTTATCGAAAAAGATTGCAGCAAGTTAAGAAAATCGTATCTCTGAAACTACTAGAGGTAATCAAGAGTATTTTTTTCAAAAATTCACCAACTCAAAACATTTTTACGTACCGATCGTCCTAAATGTGTTGAATTCGCAAGTAAAATGCTTAATAACATTTTGAGGTGACGAAACACTTTTAAAACATGTTATATTTACAGGTGGTGACTTTCAATTTTAGTGATTTTGTCAACCGGCATAATTGTAAAATATGCGGTTCTCAGCAACCCAATAAAATTATTGAGTATGCTAGAGATTCCCCAAAAATAAATGTGTGGTCCGGTTTTACATCCGATCGTTTGATTGGACCATTCTTTCATCATGACGATTCATCATGACACAGGAAATGTTTATTCAGACACTCTGCAAATGTATGTTTTCCTGCAAGATAACCAAATTGAACAGGAAAAAAAACATTTTAATATTTAAACAAGACGAATGTTGCCACATTTTAGCCTAGGCGTTCGACGCGTTCTTAATGAAAGATTTCCTCATCGTTGGATTGGTAGGACCAGTTCTGTGCCCAAATATGACACCCTTACACTGTTTTCTAAAAAGATGCGTTAAAAACATTGTTACAGTGAAATAATCAGGATGTACATTATTTAAAACAACGGATAACCGACGCTATAGGCAAAATTACGCCTGCGATGATCCAGCGGACCTGGGTAGAAATCGATTATCGGCTGGATATTTGCAGAGCCACCAACGAAGCTCAAATTGAAACATTTTAAACTATGTAAAAAAACGTTTTGAGGTAGTGAACTTTAAAAAAAATACTCGTTTGATTATCTTTAGTAGTTTCTGAGATATGATTTTTTGAAATTGCTGCAACCTTTTTCGATAACATGTATGTATTACTTCAGGAAATAACTAATTATACAAAATATTTCATTTTTTTGGGAAACAATTGTTTTAATTTTTATTTCATATACTTTTTTAACAAGGAAAATTAATAATTAAATAACTGCATAAATTATACACGAAATTTTCTTTTAGTGGAGGGGGGAAAACATAGTTTATAAGCCTAAATGAAAACAATAATAGTAATGATAGTATAATAACAATAATATTTGTAAAAAGTATAGTAATAAATAAAATTGTTGAGAAAGAAGAATTCAGTGGTCTGAAAAGATAGTGGAGTAAGAACGCCCAAGCAAGCAAGCAAGAAAGTAAGGTAAAGAAAGAAAAGCGTCGTCTGAGTTAACCCGGCAAGTGGAAACTTTCCGATACAGAAGAGTTGATGAAAACCAGCATTACTTATTATATTAAATTGTTTCCTCCTCCCTCCAAGACTTTCCTACCTCTTCTTTCCCTATATTCCCCCTTACTGTCCTTTTCCATCCTCTCAAACCTAAAAATTACCCCCTTTTCCTTTAAGTTTTAGATTACTCCATCACCACCTTCAACTCTTTCTACCAAGACCATCCTTTCCCCCTCCTTTTAACAGCGTCACAACCACTAAACTGGACTTTTAAGAAACTGGAAAACTGTCTCATTAAACTTTTTTCCCTTTAAAAATTAACTTTCATTTATTCCTTATATATATATATAAAAGTTTTTAATTATCTCATCGTTTCATTGTATGGCATTGACTTTTTTTTTGAAACACATGAAATTTTATGTAAAACCAACTGAATTAGACGACGTTCTTCAAGATACAGGGTTCTTATCTGTTATTCAAAAAGGAAAGAAATATTCTAAAATTTAGAGGAAATATTGCCTTTTTTTTTTTTTGTCTTCAGTCATTTGACTGGTTTGATGCAGCTCTCCAAGATTCCCTATCTAGTGCTAGTCGTTTCATTTCAGTATACCCTCTACATCCTACATCCCCAACAATTTGTTTTACATACTCCAAACATGGCCTGCCTACACAATTTTTCCCTTCTACCTGTCCTTCCAACATTAAAGCGACTATTCCAGGATGCCTTAGTATGTGGCCTATAAGTCTGTCTCTTCTTTTAACTATATTTTTCCAAATGCTTCTTTCTTCATCTATTTGCCGCAATACCTCTTCATTTGTCACTTTATCCACCCGTCTGATTTTTAACATTCTCCTATAGCACCACATTTCAAAAGCTTCTAATCTTTTCTTCTCAGATACTCCGATTGTCCAAGTTTCACTTCCATATAAAGCGACACTCCAAACATACACTTTCAAAAATCTTTTCCTGAGATTTAAATTAATTTTTGATGTAAACAAATTATATTTCTTACTGAAGGCTCGTTTAGCTTGTGCTATTCGGCATTTTATATCGCTCCTGGTTCGTCCATCTTTAGTAATTTTACTTCCCAAATAACAAAATTCTTCTACCTCCATAATCTTTTCTCCTCCTATTTTCACATTCAGTGGTCCATCTTTGTTATTTCTACTACATTTCATTACTTTTGTTTTGTTCTTGTTTATTTTCATGCGATAGTTCTTGCGTAGGACTTCATCTACGCCGTTCATTGTTTCTTCTAAATCCTTTTTACTCTCGGCTAGAATTACTATATCATCAGCAAATCGTAGCATCTTTATCTTTTCACCTTGTACTGTTACTCCGAATCTAAATTGTTCTTTAACATCATTAACTGCTAGTTCCATGTAAAGATTAAAAAGTAACGGAGATAGGGAACATCCTTGTCGGACTCCCTTTCTTATTAGGGCTTCTTTCTTATGTTCTTCAATTGTTATTGTTGCTGTTTGGTTCCTGTACATGTTAGCAATTGTTCTTCTATCTCTGTATTTGAACCCTAATTTTTTTAAATATTGCGTAAATTTTTTAAAAATTTCTCATCTCTTTTACTCTTCTTCCCTGAAATAATCTTTTTAAATGTATTTCCAGCGATTAATAAAAAAATATTTTCTACTAATATTAGAGCAAAATGGAGTATTAAAAAAAATAAAAATTCAAAATAAATTTCAAAAATGCGTAAACAAATCATTGGTAACGTCCCTTGCAAATATTTTATTTAAAATTTAAAAAAAATCACGATTAAAACTACACTAATTGAAAAATTTAAATTGTATGAAAAGAAAAATCAATGGATTACTTTAATTGTTTTGAGTTGAATAAGCATGCAACTATTTAAGTATTTTGCACATTTTTCAATACTACCCTAAAAGATATTGCCTAGAAATGTAAAACTTGGATGACTACAATTTATTTTTATAAGTTCCTCGTACTAAATTTTATCACGGCTTAATAAGTCGAGAAATCGACTTATAAACCCCCCCGCCCTATCGAAAGAAGAGGGGTTTCCAGCCTGAGCCAAACGGCCTCTAGGGATGCTACAGAAAAATTTTGGGGAGCCACAGAAAATTTATCAGAACTGAAGGGTTACAAAAACTTTAAGGGGGCCCAAAATAAAATGAGCCATCCCTTTATAAATATATATATATATATATATATATATATATACTCTTCAACTGTATAGTAGTGAAGACATCACCTTTGGTAGAGTGACGAGGAGACTACCGGTAACTCTTCTTCAGACATTGACAGAGACAGTGATTAATTAGAAATAAAATCCCATATTAAAAAGTGTCTTTAAATGATCCTTTTCAACATGATACATTCTTTTCGTTTTACTGGCTTACTGATAAACTAGTACTTACGGGAACTAATTATTAATGTAATATTAATATTGTAATTTAAATGAACGAATTAAATGCTTTACTTTCTGAATATTTTTGTATTTACGTACGATTTATCAGAAATGTCAGGAAAAGATTTTTGAAAGTATATGTTTGTAGTGTCGCTTTATATGGAAGTGAAACTTGGACAGTCGGAGTATCTGAGAAGAAAAGATTAGAAGCTTTTGAAATGTGGTGCTATAGGGGAATGTTAAAAATCAGACGGGTGAATAAAGTGACAAATGAAGAGATATTGCGGCAAATAGATGAAGAAAGAAGCATTTGGAAAAATATAGTTAAAAGAAGAGACAGACTAATAGGGCACATACTAAGGCATCCTGGAATAGTCGCTTTAATATTGGAAGGAGAGGTAGAAGGAAAAAATTGTGTAGGCAGGCCACGTTTGGAATATGTAAAACAAATCGTTAAGGGTGTAGGATGTAGAGGGTATGCTGAAATGAAACGACTAGCACTAGATAGGGATTCTTGGAGAGCTGCATCAAACCAGTCAAATGACTGAAGACAAAAAAAAAACCGTACGATTTTATCATATCTGTTGCTCTTTAAAATACCGGTATATACTCGATTTTTTTTGATTTACGGTCCGGAAAATCGTGGTGCGGGGCTTGTTTATGGGCGGGTGGTACGTGAATAGATACGATAGTTAATTTCAGACAAACTTGCTTCCGCAAAAAAGAACGGCCCGTAAACTAGCCGAGTTTTGTTTATAAATAATAGTTTGAAATTATTTATACCATCTACGTATGTTATTGTCACTCGGGGAATCACATCGGAACTTCAAGCGGAACGCACGTTGAACGGTAATGACAGATTCACATTTTGCGAACTGCAAAACTCAGAGCGCTTTCTGTATGGGGGGTCACCATTTTTGCTACCAGCACTTTCAAGTGGAAAATACAGGAAACAGTTTATGACTTCTACCACAGTTAAAACTTTTTATGCTGTTCTTTCATTTCATATATAATGAATCAATCTACGTGAAACTTGAGAAATACATAGCTTTAAACCCCGATATTCATTTTGAAACACATTGTTTACCACGGTAGAGTGGGAAAAAGTGTATTAATTGTGCAGATATTTCTAACTGGATAGAAAAGTTTAAATCTAGAAGAACAAGTGTCACCAATTTTCATCGTATTGGAAGACTGTGAATGTTTATAATGATTCTTTTAAAGATTGTATTAATGATCTTATAACTAAGAACAGTTGCGTTAATATTTGAGAAATTGCTAAAAATGTATTAAACAAGTATCGGTACTGCTAATTTCATTATAAGCTAAGTTAGCACAAAATTTGTTCAACTTAGATTCTGAGATAATCGAATAAAATCACGGACACCTGAATTTTTACATTTTTACATTTGTACGGAATTTAAACCACCGATTTTTGCGGGAGATAATGCTCTTTTTTATCTATAACAAGTGGTGAAATTTGGATTCATGATTTCGAACCGGAATCGGTTCGAAATCATAATAATAGATTAGATCATTAATAGATTAGATAATTATCTATTATCTAAAAATTAGTGCTGAAAAATATTTAGACACAGAATGATTCACGAAGAATATAAATGATAAAGAAGTTCTGATAAGTAACAAGATTTTTTTTTTTGTCTTTCTTTAGCATGAAAACTGTAGTTCTCCATAACTTAAGTAATAATTTGTGTTGATTATTGTTTTAAAATACTGAAAATAGATTTATTGAAAGCGAAATTAAAATGAACTTGTCATACAATCGATTAAATATGTATATATAGTTCAATCCGTTTTTATGTGAATACAGCCGTAAATAAAAAGGAAATAATATTCGATAATACAAAAGAGGTTTTCCCGCAACGACAGTTTTTCTAAAAGAAAATTGACGTATACCAATTTCCTTACATTTTATTTCCTTTTATAATATTCGCCGGAATGTTTATATTATCCCAAAATAATATAATAATAGTAATTCTAAACAACTAAAACATAAAATTCCTTCTATATATATTGTAAATGTTTTTCATTTTTTTTGTCTTTTTTTTTGTAAAATATATTTACATCATTAAAACGTAATATCCATAACGTAAAACAAAAAATCACAAAATACTCTTTATAAGCAAACATAATAGGATTAATCTATTTATTTATAATGAAATCAATAGATAAAAGCGTTAAAAACCATAATTTTACATCTAAAAAACGACTCGAAGTAAAAAAAAATTAGTTTTATACCAAAATAATCTTAATGCTTTGTAGTGTATCATAAGATGAAATTGAAAGTTTAGAACAAATTAAGAAATTATAGAAAATTACCTAAATAATTCTTACTTTTCGTTTCTCTTGCTTTACAAAAGAATTTCATTATTCCATTATTTCCTGAAATATTAATAAAGAGTTTATCATTGTATATATTCATTCATAATGTTCTGCCATTAGGGCAGGTCTTGCCACGTTTGCTGCTCTCCACCTTTTTTTTTTCCCCCTACATCCCTGGGCCGGACATCCACTTAAGTATACGCGGCCCAGGGACGTGTCCATTTACTCTAAGGAGGCGTCCCCCACCCTACGGTTGTACACCCGGCACGGCAGGTTAGTCTCCCCGGTCTCGGATCTTTACTTTTTTTTGCTCTCCACCTTGTTCTATCCATTGTTAACCTCTCTAGTTTCCGCATATTTTCCGTTTTCCATAATCCTATCCATCATTTGAAATCTATTCCTTCCTTTTGGTTTCATTCCATTCACCAAGATTGCTATCGCATCCACCTTCCTAGCCAGTTCCTTTACCTATATTCAATCGCATTTAACATTTTCCTGTTCCCTTCGATTCTCCTTAATACTTCTTCATTTGTTGCATGGTCTTGCTATCTGAAATTTATCATTCTGCGTCACACCCACAATTCAATTCGTTTTCTGTTTGCCTTTCTCATCATCCACTTTTCAACTCTATAGAACATAACCCTCCAAATATAACACTCCATTAATCTCTTCTTTAACGCTAAGTTTAACTTTCCACACAGCAGTTTCCCTTCTTATTAAATGTTTCCTTTGTATATTTGTTAACATTTAGTAACAAAATTTTACTTGTCGTTTGGATATTTTTTAATGATTTTCCTAAGGCCGTTTTAAATATTAAGGTGCTTAAAAAAAGTTTTAATAACATTAATAAGCAACCAGAATAGAAATACGAATATAATTATAACAGTTCAAATAAAAATTGGAAGTAGCAAATATGGTAAAGTATTATTACATGACGTTTCCGGATGTTAATAAAAATTAAACGAGAGTACAAAAAAAAAATACAATATTTTTTTTTTAGTGGAGGGAAAGAATTTTACTAAAAATTTTTCTAAAAAAAATCATAAATAGGTTTAGATTAAAATTTAAAATTTTGTTCCAAAAAAACTAAAATAAGAAAAAGAAAATTTTCAAAAAGTTTTTTAAAAATTTTAGATCCGGAGTGTTTAATTTTAAAAAAAGCTGACCAAACAGTTATAGGACTTTCCCGTCACGCGGCTTTTTGTTGATGCACGGCTTAACCACACGTAGATACAAAACGTAATTTTAAATATTTATTCGGTTTATTTAAATATAATAATTTTTTTATTTATTTAATTCAATGATTATAACCAAAGTGCATACCGTATTTCATTCACGCGGATGTGGCGGTACTAGCGGTCACTTTAAATACTTTTTACACTTAAAATATTATTCATATATTTAATTCTACCGCTCATCTGTGACGTCACAATATAGCATACGATTATAGCAGTTGTACGTCAATGCTACCTTAGAGCTCCTTGTGTAGAGAGGAGGTACTATTGACGGAGTATACCCACTTTGCTACTAGTTTATTTATTGGGTGTACGATTTTGCAAAAATTGTTTTTTGGAAATATTATTTGTTAATTTTTAACAAATGTATATAAGAAAAATAAGACCTTAATTAGGCGAAATCTTAAGGTACTGAGGTTGACATTGATTTACAGCCTCCCCCCTTGATATTTTAAGTTGAAAATTTAATGACATCGATGCCCCATATATAGAAGCAATCTGACCAAGTTTGGTCAAATTCGGTCCAGTAGTTCTATAGATATGAGGTGATTTAGAGGGCGACATCGAACATATGCAGGTACATACGAACATCCAAAAAATTTTCATTCGGTTTTTTGGATTCCTTAGGTGTCAAAACGTCAAGATCGGTGAAAACCACATATGCCCAAATTGGATCCATTACAATAATTTCTCTTCTAAAGTTTTTGCTATAGCGCTAAACGGGAAAGTAAAATTGTAGACATTTCTTGATATTCTATATAAACCCCATTTCCTTAAAAAATAAAAATAAAAAATAATATGATTAAAGACCCACATACAGAAATATTTGAGCCAAATTTGAAGAAAATTGGTTTAGACAATCATGAGATATGAAACCAAAAGCAGTGCAACACATATAGCACGTAAAATACATTTTTTTTGGTCTTGATGAATTAGTTGAACCGTAAATCTTTGCAAAAAACCCGATATCCAATTTTTGATACGGTCACCGTATTTCTCCCTTTAATATAGCTACATATGCTGAGAAAGAAAATGGATGTTATAAGAAAACCATTATTAAAACTGCTTGCATTGCTGGCCAACTGTTGGAGATTTACAGGAAAACGAAGGGAAAATTGACCTTATTTCATATGATATTTTTCGTTCAATTTGACAAGGAGAATCCGAAATAGTAAAGCCAGCCCAGCATCTTGCATATATATACGGGTGTAAACCGAATAAATGAAATATCACAGAAAAGAAAATAGTGAAATAAATATTAATATATCGCAGTTTTCTTTTATTTAAGTTTTAAATTTATATAATTATAGAAAATGTAGAAATTTTAAATAAAGTAGCATAGGCAGCATAATATATATTTTGTAACAAACAAGAAATACAAATCTTAAGAAAAGAAAGATAATTTTTTAAATATTTATGGGGATATAGAGTATTTTTATGGTAAATATATATTATACATTTCAACCAGTTTTTCCAGCTGTTGCTAGATATGGATATGGGTATAGGCAAATGCGCCTACTACTACCGACTTGCCAGGTCTGACGTAGCTGCAAATGTAAGTGTAAATGTACCGATAAACTTGTACTTCTGAAGAGACTCAGGTCGACCACTCCTGAGACGTATAGTTAATTGAAACACAACCAAATAACACCGGGTTGGTCTAGTAGTGAACGCGTCTTCCCAAATCAGCTAATTGTCCAGCGTTCAAGACCTAGTAAAATCAGTTATTTTTACACGGATTTGAATACTAGATCGTGGATACCGATGTTCTTTAGTGGTTGGGTTTCAATTAACCACACATCTCAGGAATGGTCGAACTGAGACTGTACAAGACTACACTTCATTTACACTCATACATACCATCCTCTGAAGTATTATCTGAACGGTAATTACCGGAGGCTAAACAGAAAAAAAAACCCGGTTTCCGCAGTCTAGTATTCAAATCCATATAAAAGCTTTACAAGGAGTCGAATCTTAGAACTCTCGACTTCGAAAATCAGCTGATTTTGCGATGATGACTTTAACCGCTAGACTAAACCGGAAAATTTTTATGGTAAATAATATAGAAAAAGCAGAAAATAAAACAAAAGTAGGCTTTAAAATTGTAATTAAAGAAGGATTTTGAAGATTAAAAAGTTTACGAAATAAGGAAATCTTAATACGATTAGATAAAGTTCCTTGCTTCAATTATATAAAAGGATGAACCATATTGGTTGACCATATAAGAAATCTGTTTCGAATTAATTTGGTAATAGAAGGTTAAAAATAATAGAGGATAAAAAACTTACCAGGAAGTCGAACATTGAAAAATACAAATCAATAACCGTGGATCTAGAATTAGTAACTTTTTTAATTTAAATATCAATTAGCACAAAAAGAATAAATCCAAACCTGCTAAATTACGACTCAAAAAAAAGGGCTGAAATTTTGATAAATTAAAACTAAATCGTTATCAGTATTTAATATGCTTTTACATTATCATTAAATAGTACTTTCTCTATATAAAAAAAATTAAGTTACAAACATAAATTATCCTGTAACTGATGTAATATTACAGAAGATTAATAGTAGCATGTAAAGTTTACGTGACGTATTTTTCCGTTTTTCTCTTTTTGTAGAAAAACCATTAAAGCATTCGTTTATATGAGCAAGACAATATAATGGGGTTGGAAAAAGGGCTGTTATAGACGAGGTAAGGGATAATAGGGATAAGTTTGTTGTATACGTAGTTGTGCCTATCTGTGTACAGGTTTAAATGTATATATATAAATTTTTATGTGCATGTGTTAGTTTAAAAGAGAGAAAAGGGGTAGTTTAAAGAAGAAAGAGCGGTGTGTACAAACGCGGTGCAACCAAGTCTGTGACAAGCTTCATATTAGACCGGGTAAACAAATACAAAGGGTGTTTTTGTCAGAAACAAATGGGGGTTGTGTGAAGCCTTTCTGGTGGCAACCGCACTGATGGTTGCTTGTTTGCTGATAATGATTGCGTTCATGATCATGATCGTGATGATGATGAAAAGAGTGAAAGGAATTCAGAGTGAAATAATTTTGTGAAGGTTCGGTAAAACGATCAGTTAAAAATCTTACGGTAAGAAGAATTTTTGTTTTGGATTGTTTAAAAACGTGCTTCGCAAAAACAGTAACAATAAAAAATTTAAAAAAATTATTTTAAATTTTTGAAATTTGTTTAAAGCAAAAAATTATTTTATTTATGTAATTTTAATATACATTAAAAAAAAAAAACAAAAAATAAAACGAGCCAACAGCAAATTACGCAAAATAAATTAAAGCTATCAAATGTATATACCAGGTCTGTTCAGAAAATAACCGAACTTTATTTTTATAATCTTTATTATTAATTGTACAGATTATTGGTGCTTGTCCCCCTCAAAGTACTTTCCTCCCCTATTCACACATTTTTCCTAGCGGTGTTTTTACTTCGCGAAACAGTCCTGGATAACTTCATTTAAAACGGCCTTAAGGTATGTGACGAATTTGCTTTAATGTCATTAATAGTCTCAAAACGGTGTCCTTTCATCACTGATTTTAATTTCGAAAAAAAAAGAAAAAATCGCAAGGAGCCAGGTCTGGCAAGTAGGGATGCTGAAGAAGGACAGTCATCTGATTTTTGGCACAAAACTGACGAATTGACAAAACCGAGTGTGCGGGCGCATCGTGGTAGTGAAGAAACTCTGGGTTATCTCGCCACAATTCTGGTTCCTTTTTGCGAATTTTTTCAAGTAACCGTTGTAAATTGCATTGATAGTACGGACGGTTCACTGTTTCACCTTGAGGTAAGAATTCAAAATGCTCAATTTTATTAAAATTGAAAAAAGAAAACAGAGAGCATCTCTTTGACATCCGATGGAGACTGACGCGTTTTCTTGGACCGTAGAAGTCCTTTCTTTGCCTACCCATTATACTTTTTTCTTTGATTGAAATTTTGTCTCGATATTGCAACCGTAAACCCAGCTTTTGTCTCCCGTTATGAACTTTTCAGTGAAAGTCTCATCGTCAACGGCTTGAACAATAAGTCGCCGACAAACATCCACTCGGTATTCTTTCTGCTGTTCGGAACGAGGAAAAACTACGCTGCGACTCGATGCATGTTCAATTTTCCAGCCAAAATGTCACGGCATGATTCAATCGAGATGCTAACCTCTTCTGCAAATTCTGTGACAGTAGGCTATTTGAAAGCACCAGATCGTTGATTTTCTGAACACGGATGTCATCAGTTGAAGTCGAATGCCTTTCTGGTCGAGGGTCATCTTTAATCGAGTGACGACCACTTATAAATCGTGAAAACAATTTTTAAAATGGCGTAATCCCAGAGAATCATCTTCGTAAGCTTGTTTCAAATCTTGAAACTTTTCTGTGAAAGTTTTCCGCAGTTTCACGCAATATTTTATTTTGTATCATAGTTTTTGAAAATCGCACTACATTACAAAATTCGTTAGTATCACTTTGCACTCAAATAAAATAACAGGAAAACTAAACGAAATATCAACAATCCAAGAATATGTAGTTACAGAAGAGGATATGCGGAACACAATGCTGCAAACCGCACGCTAGTTAATATCTCCGTTGAAAAAATGTTCCGTTATTTTCTGATCAGACCTCGTGTATATATTTATATTGGCAATCATTTTTCTCTACATAAAGAAAGACAACTGTGTTGAAATTAGATAATAAAATTTGGTATTTATAAAACGGTTCTCACTTCAATCTATGCGTAGCTATTTTTATGTTCAATAAACCTTTATTTTCATCGGATGAATCTAATAAACATACTTAACAAAAAAAAAAAAAAAAAAAAAAAAACGTGATATTTTTGTATCGTTTTAATTTTATTTCAGATAATTTTTAAAAGAAAAATTATATTATATAGTAGAGATCTAAGTATATGTTCCAATTTTTAGCCGTAATTGTTCTTTTAACGGAACAATATTGTTATAACATCTACATCTAAAAAAAAAAATACCCTGACTGACTCATAATCAACGACCAGATTTACTTCTGGTTTAACTAGACTAATATTAATGTACTATACTAGATTAACTACTTAAAATAAATTGATGAAAATTTGTATACTCGTTCTTCTTACGGTACACATTTTGTGAAATGTGTAACGTAATTTCACCGTTTGTGAAATTCCTGGCTTAAAGGGTACATTTTTTCTCGATAAAAACTGAAGATTTCAACTTGATTTTCGGCTGTGAAATTATTATAAGCATATCTAAAAATATAGATCTCTTTTTGAAATTTGATCTAAAAATAGTTAAAGAAAGATAAAAAAAATTCGAAATAAGATTGCAAATTTTCTCTATTTCCCACCATACTTTACGAGATATTCACTTAATTTGAGTTTGAAAAATACTGTTCAAATAAATACCTAAAAACCATTTTCGGGTACTGTAATGGAAGTAACGTTTTTTTCAGTTTTTTTGGGCAACTCCATCATATAGTCAGGATACAATGAAGCTGTCTACTGGCCATCTAAATAGGTAAAATGTATATATAATTTGTATATTTAACGTTAATTAGACGAAGTTAGCGAATAAAGCTAGCATAGATTATTTTTGGTTAGGTTATATAATATAGTCCGCGATACGTCATTATACGGAATCAACATAATCTAATCAAACATAACCTACGCTCGCTAACCTCGTCTGATTAACGTTAAAAATAAAAATTATATACAATAAGTTATGCGTTAGGTGATTTTATATACGCAAACAATAGGATTTCAGTAGGGGTTAACAACGCTACTGTCATTACAAATTCTGAGGAAGAATAATGAGGTAATTTCATTCTTCCGACTTTTGAAACTTGTATTTTTATTAATTATATAACATATTTTTGAACATACTTCAATTTGAAAAAGATTAAGCTTGAGGACGTTCAGGCGCAATTACCAATAATTATTATATATTAATTACTTTAAATGAATGAATGAACGAATAAACCTTTATTTCCCTTGTACAAAATAAGACATAAAAATAAGAAATAAAATATGTAATTAAGAAACATAATACCTGCAAAGGATACAAACAAAGCAACACACAAGGACGCTGCTGAATGCCTCTGAATAGAGCGGCGCGGGCTTCTGACAATGGCTTCCCTTACTCGTTCGATGTTCTCCGGAGTGCTAGCAGTTCGTCGGGGACCCGGGGGTTTTTTCTTCAATATTGAACCGCTAGTTCGAAGGTTGTTTACCCATCGCAATATTGTGCTACGTACGAGAAGGGACACTTGCATTACGATGGATATTAAACTGACGGCGGAAATCTCGCTGAACAGCAGTTACTGATTCGTCATTTCCCACAAAACTGTCATACGCGTACAGGCGTTGGTCTAGCGTCCACGGCTCCATCTCAACGACTAAAATGTAAATGCTATGAATAAAGGAAACGTCAGACACCAGCCACGTGCCCCTCCCACCACGAACGCCCGAGTACAACCCACTTCAAAAACATCCGGTTCCCGTGAATGATCCTGTATAAAACACAAACCCTCATGGAAACAGTTTTTAGAGATGGGACTTCCATGATTTTAAAATTTAAGACTTTACTTAAAATTAAAAAAAATATATATTTAAGAAATATACTTCCATCTAAATATGAAATATAAAAATAAAACAGAAACTTTTTTTTATAGTTTTAAAGAATCATTCAGCGACGGAATTTTGAGAGACATATTGTATCAGTAGAATTTTTTACTATTAATTAAAATTTGTATTAAATACTCTGCCTGTTTGACCTTTATAATTAAATATAATATATCTTAGTAATATATTTTATTAATATATCAAATATTTAGTTTTTATCGTTCTTTGTTGAAAACAGATTTATAATTAAACCTTCCGAGTACATGATTATGTTGATATTTATCTATCAGTGTACCATTATTATATCTTCCAATTTAATAAAGACAGTGATAATTTAATATCACTATAATAAATTATTGAAAATAATTTTCAATACATAAAAACAAATTATGTAGAAAACCCGCATATATATATAAAAAAGTATAATTTTGTCAATCTAAAAAAAAAAAAAAATAAAAAAAAGATTTAACTAAGAGATATATCTAAAAGAATTTTTATATTCCTTGTTAAAATAATGCTATAAAGGGGCGAACGAATGAATTATATGATTGTCAAAGAAAAGTTTATATTAAAACAGAAAAAAAGAAAAAAAAGGGTTTAAAATAATGGCCTACGGTAAAATTTACGGTTGGGTTTTACCTGCCTCGTTAGTATGAGCGTTTTGTGTGTTGATTCTTACTTTTAATCGTTTTGGCGACGTTTCATTTTTGCATTAATTTCTTTGATTGAAGGTAAAAAAAAAAAAAAAAAAGTAAAAGGGAGTATTTTGGAATGGTTTTATGAATTCAGAGTTGTTGGATTGTGGAAAAGGTGGTTGGTGGTATGAGGTTTTTTTTTGGAAGGGGGTGTAAGAGGTGAAGGTAATTTCAGCGCCTTGCAAAAGACGACAATTTAGTGCTTTTCCATCACCCCTTTCACATCTTCCTTCTCTTTCTATCTTTACTCATACTCTTATATACATTCTCTCTTACGCATATACGCACATGCGCGTTTCCTCTATGACATTCATCTCCTGTAAAGTTCGTCTTGTCTCACTCCTTCTTCGATGAAGAGAGAAGAGATAAAAATGTTTGAGGAACCATGAAATGGTCTCACTTTGTGAGTAAGAGGTTCAGCGCAGCCTTCCGGAATAATCCTCACCTTCTCTCTTAGAGAGACTCTGCGGCACACTTGCACACAGTACATAGAAGATACGAGACTAGACGAAAGAGCCATCTCAGTCACACGTTCCTTTATAGAAGGAAATCTCGCTCCTTCATCCTCCCTCTAACACTCCCATTCCTCCGATGTGCATTGCACGTAAGAACTCACGCGCGCTTGTGAAATCCATGGAAGCAATGCTGCGTCTTTTCAAGCGGTACAAACCTCTTTGTACCCTTAGCAATTATAAATGGGGGTACAACCCTTTTCACAAATTCCTGGATCTAAAACGAAATTCCACAGTGCACTCACTGTCAAATCCAATCGTCTAAATATACTTCTTCAACCAAAATTAGTTCCAGCTTGATATAAATATATATTATTATAAATATTCAAAGAAGATTTTCTTGTATTTATTTCACAAAACTATTTTTATTTTTTTATTTCATAAAAATCAAAAAGCAGTGTAAAAAGACATATATTTTCAAGCGTTTAATAAAAGTGTTCACGTTTCTTTTAATAAAATATTGAAAATTATTTAGCAAATTACATATTAGCAATAAAGTATAATATCCGTTAAAGTTATACTTATTTCTTTTACTTTTTATTATCCTCGTTTATTACTTTTGTGTGTGTTTCTGCAGAATGTGGTATTGTAATCGAAAAAAAAAGTATATATAGAAATTAAAATTATAAAGATGTGTTTACACTCTTGAATTACTGAAATAAATTTAAATACACTGCCATTAATAATATAAATCTGAGTTTTGTAAAATTATGGACATAATTTATAAATTTTTAGTATTAAAATTAAACTATAATCCTTTAAACCAAATATCATATTCATTTTACTCGCAATTTCCCAGCGAATATAACTAGATTAGTTGAATTAAAGGGAAAAGTATCATCCTCATTTCAAAAATGAGGATCCAGGCTTTATGAAAATTTTTACGTTTTAGGGTACAATTAGTTAATGTAGACGAAAAACCATAAGTATTTATGTAGCTCGCACAGCTTTTGGCCTTATATCACACAAATGATGAACCGATTTTCTTCAAATTTAGCTCAAATATTTATACAAAATTATTCCAAATAATCTTTCCAATTACAAACTTGAATATATCACGTTTAATTACACTCAGATACATGAAGGTACGATCAATTTAAAGGGAAAAAGGAAGTCTTTAATTAGGTTTCATTCATGATATCAAATCACATCGTGTTAAATGTGAGCTCCCTGTGTCACGTGACCCAAATCGAGCCTTTAGTCCGATTTCTGCCGTACTCGTTTTAACATCGTACGATCCAATAGCCTTTGTAATTCAAACACAAAGATCCTGGATGGTAAGTGGTAAAGCTAGTGGCCGATACCTGTGTTGTTTGACAAAACTCCAAAGAAAAAAGTCAAATGATCGGGGGAACGTGGAGCCAGCTCAAAGTTCACTATCGTCACGACCAGCACATCCAATCCATCTCGTTGGTAGTTGCCTATTCAGTTCACATCTAACATCTAACTGGAAACGGCGTGGTGTAACATCTTGTTAAAAAATGAAATATTGGATATCCTGTTACAGATGTGGATTTCTGTGGACTTTGTATGAAACTTTCTCTTACACGCTTCATAATTTTCTCGCTAACTGGTGGACGATTGACTTTCTTTTACATATGCATCTTCTTGGTTTAAAGAAAGAAAGCCAGTTATGAACATAGGCCACTGAGTAGATCTTCACAAAATAAACCCGAAATTCCAGAAAAAAAAAAAAATAAATAAATAAATCATAAACAAATGCAACACGAAATTTCATTCTAAATTTTCGTTGTGTAGTAATAACAAACTGGTAAATTTGGAAATCCAGTGCACAAGGAGTCTTTTCATCTTACTGGGAAGCCATTTTCTCTACTATCCGCCTAGCGACGAAATCAATAACTACACGACAGCTGTAAAAATCAGTGAAAATTTTTGAGTTTTTTTCCATTGGTTGTACTTTCATGTATCTGAATATTATTAAACGTGCGATATTAAAGTTTTTTTAATCAGAAAGATCATTTGTAATAACTCTGTATATTCGTAGCGTTCCGGGACGTATTCCCCAAAATTCAAGTACTAATTCAGGAAACCAAAATGAGCAAAACGTTCATATCGACCAGTGGCGGCTCGCGTATAGGAATTGTGGAACTACAGCACCACCTATTTCCACTTGAAATTATCGATAAAATTTAATATAATGAATCCTTTTTCTTTAATTCTTTCTTTGTACTTGTACAATATATAATCTTTCAGCCTAATGTCAGTAGCCATCTCCCTCCTAGTTCATGAAAAAGATACAAAAAACTTTGTATGGAAATCTTTGTATAGAACTGTGCGCTTCACTTTTCCAGCGGCGTAGTGTTTGGCTGTTGTGCGCATGCACACATAGGAAACTGCACGTGAGACAGCGAGGTAGAGAGAGCACTGTCGCTTCCGCAGTGCTGACTCTGGCGTGGATGTGGAAGGTAGTTTTTCCCTACGCGTGTGTATGGAACGTTCCTTGTTCGTTGCCTTTTCTAGTACAGCCGGTGGAAGGAATATGAAAGTGGTTTAGTTGTATTTTCAGTAATGTATTTTCACAATCTCTTTCATAATCAGATTTGTCTAAAAATACGCCGGAAGGGCGAAAGTGAAGGTAATTAGTAAAAACCAATTATGTATTTGTTTCTGTGTGCGTAGAATTTTAAATTAAGCACCATTGAACTGTAGTATATTTAAGCGGACATTTTATTAAGTTATTATATAATAATACTCAAAAAATATGGACATTTTATTTTTTACTTTACTAAAAACCACATTCATGAATGTAATGAATTATAGAATTAGATTATTGCCTGCTTCCATCTATTCTATCTGATTCATTTTTTCGGTTCTTTTATTTTACGGAAACCTTTAACAAAAAAAAAAAAAAAAAAAAAAATTCAAAAAAAAATCCAGCACGATTGACACTCACATATTTGAAATATTTTGCAAGGAGTGAATTATAAAAAAAAGAATTTTCTTTTTGCAAATATTACTAAGTATGAAAATATCAACAATGATATAAGAAACTAATGTATTTTTCAAGGAATGACAACCACACACACGCGCGCACACACACAGAGAGAGAGAGAGAGAGAGAGAGAGAGAGAGAGAGAGAGAGAGAGAGAGAGAGAGAGAGTGAGAGAGAGATAGTGCGAGAGAGAGAGAGCGAGAGAGAGAGAGAGAGAGAGAGAGAGAGAGAGAAAGAGAGAGTGCGAGAGAAAGAGAGAGAGAGAGAGAGATAGAGTGAGAGAGAAAGAGAGAGAGAGATAGAGTGATAGAGAGAGTGAGAGAACACACAAATCTTTTGTAAGCGGATTTTTATCGGATCTTGTCACATTCTCCCAGGTCATAAAGCATTCTAAATAATTATTTAGAATGCTCATTTTTTGAACTATAATAATACTGCCTCTCATAAGTTATAACATTTAGGAAATTAAAAAATATTAAGGTACCCAAACTAAAATTTTATTTTTTATGTTTTACCCTAAAATTCTTTAAAAATTCGTAAAGATTGATATATGAATCATTTTTTATTATTAATAAGTTAATTCAGTGGTTTCCAAACCTTTCCGAGTCACGGCGCCCTTTTTCAATTGAAATTTTTTCATGGCGCCCTACTCTAAGTAAAAGTATGACTACTCGTAAAGAAGAGATAAAAATAAATAAAACTCGTGTACTTCATTATTTTTTAAATTTTATTAACATTAAATTAATAAATACAAATGTCGTGGTGCAATTAATTAGGAAAATTTTACAATATTTCGCGTCGCCCGTGTGAAGAGGCCGCGGCACACAGTTTGGGAATCTCACTAACCTATTTCAATCTGCTCACTGGAAGTTTTGTCTATTGTTAGGTGCTTGTAGTAGGGTCAATTTAAAAAATGTTTTTTTTTTCTATAAGTGTTCAAGGGAAGAATAAATGCAGAGTACTTTTCCAAAATCCGACAGCCACTTTTTTAAATTTTCTTCATTTAAACCAGTGGATATTTGAAGGTATTGCGCAGAAATTATAAATATAATCTAACCAAATAACTTACGTTAGCGCGTAAGCGTTATTTTTAGCCCGTTAACGAGCGAGGCGAACGCAAGTTAAGTTTGGTTAGAATTATATTTATAATTGTAAGCATAATGCTTATTTTAGACCTCTCTAAAGTACATTTGGAAGACCCATGTTTGAATGAAATAAATAAAACTAATAAATAAATAAAATGAGCAGAAATAAAAAAAAAAAACCACGTTAACAGGTTAGATAGTTTTCACCGGTGCTAAGTAAGGGATAAAAAAGATTTCCACCTTAAAGTTAACAAAAACTTCAAATTTACTAAAAACGGCAATGATTGCATGTGAAAAAAATTCATATGATAAGCATACGACAAGTCCCCTCTTTTTTTACAATTCCAGCAATATTTTGGTCATCCCTTGTGGTAAGGGTTGCTAATATCAAAAATTGTTACAGATAAAAGTTTTAGGTAATGTTTAGAGGACTAACGAACAGTTTAAACTAATTCGATACTGTGTCTATAAAGGGAGGTATGATTTTTTTTTTGTCTTCAAAGCCCAATTCTTTCCACCCTCTGGGCTAATAACCATTAGCCCAAAAAACTTTATTGATATAGGTTTTAGGCCCTTATCCAATGAATAGTAGAAACTTTAAATGAATTCAATATTTTACTTAATAAGGAAGTTATAGTGATATTTTGTTTTTTTTCCAAAAAGCTCCCTAATTTCCACCCCCAGGGTGGGTATTTTGCCCATCAACAAACTCGACGAAGATTTTGAGTCGTTATATTTTATGTATCAATTTGAAAGTGATTGGCGCAAAATTACGGCAGTTATCATGTTCACAAGAAAGTGAAATATATATATAAACTTTTGAACTGACGGTGGTTTTGGGGTCAGGGGGATGTGAAACGCGAAGATATGTCGAAATTTTCTGGGAATCGAATCATGGTACCCATTACAATACGTAGCTTTTTTATGAAAAATCTACCTAAAAGTATGTTTTGGTCGGTTTTGAGTTACAATCATTTACCATACACTTCTCATCTCCTCTGAGCGATTTCCATTTTTTTTTGGTTTACTAAAAGAAGAGCTGTTCATGACCTCCTTAGTAGATGGAAACAATGCAACATTGGGTTCGCATCAGATCGACAAAGATTTTTTTTTATGAAGAATTCAAAAACTAATTAAAATGTAAGCTAAGTGCATAGAAGAAGGAATAATATTTAAATTCGCAAATTCATCTTTGTAATAAACAAATAAAAGTAATATATATATATATAATTTAATTTATATGAGTTTTAGATATATCCTTGTGTTTTGTTATTACAAATAATTTTTTAATAGTAAATATAAATTATACCTTTTAGGTATATAGTATTTATTAACCCAGTGCTTGTTTTTATTTTATATAAAATCCATTTTATTTTTTTAATTTATTTTTATGTAAATAATTTCAGTAACCGTTTTTTAAACCAATTGTTTATATTCTATTTTCTGCCAATTTTTTTTCCTTTACCCACACTATTCTAAACACAACACTTTTAAACAATACGATTACAGAGAAATAGAAAGAGGTAACTAGCTCTATATAAAGCCTCTATTTGGATGTACTCCAACAAACGTTATATAACTTAGTGAAGCAATTTACTTTTATAGTTCTGCGGTGTTCAACCATAATTCATTTATTAATTTCAAGAGGAAAATTTTCTCTACCAGTTTATATTACGTATATTTATTTATTTTTATGGTTAACAGTTTCATATTCAACTATTTTTTTTTTTTTTTTTTTTTTTTTGTTAACTTTGTAACAATTGGTAGCAGATTTTGTATTACTAAACAAAAATTTAGCTACTTTTTTCAAACATAAAAGTTAATGGTTAATAAATTCAAATAAAAACGCTTTGAAAAATTTATAAATCAATAACCTTATTTTTTTTTAAATAAAAAAATTTTATACATAAATTTAATGGAGTCTTTTAACTATTAACACCTTAAAATTATTAGAATATATAGAAATAATTGCAATTCCCTGTTTCATGCATTTTTTTTATTATTATGATTAAATTTTTATTATCATCATATGGTATTCTGCCTGTTGGCAGGTCCATGACACCAATATTGTCTCCATCATTTTCTGTCCCATGTTTGCTTTTCGTCTGTAATTACATACAACAGGTATGATTTTTTGTACAACCGGTTTCGTACTCAGCCCATCGTTAGTTACATTATATAATCCATAAATTCCACATACCTTTCATAATTTATGTGCAACATTAAAATCAGATTCATTATATATAACTATAAATTATTATAAAAACTCTGTGAAAGACTTCACATTTATTAATTTAGTTTTTATTTTTACACATTTTTTCATGAAATAAAAGATTTTTGTTTAGTGCCAGTTAAATTAAATCATTCTGTTCGACTCTGAGCTAAGGTTATCTTGAATAATGGAATATACTTACTACATAATTTCATACTAAAAGAATAAAAATAACTGAAAGAAATGACGTAAAAATATTACTAATGAATATGAACTAGATGTGTGTGTATAATTCGGTAAGAGTAATTTATTTAGTTAATCTAAGTTTTCTGATAATTTTAATGTATTTCTCTGTGAAAACGCTTTGAATATTCAAATAATATCGTACTTTATTTCATTATTTTTTTACATTGCTTCATACAAAGCGACATGAAAAAATAACGAAAAATTCAGGTTGATTTAGGAAAATTTTTTAATTTATGTTGGTAGTCCTGGGCGAGTGCCAGCACTGAATAAATTATACAAGCCAGCTCACGCCATCTTGCATACACGTTTAGTCTCCCCGTATCAGCCCCATTCAATAATTTCTGATTGGTCCAAAGGACCGGAACGCAAATACCAAATCCGTCCATAAATAAAATAAAACAAATAAATTTTATAACCGCTACTAAACAAATGATAACCCGCCAGATAAAATAGAAAGACACAGCAGCAAGGGATATTTGTCCAGGTTCTGCAGTTACTAGGGAGAAAACAAATTACCGCTATCCTTGCGTTCCGTTCGGTTGCTATTAATTATCATGGATACCTAGAATAGTGTGCAACGTTCTTTTGTCATCAAAGATTTTTATAAAAAAATAATAATGACTGTGGAGGCTGCGCGTAGAGGATTTCACCACAAGTTTAATTTAGGACGCCATTCGTGAACCGTCAGGACATGCAATTAACTCATGGATATGTAATTTTGAGAAAACTGGTTCAGGAATAACAAAAAAAATCTCATGCAAGTGATCAGACAGTTCATATGCCAGACAATATCGAGATTTTCCAAGCTTCTGTGATTAGAAGCCTACACGTTCAATTCGCTGTCATATAATATCATTACAGTTGGATAGTTCTACTGTTCGGAGAGAACTATTATAAGACATTAGTTTACTTGTACAAGTTGCATTTCATCCAAGAAATGAAATCAAACGATCAAATAATACATCAATTCTGTGAACGAATGATGGTAAAGATAAACGAGGGCAATGACTGTGATAATAAACTGTGGATGTCGGACGAAGCCCGTTTCCACCTTAACGGATTTTTTAATACGTAAAAAAAATTTTCGTTTTTGGATACAAGAGAATCTTTCACAGTTATACAAGCGCTCATTACACAGCAACAAGGTTACCCTATAATGTGCTTTCTTACGTATGGCACAATCGGCCCTTATTTTTTTGAAAACGGGGATGACCTCACGACTACGGTCAGAATGGTACATTGTCATGCAGAAATATTTTGTAGCCCAAAAACTACAGACATTTTTTACAAATTACTTACAACGTTTGGTTTCGAGACAGATTCACTCCACACAACAGAAATACCAATGACCTTTTTTCTTTTTTAGCCTTCGGGAATCACCATCAGGTATCACTTCAGAGAATGATTGAGGACGATATGCATGAGTGTAGTCTTGTTCAGTTTCAGATCGATTATTTCTGAGACGTGTGGTTAATTGAAACTCAACCATCAAAGAACACCGGTATCCACGATCTAGTATTCAAATCTGTATAAATATAACTGACTTTACTCGGTTTAGAAGAACTCTCGACTTCTAAGTCAGCTGATTTGCGAAGACGCATTTTGTTAGGTTAAATACCAATGACTATTGTACGTCAATTTTTTGACAACCCTATAGTTTAGAGAAATGGTCACATTCCATGATCTTCCAGTGCGATTTTTTTCTTATGTGTAGTAGTCGATCTGCTGTGACAAAATTACTGTTGAAATATTGCGTCTAACCATGCAGAGATTTACTATGGGGAATTGCAAGAGTTACGCATAGAAGTAGCTCACCTGCAAGATTTGATTATCAAGAAATAAATTTTGTGTATGTATTAAAAAAAAAAATAGGGCATCTCGTTTTAATTTAAAAGTTATAAATAAATTTACTTAATATAATTTATTTCATAAGTATTTTTAAAATAATTTTAAACATTTTACAAATTTCTTAATGCGCGAAAATAAGCGTAAAAATACCCTTACAAAATAAAACCGATTATAATAAGGAAATTAATAAAATTCAATAATAAATAAACAATAAAACGCTTCTTAATTATATAATCGGGTAACCGATAACAATCAGATCACTTAACTTCGCTTAAGCTTCTCCAGGTCATCGCTTGAATAAATTACACTGATAGACAAAAAAAAACTTTTTTATGTTTCTCTAAGTGTGATACCTTTTCTTGAATTGATTTTTTGCTTACATTACAGATCTATAATTTCCCTAAATCACTTTGTTCTCCATGTCATTTAGATAGAAAATATATAATATTCTATTTAATAAATCTTCGATTTAAGTTCCGTAGAAAAATTTAAAATTCACCCACCAGATGAATTAACAAAATCATTTCATTTTATGAAGAATGCGGGTAAAGCTGATCATTTCTTCTTCTTGTTAAATTAGGTTAAAAATTACGTTTAATTTAAAATAAATTACGGAAAAATAATGATAAGATATTTACTAATTTGAAAAAAAAGCTAAGTAAATTAAACATTTTACAATAATATTCTAAGACTTTTATACTGTTTCAAGAAGTGGAAATAAATGTGAATGAGGAGTGAAACGATTTTGAAGCCTCTCTCCAATCAACAAAAAGAATAAAATAAAGACAAAACGAAAGATGGAAGGGGGTAGGAAAAAAGAAAAAAGAAATAAAAGGAGGCGCACAGATTTCCGTTTATAAAAGAAGATAAAAAGAAGGGTTGAAACGTACAAGTAAGTTAGATAGTACTGCAATGGGGTGGATGAATTTAAGGGTGGGTTAGAGGAATGGATGGTACGTAGGATAAATGGAGAAGAGATGGGTAGAGGTTATAGGGGGTTGAAAAATCCCTTGGGAATAGTCCCGGATGACGCGTCTTTTTCGCCTACGGCAGACCTCATTTGCCGTCAAATTGGAAAGAAATAGTCGACAATTGGAGTTCCGTCGTCTATGAAGTGAGGAAAAGAGATGTAGACATTGAAAAAAAAATGACCTTATGGGAAATAAAATGAAGGCAGATATACATCACATCGGTTTAGCCAGCCAAGACTACCTACTTTTCTTATATATTCAAAATCTAAATGATTTTGTTTTCTTTTTTAAAAGCAAATAAAATGAAAACAAATAGATTTTTTATTCGTAATGGTATTTTTCATATTAATATATCGTTTTGTTTTTGTAAGTAAAATACGTTTTGACGTTTGGAAATTGAATAATAATTTGATTTTTAGATATTTAGATTAAAATCGCTTTAAATCAGTAATAGTACTTTAATAAATAAATTTACAAGGTTTTTATTCATGAATAAAATTTCCCTTATATTAATTCATAAATTTAAAACAAGTTACCAATGAAATATCTAATAACACTTTCTTGAATTAACATATTATTATAATTTTTTTTTTTTTAAACAAATTTTGGAAAAAAATTATTCCTGAAACAAATCAAAGAACCAACAATAGTAAGTGGTGAAACAAAATGGACAAGACGATACACAAACCTTTGGGTAGCTTATTCACCTCAAATCTCGGAGAACTTACAGATCTAATAAATGCAGTCGCTTTAAGCGCCTTACGTCCTCGCTGTTATCCAGAAGGTTAACTACGAGCCAGTTTACATGTCTGTTCAATCTCATTTTGTATTAAATAATATTTTAAATAAAAAACCAACTGAAATAAAATATAAACTGTTACGTAATAGTAAAACTTTGTGATTGTTTCACAAAGAATGTAACAAACTTTCAAAACATATTTTTCTGATGAAAATAAAGAAGAAAGTTCATATAAAAATAAGTTTGGAAACTTTACCAATTGTTGTTGGTGAAAAATTTTATTCTGATTTCAGAACATTCGTTAAAATTAAGCCATACTGTAATTCTTATGAGCCAGATTAAGGGGTTAATTTAATTAGATTGTATGAAATCTGTCCTGAAAAATTGAAAAAAAAAATTCTAGAACTGTATTTTTAGTAGTTTTTGAGCAATCTTGAGATAAAAGACCAAAGATCAGGATCGAAAATCACAGTATTTTATGTTTGGTGTAAAATAACTTTGTGAAATGGATAATAAACTCAAACGTTTTAAATAAAACTGGTAGAGAATTTGATTCTAAGTAAAATTATTTAAATAAAGTTGAAAGAAATTAAATACAAACGATAAATTTATAGTAATTTTGAAGTTTATTAAAAACAAAACATATAAAAATATGGCATATTTTAAAAAGGTATAAACGAGAAATAACATGTTCAATATTAAAAATCAGAAAAACTAGTTATTTAAACTTTAGTTTATTTATTTTTTTAACTTAGATAAATACTTTAAAGGAAAATCCAACCGAGATATAATATAAACTGTTGCATGATAATAAAACTGATTATACAGAGTGTCCCACGAAGAAACTTTTAGGTCATATTCTGCTGGTGAAAATAACGAAAAAAGTTCGTACAGGATGCGAATACGAGGCTGTGACCTCAGTTGAAAAGAAATAAGTGAGTATGGCAATTACTGAGAAATTTTAAGGAATTGGCAGGAGACTGTTTTACGAAGAGATGGAACGAAAAGGAGATGGAACTGTTTTACGAAGGGCCGATGGACCTACAGGTTGATACACAATGCTGGGAGATGGTCTGGAAGAACCCGTGGCTCGCTGGATTTTTATCTTACGCAGCTACTGGCGGGCCATGGGGGATTTAGGGCGTATATCTATAGGTTTGGGTCAGACTACTCAGATAGCTGTCCTGGTCTAGCGGTAAGCGCGTCTTCCCAAATCAGCTGATTTGGAAGTCGAGAGTTCCAGCGTTAAAGTCCTAGTAAAACCAGTTACTTTTACACAGATTTGAATACTAGATCGAGGACACCGGTGTTCTTTGGTGGTTGGTTTTCAATTAACTACACACCTCAGGAAAGGTCAAACTGAGACTGTACAAACCTACACTTCATTTACACTCATACTTATCATCCTCATTCATCCTCTGAAGTATTGTCTGAAAGGTAATTACCAGAGGCTAAACAGGAAAAGAAAGATAGCTGCCCTACTTGTGGGGCTGAAGAGACGCCTTTTCATGTATTTTTTCGCTGTTCTAGATTTGTGGTTCTAGATTTTTTGAGAGTGAGGAGATGGTGGATACTACTGGCAGAAAGAAAATGTTCAGAACCTTAGGATCTTCAGGAGATTATGTTAACGATCGAGATTCATTGGGCGGCAATTGCGCAATATACTAAAGCGGTTATGTAGAAATTACGTTCTTCTGAAGAAAGCCGCAGGTTAAATAGGGGCCCTGGGTGTTTGTGCGGGGAACAAGGCTGCGGACGAGTGTCTAGAGGGTCCCGCGATCTTGTGGGGGTCGGCTGGATGCAATAAAGCCGCGGTCACTCCACCGATGGAGTCCCGGGAGTTTTCCCCTTTTCCAATCTAAAGCTGATGGCATGTATGTGTATGGTAAGTACGAGTGTTGCAAGAGTTGGTGTGCGTGTGTCTGTGCGTGGGTGGTGTATACGTGTTGGTATATTTGATTCAAGGCTGTTTGGTATTGTTTTGTGTTGGTTTTTAGTTATGTGTGGATCTGTTTTTGTGTATATATGTGCTTTGTTGTGTGTGTGTGTGTGTGTGTGTGTGTGTGTGTGTGTGTGTGGGCGCTTACCCGCTCTTTTGAAGTAATGCTTTACCAGCTATTTCCAGGAGGGGCGGGTCGCCAGCGGTGGAGGTTTAGTCGGTAGTGCACAGTAATACATACGCCTTTTTTACTACATTGAGGAACCTGTTAGCGAATCCGACACTACTTCGGCGCCCATAAATGGGTTTCCTCTACCTCTTAGAGACATAGATCTGGAAACGCTTTATTTTCGAGTTACGGCTTGCAAAAATTTCGCCTGGATTTCAACTCTTTAAATAAAATGAAGCAATACTGTAACTTTTGAAACAAAAATAAGGAGTAAATTTGATAGTTTCTTTTTAAGTTGAACTAGAAAATAGGATAAAACTAATCCAAGACCTGTAACTTCAGTAGTTTTTAAGATATTTATCCTAAGTACAAAATTCGGTGTCGAAAAACAATTTTTTTTTTTTAGTTTTTATGTACAAGAAATTTTTTAAAGTACTTATAAATCCGGAAGATTTAGTACCAAAACTTGTAGAAAATTTACATTACCAGTCCACGAACGAAAACTCTTATAAAAAAGCAGCTCATACGGATACATTATCCATCAGGGATATAAAACTCTCGATAGCAAACAGATAGTGATTTTGTAGGTTTAAAGAACTTTAAGATAAAGAAATAAACAAACCACAACTTTCCATATGTATGAAGAAACAACTAGCCATTAATAGTTAAAAAATAATAGTAAATAGTTAAAAAAATAATATTACTAATATACTTTTTTTTTCCTTTCATAATAATGTTTGTAGGTCTATTTTTAAAGGAATATAATGTAAAACAAACAAAATATATTTTTACGGTGTCATAACCATAATACTATAAGGTGACATGAGTGAAAAATCATTCGTAAATAATTAAAGCTTTGTTCAAGATTAATAAGCATCCTATACCAGGCTTACTAATTAAAGTAAGGAGTACAGTGATTTTGCAGTATTTTCTTTACTGAACTGAATATTAATATAACAAATCTCCCAATATACAATTTTTAAACCTTATTAAGTGGCATTCACCACAGAAGTTGACGTTTTAGTGAGCAATCATTTCTCTCAAAGAAAATAGATCTAAGAACATCATTACTCTTAGAGAAAATAACTACAATTGATGTTTTTTGTACATTAAGTAATTAATATAAGACACATCCATAAGAAGGTACAAGATCTTTAAAGCAATAAATAAATGATTCTATTTCTTTACTGAAAAAAAAATGTTTTATACGTTGAATCAAATCAGAAGAATTGTGAGGTTTAACAAATTATATAATTTCAATAGAGAAATTACATTATAAGTTACGAATTTTTTTTCAAAAAATATTTGACCGATTCGATTCACGTATTATTAAATCAGACTATTAAATTAAACACATTATTGTTTGTCCTTATTATTTTTTTTAGTACAAGGTAAAATGGGAAAAACAGTACGCTTGTTTCCTAGTAAAGGGAGTTAATTTTATACGGATTTGAATACTAAATCGTGAATACCGGTGTTATTTGGTGGTTAGGTTTCAATTAACCACACATCTCAGGAATAGGTCGACCTGAGACTGTGCAAGACTATACTTCATTTATATTCATATATATCATCCTCATTCATTCTCTGAAGTAATACCTGCGTTGGTTCCGGAGGCTAAATACAAAAAAGAGGGAGAGTACACCTGTATTCCATGTCGTATTGAAATCATTATACATTTTATGTATATTATACATATTCCAGTACATGTTATGTATTTAATATCATTAATATTATAAATTATATAAATATTATACATAATATATGGGCAGTTCCTTTGCCATTGTACAAAAACTGGTTATTGTTTATTAATTTATATTTATTTTTTATGGTTACTATTTCTTTTATATTACTATACATTTTAATTTTTTTGGAAATTTTATGTATCTACTGATGAAGAGATTTAACAATAGAAACAATTTTTTTTATATTATCAGTTTTTTAACAATTTTTAAGAATTGTTCTATTTTAGATTTTATTTCAAACAGAGTTTTTGGTTAAAATTAGTTTTGGTTCACTACTATTACTTCATGAGCCATGTATTAATTAAAAAATTCACTGATGTTAAAATTATCTGGCTAATGTAAATATATATGGAGTGTCCAAGAATTATCTGAACAACTTTGATGTTTAATAAATAATTTATTTATTAAAATATAAAAATGGGTTGTGTGAATTTAGAAAAATTAAAACTGAAGGGTTTTTACCAGTATTCAAAGATATTCAATGAGTGTACCATTTGTAATTCGCAAAATATTCAACCGGTAATCATTTCATACCATGTTCGTTGTAAAATATCCAGATTTATGAGTTCGAGTCGTTAACAATCCTCTTCTTAAGATCATCAATATTAGCCGGTTTCCGTGGCGCGAGTGGTAGCATCTCGGCCTTTCATCCGCAGGTTCGAATCCCGATCAGGCATGGTCGTTTTACACGCTACAATAATTTTCATACATCTCATAACGGTGGCCTCGGAGGTTAAAAAAAAAGAAAAATTATCAATATTCAAACACCAGTTTTGTAAAAATTATCCTTGATGAAATCCCGTAGGAAAAATCACATGGAGTTATATCCGGTGATCGAGTTGGCCAAACGATCGACCAGCGATCTGGGAATGTGTTGCTAAGTAATTCGCTCACTAATAAACCCAAATGTGTCGGCGCTCCATCTGGTTGGAATATTTGGTTTGCTTGGCATTTCTCTCGCCACCACCCCATTTGGTCACCCTAAAGCATAAGACCGAATGTCTGTGCCACAAACGGCTACTGAGACTCAAAACAGTTAAGCGACCAGTGTCCTAAATAGCTCCTAGAGCTAACTTAAAAGCGTGGTACCATCCACCACTCGCTTGCATCATGTCCCACCGCACCGCTCACTTGTCATACATCAATAAAATGGGCAGGCGCACCCCGTCAACTACTAAAACATATATGACACGTCTAGGCCGCTGAATGGAAACAAGTATCTGTCTACCATTAAAGCGCTTAGGGCTTTAATCTGGCTGGTAGCCAGCCATATCTCTCGGTTAGCTTCCTACAGCAGCGCGGTAGGAGTCTTTTCCCTTAGGCAAACTACTGATGTCTGTTGAACAAAGTAACCGCATCAAGGAACTCCCACACGGTCAGATAATGCGGCTCTCGTCACATTGACTCGCCGCTTGTGAGTGCCAAATTTTTTCCCTTGACCTCTAAGTTCCAGGGTGACTTGAGTTCTGGCCCCCCCAAAAGCTGGGCAGTCGAACATCGCGTGTTCGTTCGACTGGACTTCCACACAGACGCACAGCTTATCAGCATCTGGTTGTAGTATGATATCGGGTCGTAAAACTTCAACCTGAGGATAAACAATTCCTTCTAACAAGTACAGATAGATATTTGTGTTAACTACCATTTCCGCAAAGATAAAAGCCCAATCACACGATCTTGTAGTCCGGACCAATTTATGTAGTTAAAATCCGTATTAATAACTAATACTTAAGAATAATTATTTTGAATATTATTTATTTAATCTCGAAATTACTGGCTGATAATAAAATAGAATTGTCGGGTTTTTTGAATGAAAAATTAGTTTTTTATGTATGAATAAATGTCATATCTGCCCGGAATTCGGATCCGGAACATTAATATTTAGGCTTATCTCATACGGTCAAGGGTAACATAAGGATTCTTTTATTCCTTATTTGAACGTTCTGAGTATTTACTTTTCCACACACCGTGAAATGTAGCCTCATTTGAGAATATAACTATTTTAAGATAACAATCTTCATCATCAATTCTTTCGTTTTCATTTCCACAACAAATTCCTTTCTAGCATTATGATTTTGTGGTGTAATGTGCTGTAACACTTTTAAAATATAAGAACGGAATCTTAATCGTTTCTTCAAAATATTATGAATGTAAATAGTGGAAGATTTAATTCGTGCGTTGCACTTCTAGTTGACTTCCCAGGGCTGTGAACAAAAGACTAACGAATGTCCTTAATTTTTTATGTGATTTTCTAGGTCTGCCTGTACCCTTTTTATGTTCAACACTATGAATTTCTTTAAATTTATCATACCATGAACGAATACTAAAGGGTGGCTTTATGATATACCGAGTTCTAAAATTGCGTCGAACTTGTGTGTTTAATTTTGTTTCAATAAAACATTCTACACATTGTGCTTTCATCTGTGAATTTACGGCAATTAACGTATGCGGTTACGTATGCAACTACAGTTCTATCTATCTATTTGAGGAGAGAAACTTTATGAGGGTTTACTCAAAAAAAAAAACATATACAATATCAAATAACATAATAAAATTAAAAAAATACAGAAAAAAAATAGAAAAATATATTTTCTTAGGGTGTTTTTTTTTTTGTTTTGGTAGTTTTGTAGACCTTTTAAAGAAAGCCTAAACATTCATTAATAGGAGTATTATGTAACGCCATGGCTCTTGCCAGCGGTAAATACAAGGTTGGATCTCTCTCAAGGAGAAATAAAAAAGAAACCAGCAGTGATCATCCAACGGGAATTTTTGGCAACCGTCAGTAGTTACGAAGAACATATTAGAATTTATACTGACGGTTCTAAAACCGAACATGGTGTTGGATGCTCAATATATGTAATTGGAGAAGCCCACTTTTGGAAACTGCCAGATGTGGCAAGTGTCAACACGGCAGAACTCACTGCAATTCAGCAGGCTCTTCGCTACACTGATCACTATTGCGAAGAGAGAGTGCTAATATGTTCCGATTCTTTAAGTGCACTTGCCGCAATTCGGAACAAGAACATTAAGGATGTCCTAATTGCAAACAACCTGTCCATTTTATACGTTCTAAATCAACGAGGACAGCGATACGTATTTGTACGGACTCCGGGCATGCCGGTATTACAGGTAATGAAATCGCAGACGAAGCTGCCAGAAAGGCAACAGTCTGCGATGATTTGGATGCATTTCCTGTAAGAGTGGCAGATGTTAAAAACCGTCTAACAAACATAGTAAAAAACAAGTGGAATGCTGAATGGAGGAGTTTAAATACAAAATTAAACTCAGTAAAACTTCTCCTTATAAATGGAAAAGCGACTTTAAGTTGACTCGCCGTGAACAAGTAGCGGTGATCAGACTTAGAATCGGTCACACGCGATTAACAAATTCATATTTGTTAACCGGCGAAGTGAGACCAATGTGCGGTGTTTGTAATAAAACACTGACAATCAAGCATCTAATAGAAGAGTGTACCATATATGAGGACCTCAGAAAGAGGTTCTGTCTTAGAAATAATATTACTGCTGATCTGGATAATGGAAATGAAGAAAATATAGTTGCATTTTTACACGCCAGTGGACTTCTTAAAAGTCTATAAAATGAAAGTTTAAAGCTGTGATAAATAAATCTCTAAGCGGTAGTTTTACATATATATAAGGGAGTCTCGAAGCGTGGCACGTATAGTGACGGAAGGTAGCCCTCTTGCCTAGGCCATTTTGGCTCACCTGCACTGAAGAGCAGTGAGTCGGGGTGTGTCCGATGATAGCATGGGGGACCCTCAAGGGTGGATTGAGGGCGCGAGGTTATGGGTATGCGCGGTGCATGCCTGTAGCCTGTTTATAAGAAGGATTCAACTGCCATGGCACCCTGGCGCGACTGATATACTGCTCAACGGTGGTTCTGGTCGCCCCGAGGGTGCTTAAACAAACTATAAACGAGACTTGTAGAAGAAAGAAAGATATGGTATTGATAAGTTGATTTTTTTTTAATTTCATGTTCTTTTGAGAACCTTATCTCAAATTTTAATATCGGGGTCCTTTACACCCCGTAAGTGTTGTGTGTTGTATTTGTCTTTTGTGTCTTAATGTTTTTGGGTAGTTTGTGCTTTTAAATAAAATGTAAGGGCCCTTTATACCCTTACATATGACGATCCAGATGGCGATACAAATTACTTTTAAAGAATGTGACGAGGGCTAATGACCTTAGCAGTCGATGCCCGTAAAAATAAAAAAAATTGGAGTATTATTTTTTTCTGATAAAATATCAAAGTTATTAATATAATTATCGGACACTTGGTATAATGCAACGAAAGAAACCTGAATAAATAAAAAAGAAAAAAAAATGTTTGATACTTGTATAATTATGCCGTATTTAAATTATGTAAGAATTTTCTTAGGTGAATATCACGGTTTTTATTTCAAGAATATTGATTTTTATTTATAGGGTTACAAAATTCCTTATTAAGCCGTGCTACGTTATAAAGGATTTAATTGATCCTCAATTAAAATTTAGTTATTAATTTTCAATTAATTCTTTATTTAATTTGGAAGAGAACGTTTAATCCAATTATTGTTAATCGAAATTCTAATATGATTGAATATAACTGAAAAAAGGGGAAGAAAGAGTATAAAAGAATCTCTTTTTGATTGGCAAAGTCATTTCCTAGATATCTGACATTGTGAATCTGCTTTGATAAAGATGAAAATATAGAAGATGAAGTAAAAGAAAAGAAAGGAGAAATAAGAAAGGCATTTTTCTTACTGTCAAAACTTTTAGTCCCCAAGGCATTAAAAGTACCAACCGACCAAGAGAAATAAAAGGAATCCTTTCCTATATAACATATGACGAAGTTCAACTTGTTTGTTTTGATTAACTTCCATCTCCTGGACAACATCTTATTGGTAGATCGTTTCAGAAAAAGAGTAAAGTAAAAAACACATACATACACACATATATACTCATACTCAAAGATAGTATAGATATATAGAAAAATATTTTTTTTACTTTTCTGCTTTGCTCAGCTTGAAACAAATACAAACTGAAAAAATACAGTATCTTCTATTATCTAGGAAAAAACTGTCTACAATAAAAACATAAAATAGGATCAATCTGAAATTAAAAAGTTGGAAAGTTTCATATGCTCGTCAGTAATTTATTTTTTTATGTGTTTTCTTCAGGAGAATATACAATAAAATATTTTGGATAATTTTATGTATATATTTGTAATCAAAATATTATTCCGTATTAAATAACTCTTTTTTTATTTTTTATTTTTATAAAACAGGCATCAATCAATATCTATGGGTCATTAACCCGGTGGAAATTGGTAGTGTATAAAAAGATGCCTGACCGGGATTGGAACCCGGGATCTCCCGCACGAAATGCCGAATAGCTACCCACTCAGCCAATCATTAGCTACCTACTTTATATTTTCTTTTTTCCTGTTTAGCCTCCGGTAACTACCATTTAGATAATACTTCAGAGGATGAATGAGGATGATATGTATGAGTGTAAATGAAGTGTAGTTCTTGTACATTCTCAGTTCGACCATACCTGAGATGTGTGGTTAATTGAAAACCAACCACCAAAGAACAACGGTGTCCTCGATCTAGTATTCAAATCTGTGTAAAAGTAACTGGTTTTACTAGGACTTAAACGCTGGAACTCTCGACTTCCAAATCAGCTGATTTGGGAAGACGCGTTCACCACTAGACCAACCCGGTGGGTAAAATAGCTACCTACTTAGCCACGGTTATTTAGCTCCTTTTTAAAAAGAGCTAAATAACTCTTTGTTATAGATTTCTAATTAAATTAATAAACAATAATTTAAACCTTATAATTTTATACTTCTATCAAATAATATATTACAAAAAATAAAATTAAAAAATAAAGAGATAAAAATATCAGATAACTTTATCAGATAAAAATATGAGATAACTTCTAACTGGACGTAATATTTGCGATCTTTTTTTGTGTTTGTTTGTTTTCCTGCTCTTCTGGGCCGGCTCAACAATCAAGTATTACTCAGCCCAGGGGAGTGTCCTTGTGACTCTAATGAGCCTCCCCGCCTACCCGGCAGTACGTTCGGCATGGCAGGTCGGCTCACCGGTTTCAGACCTCATCTATGAATCAGCCATTCCCTTTACTTCTCAGTAATCTCTTGTATGTTATATTTGGCTTTTAGATCCTCCCAACGTGCACATTTAAAAAAGGTTTGCCAGGGAGTGTCCTCCTGAACCCAGTACACATAATTTGGGAGTTCACTTCTTCTAAACCTGTGTAAGTATACACCAAATTCTCCGTGACCGGAGAGGAATTATGACAGGTAGTACCCCACATTGCTGTGTTTCCTCCCCAGCCACGGTTCTATCTCAGGAATTACCTTCTTTGTCCACACCCCAGTTGTAGCGGCGTTCCACTTCTCCTGCCATTTTTGTAGCAAGAGTGACAAGAAAATACCAAAAAAAAAGGAATTGATCGCTATAACTACAATTTTGTCCTACAATAGAAAACAAGTAAACAACTAAAACAAGAAAAATACAGCTGCTATACAATAATGTATATACAATAAGTATTGAATTTGGTTGTTCACAGCAACTGGACGGTGGCAATTTAACGTATCAATGGGCCAGTGAAGATGATTTGAATTTTAACTAACTTTTTTGCCCTTTCAACATTCTTCTACTTTCTTTTTTGTCTTAAATCTGTATGATGCACACCCAGGGGTAATTATTACATATCCAGTAATACCGTATTTTTGAGGGTTTATGGTGATGGCGTCTTATAAATGGTTCAAAACCGTCCTCTTTCCTTAGTTTGTTATACGCGTATATTGATAGATATTGCAGTAAGGTACTTATAGAATCCGTAACACGTAACGTAGATACAAAATGTTATCTACATGCATTATATCATGTATTGGTTATAGAATCAAAGAAAATAGGAGCCAACAACATCATCTAATGGATCATCAAAAATACTCACTAGAACACTTCATAGGCACATAAAATCTGTAATGGAATTGGTAATATTTGAAAATCAGTTTGGTTTCGTAAACAGAATGAGTTTAAGGGAAGCTATTCAGACCTTCAAACTGCTCTTAAATTTCAGCCGGCTTTTTACGTTCAGAAAAAAGTATTTTTATCAAAGCACGTTATTCCTTTACGATCATGTTTCAAGTGGAGCCGGCATCTTGAAATAAACATTAGAGGTTATAATAATGGATATTCTTTTCGGACAACTTATACTTTCTACGACAAAGGTACCAATTTGAACATCAAAATTTCAGTTTATTCTCTTAAATGGTTTTTTCAATGTTAAAATTTGTCTCTTTAATTATTAAATGACCAATTGTGTATCCCTCCACTAAAAACCTTCGGGAATTATCTGCAGTCTTGTTATAAAATTTTTCAGATCTATGATTTATCGCAGTATTAAATTTTAATGGAAGGTTGGATGCAATATGATTGTGCGGAATTAGTAATTAGTTATTTTGTTCCTTTTATTGCAATTACCGAATGGAAATTCAGTTGATTGTGATTCATTCCTATTTTTCTTGACTTACGACAATAATTTTCTGTGACATGTATCTGGATTACGAGCTGTAAATAAGCAGCCTATGTCAACAAAAATTTCAAGGATAATAGATTTTTCTAAGAAGAAAGATCGTTAACAGGTTAGATACAGTTGATGGCTAAAGTTATCTTATACGATAGGCTGCTCTTCTTAAGGATAAAATTATATAAAATAATAACCGTTTATGAAGTAAAAGAAGGGCTTTTATTTTTTATTTTATTACTATTATTATTATTATTATTCTCACTTTTCAATAATAATAATTGATTTAAAAGAAAATTCGAAGTGATTTTGCATAAAATGTAATAACCTTTAAAGAAAATAACATCTCATTTTAGATATTTCAATCAGCAGTTTTCCTTGTAGAAATAGTAATAATAGCAGTTATAATACGATCTTGTATTTTAACTTGCAAAATACAGAAATTAAAATCTCACAAAAACCAATTCAATTCTTCTTTATGAGGCAATGAAAGATTTTAGTTTATAATAGAACAGTTAGGTTTAATAGCACTTGCAGATTGAATTTCGCTTTTGGATAAATTCTTGGCCCGTGAGAGTATTAAGCTTTCTACCTTCTCCCTCCTAGATTCCTTTTTGCGACACTAATACAAATACACAAATACAAAACGTTATTTAAATTAGTCGGGGCTTTTGGGAGTTGAGCATTGTTATTTTGTGTAGCCTGTTGGCTGCCCCAATAGTTAATTAACAATTTTCGTTAACATTTTGTATGCTTTAAAACTGTTATTTCTACCAGTAAATGTTACTCTATAGCACTTCCATTCAAAGTTAACTGGGGCATTTATTTCTTCTTCTTCTTCTTCATCTTTACCAACCCCTTCCTCTTTCTCAATTTTCTTCTTTAACTTCATTCTATTTACGTTTACTCGTTATATATTTTTTGTTGTTTTTTTATTCAACAAAAATCTTTCTTCATTTTCTTCTTTTCTTTTTTTGAGTAACAATTATTTCAATTATAATCAAAACTAAACAAGCGTTTTAGTTTTTATTTTTTCCCTGAGTGTTTAACATTGTTTTCGCAGTTCTTTCTTATAATAAACTTAATTATTTTTTAATATTTAAAAATATTTTTATTTTTTTTTAAATTTTAAATATGCAATTTTACATACTTGGTTGTTATTTTAGAAACATAAAATATATGAAAAGTATTATTATTGGCAAAAGAAAAAAAAAATCAATACGCTAATCCTAATAATATTACAAATATTTTTCAAATTTTTTTAAAATTTGCTTTATACTTTTTAGTCATACTTTAATTAACTTATTATCATGCATTGCATCAGTTTAATTAGTAGGTTAATTTCGAGTACAAAAGTTAAAATCATACATTGAAATTTCTAATCTTTATATATATATATTTCTTGTGTGCGTGTATATGTCACTGAACTCCTCCTAAACGGCTGGACTGATTTTGATGATTTTGTGTGTGTTCAAAGGGATTCGAGAATGATTCAGATTCACAATTTGGTCCACTGGAAAATGTTTTTTTTAATTAATTTTTTATTTATAAGTAGTTGTTGATTTTGAAATGTTTTACATTGGATCCGGCAGACTGCGCTACCATCGCAGTATAGAATATTCAATAATATTCTATTTTAATTTTAGTTTGTCCCGACAGTTGGTGCTGCGATCAAATTGAGAAAAATATTTCGTAATTTTGTGTTATTATTATATTACAAAAAATCGCGAGAAAACAGTTTTTTAATAAATAAGAGGCTAATAAATAAGATGGAAATGTAAACAAAGGAAAACCAATCAGATCAATGCAAGATGGCCGCTGTCAAACACAACGACCAATCACAAAGAGCCCGTATGGGCGTTGCTAATGTAAACAAAATCACAACTGATTAAGTAACAAGTAGGCAGCACTGCGATCGCGTTTAGAATTGTGCGCATATTGAGAAATATTATATTATTCTATTATTTATTGAAATAACGTTTTAAAGTGTAATTAAAAAATATACATTTTGCAAATTTGTAAGGTACAGTATTGAAGTGAAAATGTTTTTTAAATTTATTTATGTGTTGTTGATCTTGGGATGGTTAAGGTTCACAATTGGGCCCGGTACGCAGCGCTGCGATCGCGTTTTAGAAAGTTTTTTTAATTTTTGGTTTATCAGTCAAACCCGGTAGTTGGTGCTGCCATCAGATTCTAGGAATTTTTTTTATTTTGTTGCTTTTTCGTATATCAGCTACTTGCGTCGTAGCTTAATGTCGTTCTTACATTAAAATTCGTATTTTTAACGGACTACTGTGTTTACAGAATAGTTTGAATTAAATCCGATAGGTAGTGCTGTTCTGACAATTGGATTTATTTACATTCTGAATTTTATAAAGTAAAAGGTGAAATTTTATAAGGTTCCGTAATGTTTTGTAAGTTTCTTAATGTTCAGTAATAATTGTAATGATTCTGCAGCCACAACACTTTTCGTTAAAAAATTATTTTCCACCGAATACTGTGATTAGAGTGTGGTGTGAATTAAATCCGATAGGTAGTGCTGTTGTTTTGCCATTTGGATTTATTTACATTCTGACTTTTATAAAGCGAAAGGTTAAATTGCTAACGTTCAGTTTTAATAAGGTTTTATGAAACTTTCAATTGTCGTCATTTAATCTGTATGTATACTCAGATCTAGCAATAGCGAAGCATTGCCAAGTCTGCTAGAATTGCGCGGTTATTGAGAATATTATATTATATTATTATTTATTGAAATAACGTTTTAAAGTTTAATTAAAAAATGTACATCGTACATCATGTAAGGTGGAGTATTGAAGTGAGTATTTTTCATGAATATTAATGATTTTGATTATGCACACGTGCATTCAATAACAATCAACTTAACCTACAAATTTAAATTGTCAGTTCTCATTTGATTCTATGCAACTTATGAAGTATTGAACGGCTCTTTGAAAATAAAAATGTCAGTTTATATAATAAATTATAACATTTATAAAATTAAAATATAAGTTACTAAAAATATAATTTAAAGTATACTTAAAAAATTTAATTTATAATATTTTATCTGATTTTAATTTACAATTATCTAAAATTTGGTAAAATAGATGATAAAATAAAGAATGATAAAAATCTCTACTAAAATTTTAACTACGTTGCTTTTTACAGTGATTTAATTTTTTTATTAATTGATTGATTAAGCTGTTACATGGTTATGAAACATCAAAATTATTAAATAAAAAAAAAAAATATGTAGGAGGTACTTTTTTAGAATGATGAAGTGAAAATTAGTAGTAAGGTGGATGAAAATTTATTAATTACACAATTATTAATTTTACGACGTTTCGATTTTTTAATTCAATTTTCATCGGACATCTCAATATTTAGTGAAAATAAATATTAACCATACTACACATAATTAATCAATAAACCCATTACAATAATACAACAATCACAAACTGATAATATCATACCAATAGTCATTTTAATGAAATTTAGAACACATTCCTGCTAATTTTAACTTAATTAAGTTACTTATATTTACATGTATGCATTTATTACAGAATAATGCCGCGTCAGAGCAACGTCTGTCGGGTCCGCTAATATATTTATAAAATATCAAACAAATTTAAAATCAAACATTTACTATACAAAATAACGAAATTCGAAACTACAATAACTCAAATTCGAAACCACAAAAACTCCAGTACCGTTTTTGTCATTTTTTATGTCAAACTGCTATTATGGGTTTGTCATCTGCGACCCCAAAAACCCCGCATAGCCGTTTTTCAATTCTTTACACCCGCACCCTTAATTTACTCCAGTACGGGACATGTTTGCAAAAGTAATGGTTGAATATTGTCTTGTCACCCGACCTTTCTTTCTTTTTTTCTTTAGCCTCCGGTAATTACCGTTCAGATAATACTTCAGATGATGAATGAGGATGATATGTATGAGTGTAAATGAAGTGTAGTCTTGTACAATCTCAGGTTGACATTTCTGAGATGTGCATTTAATTGAAACCCAACCACCAAAGAACACCGGTATCCACGATCTAGTATTCAAATCCGTGTAAAAATAGCTGGCTTTACTAGGACTTGAACGCTGTAACTCTCGACGTCCAAATCAGTTGATTTGGGAAGACGCGTTAACCACTAGACCAACCCGATGGGTTTATCAAAGATCTTCTACAAAAACAATACAATCCATTGATGAACATCAACGTCGTTTTATTTAATTTTTTACTTTTAAACTTTTTTTTTATTTTAATTTTGATGGTGTATTTTTCAAAAATATTTTATTCTTTTGCTTTGTTTTTAATAAACTTTGAAATTATTACGTTTGCATTTAGTTTCAGTTGGCTTAATTCGTATTATTTTACCCACAATCGAATTCTCTAAAGTTTCCTTTAAACCTTTATCTGTTTATAACCCATTTTACACAGTTATATTACGCCAAACATAAAATGGTATGTTTATTGATCACAATTTTTTTACTTTTACCACAGATTTCTCAAAAACGACTAAAAATACATTTCTGGACTATTATAAAAAAAAAAATTTTTCAATTTTTAAAATCAATTTCATATTAAATTTATCCACTGACTATATCAGTTCCGTAACATATCCTTTGTGTTTTATTCCGATTTTTTTTACGCTTTTTTTTGTGAGTCATAAATAAAAAGAAACGTTATTTATCTACGTATAACTAATTTGTTGTTTTTCTCCTTATTTGGGAGAAAAACGGTGGGTTCAGGAATGGTCAGCCTGAGCCTGTTCAAGACCACAGGTTTACTTGTACATTTACACAGTTACTGATGAGTCGCTAATGATTTCAATCGTTCAGGCGACTATAAAAAAGATTGAACAGTTAAATAATTAATTATGATTTTAACTAGAAAAATAACATTTAATGATTTCAGTTGCAATGTAAAGCGATATCAATTTTTTTTTCTTTAAATGCAGTAAATGGTGATTATTCACTAAAAGAGAATATTTCTTTTGGTAATGATCTACGGGAACGGTTCATTTAACCAGTTTGTGATCTTTGAAATTTTATTTCATATCACAGTATTTAATTGTAACTGTGTATTAAAAGTAACTGCCTTTACTAGGATTTGAACCTTAGAACTCTCGACTTCAAAATCAGCTGATTTGGGAAGACGCGTTCATCACTAGACCAACCCCGGTGGGTTACTGTCACCCGACCTTAGTAACTGTGCGAAATTTTATCAATAGGCAATGTCAGGATGTATGTTAAATTAAGGATTGAAGATTTGAGGACAAATATGAAAAAAATAAAACATTGTGAGTTAAAGAAAAGCAATTAAAAAATAGTAACAGTAAATCGGCAAAGTCACTTACACAAAATTTTCCATTAAATAAGAGACTATTAATAATCGTTGGGTTAGCGTTCGTTGGAATTTGGAAATATGAATTGTAATTTAATTTTATACAAACATATTAATAGTACAAAGTATTAAATCAAAAGAATTTTACACTTCATTTTAAGTCTACTTTTTAAGTTTAGGCCGTAATAATGAAAACATTACAATCAATTATTTTGAAAATGTTTTAAAATTATTTGAATGTATTTCATCTAGATATGCACGATTACTTTACAAAAATCCAGTACTAAAAAATATAAAAATAATAATAAATTCCAATCTCCGTGACGAAGTGGCATCGTCATCCGGAGGTCCCGGGTTCAAATCCCCGTCAGACATAGCAATATTAATAGCTACAACATTCCATTTCCTTAAATTATCAAGCAAAAAAAAAAAATCTTATAACTTTTCATTATTTAAAAAATCTTTACCTTTAATAAAAAAAAGAAAAACTTACGATGGGACTGCTGGAGAATATTTTTCTACTAAATAACGAAATGTAATCAAAATATGGTCGTAAGTAAAGCTTGAACATATAATAAAAATGTTCAGAAGTTTTAATCTGAGAACTTTCTCTTTTACTGCAGTCGGCTAAAGATCTGAAAACGAAAACTTTCATAAAATCAACCTTTGTTAAATTTAATAAATTTGACAACACCTACTGAAGGAAAAAATAAATTATTTTTTATTGGCAAAGAGAAAAAGAATAAAGAAAACATAATTTTTTAAGTCTCAAAATTAAGGGGTTTTCAAATCATTAAATACAATTTTGAAAGTTTGGAATATTTCTGTAAAGTAGCAAGATCAATAAAACATAGACAAGCAGTTATAACTTATTCATGAAAATCCAAAAAATTTATTATTATTCATTGATTGTGTTCTGCCAATGAGGCAGGCCTTGGCATGGCTGCTCTCCACTTGTTCCTATCCTGTGCAAGTGTTTTTGTTTCCTCTTTCTTCCATAACTCCATCAATCAACAGAAATCTTCTTCTTCTCCTTCCTCTCTTTCTATTTACCAATCCTTCAACTGCATTATTAGTAAGCACTTTCTTCTCATACAGTGTCTAGCCAGTTCCTTTTCCTGCCTAAAATAGTATTTAATGTATTCCTCTCCTCTTCTTCACTTCTCAACATCTCATTTGTTACTCTATCCTGCCAACAGACGTTAACCATTTTACGCCATAACCACATCTCAAATGCTTCAGTCCGTCGTTTGTCTTCCTTTCTTAAAGTCCACGTTTCTACATCATAAAGTATAACACTCCAAATAAAACATCTTGCCAGTCTCTACCTCAAATCTAAATTCAAATTCTCACATAGCAAACTTTTTTCCTACTAAATGCCTCCTTACTTTAATATTATGCAATACATTTTTCCGCTGAAGGATTTTGGATTCAGGGGTGGTCAAAATGGAATTTCTGTTGAAATCTAAAACCCGAGATTTTTCACGATCACAATACTTCCTTTAATTCGTACAAGGAAGTAAAAATAAATATAGCTGTAATTGATTTCGTTATTACAAAAAGTATAGAAGTGGTCCAGTTAATTTATCAAAATGAAGTTTTCTAAACTTTGTAATGAGTGTTTACAATGCTATTCCTATTACATCACCAGCGATAAAAGTAATACATTGAAGTTTCCATCTCACACAAGCTTGGTGAAAGAAAATCTGTTTTTTTTTTAATTTTTGTTTCTTTTGTAGAATAATAAATTTATATAAAAACAGAAACTCATAAAGTGGATTAGATAATCCTTTGGGATTACTCTTTTAACTCTATCTGAAGTTGAATATTTGTTCATTGAGTTGTTACATCAAATGCTACCTTGGAAATTCAATGTTTTTTATAACTATTTTCATGAGAATTATATTGATAATAATATACGTATTCGACCAAGGTATATGTGAACCTTCGACTTATTCTATACTAAAATGAGAAACTGTTTTCAAATTTATCATCCTTGTACTTTTGTTTTTAACGAATTTATAAAATGAATTTCTTGAAGAAGTATTGTTACTTACTTGATTCATCAAAGCTGTAGAGCTATGAGGAAAGAAGAAAAATATGGCAATCGGTCAAAAAATGGGGAATGGGTATTTTTCATTTCTCGAAATATCATGGCCGACAGAAACAAAAAAACAAAAACTACGGGAGGTAGTATTCGTACGAAAGTACGTGTGTTGGTTTGTTTGAAATCTTAACAATTTTTGACTGGATAAACTATTTCTAAGAAATTTTGTACAAAGACTCGTTACATGGGCCAATTCGTTGATAAAATTTTGGGGTCAGTATTTCCAGGAGGATAGTAATTTCTTTGGAACAATTTTCTCAAAATTTTTCAAACATAACTCCAATTTATATGAAGCTCGGTACATGGGTGCATGTTTATCTTACCGTTTTTAAAAAAGGTTTTCCCCAAAATTCTCCCCTTACCCAAATATCGAAAAAGTATTCGTTTTATTTATTGCAAATTTATACTTTCTCGTCTAGATAGCGCTATAGCAAAGTTATAGCTCTAGAAGGGAAAGTACTGAAATCGATTCAGTTTGGACATATGCGGTTTTTACCGGACGACATTCTGTCACCTATCTAAGGAACGCAAAAAACCGGATGAAAATTTTCTGGATGTTAGTGTTCATATGTACGTGTGTTTGTTGTTGGCCTCTAAATAACCTTATATTACCATAACTACTGAACCCATTTTCACCAAAATTGGTCGGGTTTATTTCTATGTATCAGGCAGTGATGTCTTTAAATTATCATATAAAGATCAAGGGGCTAACGCTCTAGAGCACAGGTTCCCAAACTTATTTTTCTCATAGACCACTTTCAACATTTTGCTGGTTCCGGTGGACCCCCTGAAGCTACATTACTACCATATTTCCAGTCGACGGAAAATGTGAAGATTAGATCTAACTATAAAAATTTGCGTTACGGCTGAGTTCCACGAACTAACAGCTTCCGAAAAAAAGTGAGAATTGATCGGTTAATTTTTGATTGACTGTGCTGTGAGTGGATGTCAAAAAAGTAAAGTTGGCTGATCAAAAAAAATGCTTTCTAACTTTACATTTTTGACATCTATTCACAGCACAAGAAAGCAATCAATTCTCACTTATTTTATTTAGAAAACTTCCCATTCATAGTGGTAAAAGCAAAAGAAAAATAGTATATTTTTTTTTGTGTTGCATTTATTCAAATATGTAATCATTACACTATTAATTATTATTGTTATCATATTGCAATGTAATATAATAAAATTATCGTAATAAAATTAAAATTAAACATTAATAACGTAATGTAACTTCTACAATGACAATCACAAAATAGTTACAATTTTGCTTCTCAAAACATTATCTGCCTAGATTGATTCGCAAAGTCAAGCCAACATTTTAATTCTTCACTGTCGAAACCAGATGAATTTTCGTGGACCCCCGCTTATGAATTGTGAACCCCCATTTTTTTGTCACGCCAACGTAGACCCCCGTCGAGTCTCCCGTGGACCCCTGAGGGTCCACCTGGACCACTTTGGAAATCAATGCTCTAGAGCAAGGTCACCTTCGGTAAATCGATATTTCGACTAATTAAGGTCATATTTTTCTTAGGCGCATTTGTTCACAGTAAAAAAAAGGAATTAAAATATTAAAAAAAAAAACTTTTGCAAAATCGCACAAAAAAATGCTGTTGTAGTCGTCTGTTATGTTGTGACGTCACAGGTGAGCGTTAAAATTAAATAAATGAAAAATATTTTAAGTGTAACAAAGTATTTTGGTCTGGCTGGATCTCGAGCTTAATCGGCTGGTTGACTCTGTACCGGTGCAATAATAATTAATAATTACGACCGTCACCGCTAGTACCGCCACACCCGCATGAATTAAATATGAGTTGTACGTGCGCTTTATTTAGAATCATTGAATTAAATAAAAAATAAAACAATTATATTTAAATAAAATGATAAATATTTTTAAGTTGTTTGTGCAAACCGTGCAGCAGAAATAACCCACGGTTGTACAACTTACCTGGAACGTGGCTTTAATCGCATGACGGTAAGTCCTACAATTTTGTTGTCAGCTTTTTTTTTTTAACCTTTTTATTATGTCTTCGTAGCCATAGTAGTAATGCAAGTGATCAAACAAAAAACTTTGGAGGCAGTTTTGGGTACAAAGGAGCCGAGCAAAGTATAAAATTATGGATGTTTGGAATTTGTTTAAATTTTTTTTGGTTTATTTTATAGAATATTATTTTTCCACTATATAAGAATAAATAACCAATGCTAGGAAAGTATTACAGCTGTCGGTTTTTTCCTTATGATAGTGCTAGTTGGTAATCTCGTAGAAATTTTCGAGCAGTTTTCAGAAGAATCTAGCTACATTAATTGTTTAATCATTACGTAATATAGAGGGAAAATTGGCAGATTTAAATTCTTGTAAAATATTACCAATCATTATACATTTTTTTATTTTTTATGTTGATTTGATGATGATATCGCCAAATAATCTTGAAGCTTGTGCGTGGGATATGGGAATGGGATTTTATAGCGTATGAAAAATGCCATGGCAGACGGGAATTCGAATCCGGGACCTCTGGATGAAAGACCGAGAAGCTAACGCTCCGCTATAGAGATCGGAATTCTATCTCTGTCTTAAAAAAACATGACAATGATTCAGTCAGTTAAGATGTTTTATCCTTTTGATACTTTATTATTCTTTGTAATAAATATTTTCAATAATTTCTGTAATGTAAATTTTCTTTCACTATTACATAAAAGTACACCAAGTACAACTTACCCTTCAATCGTGATTTATATGCGAACTACTGTGTCAACATCCCTGCCTGTCAAATATCATGATTTGCGCAACTCGTCTTAACCCAAAGGGAGAAAATAATTAAAAAAGAAAAGAAAACGAATATTTGAAGAAGAATAAAAGATGTTGTATAACTCTGTCTTAATTAATTAAGAATTCAAAAAATAATTTTATAACTTAATAATTAAAAGTTAATTAATTGACGCTCAAAAACTATATACAAAGATAGAAATCTTAACTTTATGCGCCTCTGATTTTTAAACATATATAAACATAAGTAGATTCAAACAATAAAAAATGATTACAAAAAAGTAATTGCTAGGTAGAACTAGACACAGTTACTAAATTAAAAAAAAAAAATCACTAAAATTCTAAATTGAATAAAGATAGCAAACCATAATGTGCGAGTAGTTTAAATTTTAAAAATTACCAAAATTTTTTATGAAATTATTTCTATGACTAGCGGAATATACAGATTTTTAAAATTTTTAACTTTGGATTTATTAAACATTTCTATAAAGAGTAAACCATAATGTTAAGTGTTATTTTCTATATTTCATTTTACATCAAATTTTCATAATTTTTATGAAGATAAGCAAGATAAATTTTACCGATTTTTATATTTAACCTGATTACAAACTAACTGAAGGAATAAATGCAGAATATTCTAAACTAGGATTAAAACTGAGCCTTCAAATAAAAGACGGAGCCTAAAAAACGGGCAAAATGATCGGCGAATGTTATTTCTTCTTGAAATACTTCTCTTTTACAAAACAAGGAACGCAGAAAGGAACTTATTGGATACGCCGAGTTGTAGTGTAAATTTGCGTAGACTATACTTTAAGCAATATTCTAATTTCCGTTTATTGATTGTTTGTTTATCTAAAATACTTAGTTATTTTGTTATGTAGTATTGAACATTTTGTTTCGTTTAATACCTTATTAAAATTTGCCATATTTTGTTGTTTTATTTTTAATAAACATTGAAATTTGTAAGACTGTATTTTAGTTTCTGTGATCTTTCCTTACACTATTTTACTCAGAATAAAATTGTCTACAACTTTTTATTAAAAATTTACGTTTTTATTACTGATCTACAAAGTTATTTTAAGCCAAACATAAAATACATAGTATCGTTTTTAGTGACATCGGATATAGTGACCAAAAACTTATCTCTTTGTATGCTGGTAATAGATAAATACGTAGGCTAAATATACGTATCATCTTACGATCAGCGCCGAGGCGGCATCAGTTATAGCTGGGGTGCCGCTCGTAGACTTACAAGCGCAAATGAGAGCTTCAATAGTGGCCGGACGGGACAGAAAGTAAGCAACTGACAGTCTCTACATGGCTTGGGGTGATAGATGGCGGGATTCAGACAAAGGAAGTTGAACCTACGGGCTTATCAGTTACTTCAGGAACTGGATGAAGCGAAAGCATGGTAACACAGGCTACGAATTCACCCAGTTCTTGTCTGGACATGGATGTTTCCGGGACTCTCTGTACAGGATGGGCAGATGTCATACAAGTCGTTGTCATGATTGTGGAGGACTTAGTACATCAGAACATATCGTGTTTTTTTGCCCTAGGTGGTGCGACTTCAGAGTAGTGCTCGAGGATCAGTGAGTGGAGGAGTCCAACAACAGTAATCGAGGTGATTCTCAGTAATAGCGACAAATGGGAATGTATCTCGACTACAATCACATCAATGATAGGAGAGAAGGCCAATGAAGAGAGGCGACAACAGATGCGGATCTATAGAGACGTGAAGTTCGATGACGGGTGATCAACGGAGGCTAGCTTCTAATGGTGGGCGGCGGGGGTTCCTCCAAGGTGGGGAGTCGTCACTCGTAGATCGCCCCCTGGGGACGCCTTCCGGTCATCCGGATTCGGATAGTAGATTGCCTGAGTGACCTTGCAGGGGCTGTACATACCATATGGCTTAAATCCGGCCCATACATCATAAGAGGGAAGGTTTTTTAGCGGGTGAGAGCCCCGCACTGTCATCAGTACGGACCTGACGGCGGCTGAAAGAGCTTTATTCTCCCCCTACGGAAGAAAAAAAAACTTAAATACAGTATGTATATTGTTTATAATTATATCAGTTGTAGTGACATAATGATTATTATGACTTTTTTCTACTGCAATGCAACATTTTGTCGCTTATAATGGTGGACGGAAGTTACTCGTCATTATCTACATTGTAGATACAGAAATATTTTAGCAGTTAGTAGTGGTATTGATTTTCACTTAAAGTTTTTATATTTAATGTTGATAAATATTTATTTATTCTAAGATTTCAAAAACTATAAATTTAATTTTTCCTTTAACCACCAAAATATTGCATTTAAATATTTTATAAATTTCACGTGATAAAAAAAAAACATAGATTAAAACAAACGTAAATTTTCCTTTGTCTTAATTATTCTTTTCTGTTTAAGATTCGTTAAAAAATATCAACAATATGTTATTCCTCATAATACCATTGTTAAAAATGACAACGGAATACAAAGAATGAATACCGGCGACGTAAAAATATTGTCCTTTTTTAGAACAATTTTGCCATCATTATTAAAAGTCACAGTTTAATATTGTAAAATTTTCTCTACAGGAAAATTTATCGTTGCGTTGTTAAACAACTACCAGTACTGTTTACTCAACATCGCAAACAATACGTTCGAACAGTTATTAGTATATACAACTGGGAAAAAGGAGATTTTAAATCATTATTTATTTTATCTAAAGTAAAGATTCTCTTATAAATCCTTTTTTATTATTTATTTATTTATTATTTTTTATTTGTGTTTAAAATTGTATGATATAATATATTTTATAATGTATTACGTTTAATTTTAATTATACACTACATTTTCTTTGTTTTTCCTTCCAATTTCATTTTTCTTTTAGTTATCTTTATATTTTATTATTATATAATAAATCTTTTAACATAAAATAGGTTGAATTGTTTTTTTTTTAGTTTATTTTTATTACTGATTTTTTAGTATGAAAAATATACATGTAAAATAATAATAAAATGTTATAAAAATTATACATATTGCGTACAAAGTAATATTAAAAAAGAAAGAAATGAATTTACATTTAAAAACTGAGAGAAACTAAGCGGTAATTGAATGAGAGGAAACAACAAATGCTGATAATTACAAAATAAGTCCTTCATTTTGAATCGGCCACACTGAATCAAAATTTTTTTTTAAATAGATTAAATGTGATAAGTGATCTCAATGAAATTTTTTACAGGAAAAACGATGGCTAATTGATTTTTCGATAAACGAATTTGTTTTTTAAGTTATAAGAAATCAAAGATGTAAAAACAGAAAAATTCGCGGTATTAATAAAGTTCTTAAACGCCCCGTAGTAACGTTTTTATTTGGTATTACCTTCAGAATTACATACAATAAAAAATTTAAATAATTAGTGTTTGAATTAATTGCCCAAACGCTAATAATAACACCTTTCAAAATAGTAAACAATAATGATTTTTTGTGGGGGCAGGTGGAAATGCATATGCACGGCGTGTTGGGCACCAACTGGGGCTATAATCCAACCGCCATCAGCAGACTATCGACTAAAATCACCCGTCTTTCTACCAGAACTCGACCAAGAACCGTTTAACACATTACTTCAAATCGAGTCGTATCCTAGCCTGAGAAGACCGCTATTTAATTTTCACCTGCTCAGACTATCCAGATCGCCCTTCTTGCTCTTGATAATGCTCTCGAAAAATTGGGTCACCTGCTCAAATCATGGAGGATCATCGCAGTCGCGTTGTGGGGGCTCAGTGCTCCGAGATCCTCTCTAGTGTCTCTGGATCTGCCGCCCTCCAAGCACATTTGAAAAGGATATGCCCGGCGTCGTCACGTACACGGGGGTAATAGAGGCAGTCGGAGGACGGAGCTTTCCCTATGGCATGAAGGTAAGCGCGGAAGTACCCGTGACCAGTTAAAAACCGGGTCACGTAGTACTCCACCTCTCCATCCATCCCGCCGCTCTGTTTACGATCTGACCAGAGGGATAAGCCTTGCGGTCCATCGTGCTCTAGTCTCGTGGTCCCAGGTCTCTTGCCATGCGAAAAGCGTGCGAGTCCGTTCCTTCTCGGCGATGATCTTCTGGAAATAACAATAATACTAATCACAAACTAATAATTTGCAACACTCCTACAAGGTCTTTTCACGACATTTAATTTTAAAATCTGTTTAAATGTTTCCGTTCCTAAATTATTAGTTTATATAAAGGTAATACCAAATTAAAAAGTTAGAGTATTTTAAACGGCATTTTAAATTTAAAACTTACCTCGGTTTATTCATACAACTAATTTTCCTTTTTTGATAATTTATTACTTATAACCCAAATAAGAATGCATTTACCGGGAAAACGTTCTCGTAATCGTTTTTCTCGTAAAAGTATAAAATCGTGTATCACATTTTCACCATCCATTTAAAAAAAAAAATTATCAAATATCGTTGGATCCAACTTTTTATTGTTTTATCGTATTTATTATCGCATTTATACGAGATATGTTTAGAAAATAACCGAACTTTTTCAATTACGCGCCAACGGAGATATTTAGTGACGTGCAGTTGGCAGCATTGTGTTCTGCATAACCTCCTCTGTAACCACATGTTCTTTGGTTGTTGATATCTCGTTTAGTTTTCGTGTTATTGTTATATGAGTGCAACATGTTTAAGTGTTAGTAACGATTTTTGTAATGTAAGCAACGATACAACGTAAAACTTTGCTTGTAACTGGGGAAAACATTCACAGAAACCTTTCGAGTTTTGAAAAAAGTTACGGAGATGATTCTCTAGGTCGTACGTAATGATGTGAATGGTTTTCACGACTTAAAAGTAGTCGTCAATCAATTGAAAATGACCCTCGACCAAGAAGGCCTTCGATTTCAACTGATGATACATACGTTCAGAAAATCAACGGTGTGGTGCGTGCAAATCGCCGATTGACTGTCAGAGAACTTGCATAGATAAAACGCAACCCATCAATCACTCATCCACAAAATTTCAAAAGTCAAGCCTACTCCCCTTTCTTTTTCCTGTTTTAGCCTCCGGTAAATAACTTTTAAATAATTCTTCAGAAGATGAATGAGGATGATATGTATGAGTGTAAATGAAGTGTAGTCTTGTACATTCTCAGTCCGACCATTCCTGAGATGTGTGGTTAATTGAAACCCAACCACCAAAGAACACCGGTAACCACGAACTAGTAGTCAAATCCGTGTAAAAATAACTGTTTTTACTAGGACTTCAACGCTGGAACTCTCGACTTCCAAATCAGCTGATTTGGGAAGACGCGTTAACCACTAGACCAACCCGGTGGGTAAGCCTACTCCCCTACTCGTTACTGAAATGGACACGTCCAACATCTGAACATCGCGGCGACGCAGTAGAAATAGAGACAAGATGGTGTTTTCGATAGATGAACGTGTTTTCATTGTCAAGTCGTACTTCAGTACGAAATCAGCGGTTGCAGTGCAAGATTTGTTTCGCCATAAGTACCAAGATAAACCAGCTCTTAACAAAACATCAATATTAAGGTTAGTTGCAAAATTTACAGGGACCGGTTCTGTTAATAACAAGGAACACAAAAGATCTGCGTCAGTGTTGAATACAGATACAGTTACTGAAATCAAAGACCGATTACTCGCCTGGCCAAATAAATCGATCAGACGTTTATCTGCTGAAATTAATTTTTCTAAATCGACTGTTCATCGGGCGACCAAACGATTACAATTACGATCATATCGAACTCAAACGGTTCATCGACTTCTTGAGCCCGACAAAGAAAAACGGCTACAATATTGTCAGCGGTTCCGTCGATTTTTGTGTGAGAGAATTAATGTTATGGATTCGTTATTTTTCACAGATGAAGCGCGGTTTCATTTTGATGGCTACGTAAACAGCCAAAACAGTAGAATTTGGAGCGCTGAAAATCCCCACGTTTATCACGAAAAACAATTACACCCGCAGAAGTTGGGCGTGTGGTGCGCGATATCGCGGAAGAAAATAATCGGTCCTATTTTTTCGAGTACACCATTAATGCAGAACGATATCAGGATATTTTATTTCAGTTCATCGCACTCTTGGAAGAGGAAGACAGAGACTGCTGGCTGCAACATGACGGTGCGACATCGCACTCCGCAGGTTCAACTTCTGATTTCGTTGAGGAATTCTTTGGTAATCGTGTTATCGGTCGAGGCTTGTGGCCACCATGATCTCCAGATTTGACTGCGGCGGAATTTTTTCTACGGGGTTACCTCAAAGAAAAAGCCTACAGCAACAAACCACGAACACTTGAACGATTGAAAGTCAATATTGAACAAGCTGTATTAAATATCCAGCCACAAACTTTGAAAAAAGTTGCAAGAAACGCTGTAAAACGAATTGAAGCTTGTATTCAAAAAGATGGCGGCTACTTCCAACATTTACTCTAAATGTAAGGTAATGGATGGTAATAATAAAAATTACATTTACATTTACACATGCCTATTTATTATTTCAATACCTACCAATATAAGGTTGCGTTGCTGGGTTGCGTTTTATATGGGACATCCTGTATATATATATATATATATATAAAATATTATTATATTTATTGTATTTATTATAAATAAATTCTTTTTCGGAATCCGACACTCACTTTTTTCGATTTTTGATCCAATTCCTGGGTATTTGCAGAGAAATTATAAATATAATTTTTTTTTGTCTTCTGCTCCCTTGGGTCGGATCGGCATTCAAGAAATACTCAAACCAGTGAAGCGGATCTTTCATTCACCTCATTCACATGCCTCAAATCAGTGAGCCGGGGTAACCGGGCGCGGATATGCCATTCTCGGGTCCTGCCACAGTAACCGGGACTCGGTCTTGTCTCTTCTCTGCCACAAGCCTAACTTGACCTACTTAACCTATCCTCAGTTCAAATTTAACCTACCCTCGCTTCGTTTGCAAACCTTGACTAGAGAAAAAAGGGTAGGTTAACTTTGGTTAGAATAATATATTTATAATTTTTCTGCAAATACCCACTGATTTGGAAGAAAAAATTGAAAAATAAGGGCAGTAGGATCCCGAAAAACTACCAAATAGATCTATAGAAATAAATCTTAGCAGAATCAATCGTATCAAATATAAAATAATTTTTCAATATCTATTTTCTTAAATCAGTGGCAAATTTAAATTGAGTAAATTATTAAACTGTTGGTTCTAATTTAGAACTGACATTAAAAAGTACAAATTAAATAAATTGGAAAATTATACATTTTTAAAGATTCATCGTGTATTAAAAAAAAAATCTTAATTTGTTCCCTCATCTAATTTTAAATTTGCATAAAATTATTATTATTATTGTATTTTTATTTTGAAAACTGTTGCTTTATATCAGATTCAAAAATGAATTTTATAAAATTTTACTGAATCATTATTTTTTTTCCAACATTTTTTTTTTTGTCTTCAGTCATTTGACTGGTTTGATGCAGCTCTCCAAGATTCCCTATCTAGTGCTTGTCGTTTCATTTCGGTATACCCTCTACATCCTACATCCCTAACAATTTGTTTTACATATACCAAACGTGGCCTGCCTACACAATTTTTCCCTTCTACCTGTCCTTCCAATATTAAAGCGCCTATTCCAGGATGCCTTAGTATGTGGCCTATAAGTCTGACTCTTCTTTTAACTATATTTTTCCAAATGCTTCTTTCTTCATCTATTTATCGCAATACCTCTTCATTTGTCACTTTATCCACCCATCTGATTTTCAACATTCTCCTATAGCACCGAATTTCAAAAGCTTCTAATCTTTTCTTCTCAGATACTCCGAATGTCCAGGTTTCACTTCCATATAAAGCGACACTCCAAACATATACTTTCAAAAATCTTTTCCAACATAAATAATAAAAATATCAAGCTTTACATACAGATATTAAAAGTATTTCAAAGAAAGTTTTGATAGTAAAATTATTTTTTTTTTCTCGATTTAGACCATCGATGGATCACATGAATAACTTTATTTATGGTTTGTTTTTTTTTTACTCCAGTAATTTTTGATTGTTGGTGAATGAAGCTGTTTTAGGTCCTCAAACCACGCCAAATTTTTGTAAACTTATTTTTTCAGTTCTTAAAACAAACTATAAAGCTTAATATTGTCTCGAAATGTGTTCCAGTCTTGTGTTGCTTCATCGACAAAGTTATTTCTATCATATTTTTACGGATATCAATCTCTGAATTATTCTTTTGAATTTTGATGTACGTTTTGTACATCATTCATACGATAAATTGTATATATCAATACGAGAAAATTCTATATCATAAAAGAAATTTGGTTTAGGAATTGAATCTTGCGTTTTCAGATTATAAAGGTGAATTTTTCACTATGTGTGTAAAGTTGTTATTGGTTTGGAGTTTGTAGTTATCATTGGTTTTTCTTGGGCCTAAAATTTTCCTAAGAATTTTTTTTTCAGGTACTTGGGTAACTTGTGTTATTAGTGAACCCAGTCAAGCATCTGCATTCTAACATTCGGGTCGGATGACGGTCTTGTGGCTGATCTTGGCACCGATGGTATGTATTTCATATAGTAGATGTGTTGGTATGTGAGTTCAAGTTGCGTTCTCGTTCATTCATTGCTTCTATATATATATATATATATATATATATATATATACCATATTTGGTAAGAGGTCATATAAACGGGAAACTTGCACTATACCAACTATTAACAATTAATTTAGACCCTATAATACCAAAATTATTTCAAACTATTCAAAGTAGCTTTTAATTAAACCTAAAGAGAAAGGAATGGATAATATTAGTTTTTAAAAATTCTAACCAGCTTAATTTATTAAAAATTACAATTACGTTAAGAAATTAGTCTCTTTTTTATTTTTTATTAAGATCTGATTTAAAAAATCTTCTTGCAGTGGTTTAATTAATATTTGATTTTTATAAATACATACATACATATAGGTAGTTGTATAGATTAATTCTGTTTATTGTTATATTAAATATATTATTTCTTTTATTTAATACTATTAAAAGAAAAAAAAAAGTAATAGCATTTTATATTTTTATAAGGGTTGCTTTAGTCCCGTTAGGCTAAACAACATGTTTCAAAAAAAAGAAGATATTTTGCATTTAATCTAGAAATACTTAGTGTTTCTGTATTTGGTGTACGTTGTACGTAAGTCCTATAGGGATAGGTTAGGCGGGAGGTTGTCCTGGTGTTGGAGAATATTGGTAGAGGGTTGGAGAGGGGGGAGAGTAAAGATGAAGAAGAGTAAGAGACTGTTGTTGTTGTTATTACCAAAGTGCACAACAAACTCTCTCACTCATTGAGTCCCGTTCTCTTTTAAGTCCTCACCCTCTTTCGCTCACTCTTCCGCATCCAACTAACACGCTAAACCATCCCTCCTTACTGAGTATATCCCTCCGAGCCAAGTCTAATTTGCATATTCCTAATAATGGCATTACAAAATATTCACTGCCATGAACAACAGCGGCTAACGAAACGAATGAACTTCTATTTTATTTTTTTTTATTTTCTTCTTTTTCCTGCGTCCAATCCCAAACCAATTTATTTGCACATGTGGGAGAGATGGGAGAAGTGGTATGTCGAGAGCCTATTTCTTTTACCCCTCTCATCTTCCTTCCCTAATACTTTTTCGTACAATGTTTCGTTTCATTTTAGTGTTTCTCTTGTTTCGAAACATCCCTCTTTATCATTATATTCTATCTATCCCTTTAAAAAGAAAATTAGATTAAATTTATTTTTTTAAATTTGACATATCCTTAAAAAAAAAAAAATACTAAACAGCTTTAACATTTCTATTACCATTTCTATATATTTATGAAACTTTAATTAGTAAAAAATATTTATCTTATATATTGTACATACAGAGTGATTCAGGAGGAAAGGAAAATAATTTGGGGATTAATTCTAGAGCTTCAATTAAGTAAAAAGGAAAAGCCATCAAATACAACATACTTACGAAAACACTTTGTTATCGAGTTACGGCTAGCGAAAAATTTCACCCGGATTTCACTTCCACGGATGAAATGAGGTCAAACTAAATTTTTTACAACATTTTTCTGTTCAAGTTTTGTTCTGTTTTGATTTTAATAATGAAAAAAAAAATATTTTTTTGTTTTTCATTAATTTTATTACTTTCAGTTTGCAGAGAATTAAATTCTCTACGTCTGGATAATAAAATGTACACATTTTTTAATCGTTTAACAAAGTTGATGTACTTCAAACCATAAAATTCGAGTTTTCCGTCACCGAATTTTTCTATTTTACGTTGGATATCATAAAAAACTACGAGAGATAAAGTTCTGGAGACCTATTTGATTCGACTTTTCAGGTCAAAACGACAAAAAAAACGCCCAAAAACGACAACCTTCGTAGTTTTGACAACATAAAAGCGTTATATAAGAATTTACCTCTTATATAACGCTTTAAAATTTCAGTATGACCTCTTTTCACAAGGGAAATTGAAATCCGGGCAAAATTTTTCGCTAGCCGTAACTCGATAACAAAGTGTTTTCGAACGTATGTTTGTATGATGGTTTTTACTTATTGTAAGTTCTAGAATCAGTTTTCATATTATTTCCTTTTCCTACTGAATAACGAATTAATAAATTAAAGTAATTAATTGACCGGAAGCATTTAATTTAAATATTGTTATAATGAAAGAAAATATTTTTTTTTATTTTTGATCACGGGCTCAACTGCTATGGTCATTAGTCTAGATGGAAATTTATAGCTATGAAAAATATTTTGCCAAACCAGGATTCGAACCCGGGACTTCCGGATGAAAGGCGGAGACGTTACCACTCTGCCATGGAGATCAGCAATAATAACAGTTAACCTTGCCATTTAATTTGTAGTAGTGTTCCAAATTATTAGTTATTGTGTATAATAATAATTATTATTGTCGGTTTATTTTTGTTATTAAAAAAGGTTGTAGTGTCTCAGCAATTAATTCCAATATTAATTGTTTACAGTTCCTTATTAAATATAATTCTACAGGAAATAAAAAGTCACTACGGGACGTTTTACAACGCTTTATTACAACAGCTATAGTTCCGTTTTTCAGATTTGGATAACTCGAAAACGAAGGAATTTATCGAGAAATGATCTTTACCATCGTTTTTCTGATAAAGTTTCATATTTAAATCATGTACAACATATTCACCTCGTTATTTAAAAAAAAAGTGATTTAATGCAGTAAATCTACGATGGCGGACAAAAAGTTTAAACTAACATCAAGTAGTAATTTTGTATTTGGGTATTTGGATCTACGTTTGTTTGTACTAGTTTTGATATTTAATTTGAAAAAATTATGAATAAGTTATATATATAACTTATATATAAGTTAAATATATATAAGTTATATATGTATATATATATATAAGTTAAATATAAAAAATAATACAAAAAAATACCTAAACAAAAATTGCTCAGATTTTTCGAGGGAGGGGGGCCTTCATGGTGACCTTGTATTTGACCGTTATTTCAAGGTTAACACGACTTTTTCAAATTAAATGATCGATTTTTAATCCTACCAATGAAAAGAGCAGATAATTTTACACTGAAATATGTAGCCACACCTATGACCTTGAACCACTTTTTAAGTTCATAAGGCGAACAGTAAGAGATAGTGTAAGTTGTTTTTCTCATAGTTTTCGAGATAAATCGCCTGGAATATAAATATTCCAAGAATATTGTATGACTTCAAAAACATGTAACTCGTATAAAAGTATTGCTGATGGTTAGAGATATGACCTTCAAAAAAGATCTAAGATCATGGGGGTGACTATATATTCCAACGTAAACTTTTCTTTTCTTTTCATTGGTGGGGTCAAAAATAGGTCATTCCATTAGAAAAAAACTGTGTTAACCTTAAAATAACGGTCAAGATCAAATCCAAGGTCACTATGAGGTTTTCCCCTCCTCTGAGAAAATTTTGTTATGGTTATTATATATATATATATATATATATATATATATATATATATGATATATATGATATATATGATATATATATATATATATATATATATATATATCATATTATATTATATAAAAAGAGAGGGAACATTTGTTTATATGTTAGAAAAATATCAAGAATTGCTAAATTAATAGTTACCAAATTTTAACAGTAACTTCATTATGTTATCCGGAGGATCGTAGTCTAGAAAGTCTAGTCACTTAAGGTGAAAAATTATTTATTAAAATATGTAAATAATAAACAATTCGTTATGGTACTGCACTTCTCGTTCGGGACGCTAGGTGGCGAGCTGTTAAATTGTCATGCTCCTTTCTTACACCGCTCTCAAGGTATTTTCAATAGATCTATGTATGTATATAAATTTTGTCTGTTTGTTTGTTCCCACATCATGCGAGAACCAACCGACAGTTTGTTTCCAAATTTGCAGGATATAGTCGTTTTATCCCAAGAAAGGTTTTAAGACATAGACCGAGGCCCTAGCTTCCTTGCAGGTTAATATATTAGAAATATTCATTACTTCTTCACCCCCAACGAAAGATATTCTTTTTTTTTTGTCTTCAGTCATTTGACTGGTTTGATGCAGCTCTCCAAGATTCCCTATCTAGTGCTAGTCGTTTCATTTCAGTATACCTTCTACATCCTACATCCCTAACAATTTATTTTACATATTCCAAACGTCTACACAATTTTTTCCTTCTACCTGTCCTTCCAATATTAAAGCGACTATTCCAGGGTGCCTTAGTATGTGGCCTATAAGTCTGTCTCTTCTTTTAACTATATTTTTCCAAATGCTTCTTTCTTCATCTATTTGTCTTGTATTCTTAATAATTTCTACAGTAATTCACATTAAATTCTGGGTAGATATAATTGAGTGAAATTGACACTCAATTATAATTGAGTGATACAACTGACACGTTAAACATTCGAACAAGCTCTTTCCATACATAATAAAAAAATATTCGTTTTCTATATGTCTTACCATTAAAATATTTGGGTACATTGTTTCTGGCAGCTTCAAACAACGCTGTACGTATTTTAAATAGAGTCTAATTGTACACAAAACGATAGACTTAGATACAAACTACAAACATAGATTCTATTTACGATAATGTCATCATTTTACCTACCAAAGAAAAATTATAATTTCCTATGAGCCACTGGAAAAACGTAAGCTATTATTCTAATTTCGATTGTCAACATTATATTTCTGATCAGTTTCATACATTAAAATTACATCTTCTGAAATAAGGAAATTCGAATCTGTGATCAAACAATTAAATAGTACGTTTTCTAATAAGAGAATTATTATTTTTTTTAAATATATTAGAATTATTAATCCGATCACCGAAGACGACATTCGAGATCTGTAAATAAAGTAATGAGACTGGTGAAGAAATACGTTTTATTTACAATCCAATTATATATGGACTTTATCACCTGCAAAATAGTTCAATTAGGAAGCTACGCAACGCTTCAAACGGTTTTCCCCCTCTTCACAGAATGTTGGAACTCAGAAACCGGATATTCTTCAGATGGTCGGTTACAATTTTTTTTATGTTTTCTACTTTTCCAAAATGGTTTTCTTTGAGGTGTGTTTTTAAAGTCGGTAACAGGAGAAAATCAACGGGATTTAACTCAGGTGAATAAGGTGGTTGAAGAACTACAGGAATGTTTTTCTTTCGCAAAAGCTCATTGATTGACAATGCATTGTCATGATGCAACATTCAGTTGTCTTTGATGGCTGTTCTCACGCGGGTAACTCTTTTCCGCAGTCTTTCAAGAATTTATCGGTAAACTAATTGATTTACAGTCTATCCAGTAGGCAAAAACTCCTTATGGACAATTCCATTACTACCGAAAAAACAAATTAGCATGGTTTTGATTTACTCATTTTTTGCTTTTTTTGGGACGTGGTGAGTTTGAAGTGTGCCAGTCACTGCTCTGGCGTTTTGTTTCTGGGTCGTACTCAAATATCCAAGATTCATCACCAGTAATACTATTATTTAGAAAATCAGGATCAGTAACACAAAACTTGATTGCACAACGTAGCTCATATTTAGTATCATTCATTTTTGTAACGCACAACAAAAACTCGTTTCACGAAACGTTTGTTTACGTCTAACGTGGCAACAATAGACTCAAAATTTTAATACATAGTTTCAGCTGTTCATACAACGATATGTTTACTAGAGACTTAACAGTGTCGTCACTTTGGCTGCCAAAAAAAACTCCCAACTATGGTCAAATGCCAGAAGAAAAGTTCTTTTTGTTTTAAATATTTTGTAAGAAATTTCTTTATAATTATAAATATTAATTTTATTTTTCATTTCCTAATGTGTTCGTTGCATTCTGTTCAATAATTGAAAACTAAGCAATCCTCCCCTCCCCTAATAGCCCAGTGTGATGTGGATGATTTGTACCGCATGCAAATGAAATTTAATGTTGTACAGACTCAGGCCGGCCATTCCTAAGATGTATGGTTAACTGAACTTCAATCACAAAATTATATCGGTATCTACAGCCTAACATTCAAATCCGATAAAAGCAACCAAGTTTTAATAGGAATGGATCCAAAGAACTTTAACTTCGAAAATTACCTGTTAAACAAGTGACAGACGAGTTTACTACTAGACCAACCCAGTTTGCATGTATATATATATATTTTATACATTTTACTTTATGTGATCTAGAAAGACAAACTGCAATAACAGAATTATGCTTGATACGCAATATAAAACCAAAATAAAAATTTGTAAATTTGTCTTATTGAAAGTGATAAATTTTAAATAAAAATGGATAAAAAAGTTTTCTAAAATAACATATATAAACGTCTAATTTAATTGTCATAAATATTATTAATCAAATTAGAATTTTTTCTGAAACTTTTAATTTCAAAAATTTATACTACTACAGTTGAGCAATAAAAAGTTACATATGATCGGGTATAAAAGAATTAAATGCTTACCACCATTTAAATTTTAAAAATTGGCACCATTAATATAGCTTTTTGTAGGGATCGAGGTACAAATGGGCTTTAATCTTTATTTCACCTTAGATATCGTAGTCTATTTTACAACAACATCGGGGTGTACATTTCATAAATTCTTACAACGTATTCTTTAAATATCGAGCAAAATGGTAAATTTTCCAAGTATTTGGTTTAAAATACAATTTGTATAAATATAATGACCCGACTTCAAACAGATATATTTCATAATAAACATGTACTACAATTACAAGACGAATTACATAGAATTCAAGAATGTTTAACATTTCATTTGCCATGTTATAAATGATCTATGTGCCCTCCATCTCTCACATGGATATGAATAACACGATAGCTGAATTCATCCGAAAGTTTTTCCACACACTCTGCAGCATGTTAAAAATGTTACAGTAATTGTGATCCTTATTTTCAGCTCATTAAAATCAACAATTTGCTTCACACATCCCCCACAAGACGCAATGTCTGGAGATCTCGGAGCCAAGAGTGTAGTGCCAAAAAATTTGGATTCCCGTACACCCTATCCAGTGTCAAGATGATGTTTCATTTAGAAACCGACGAAATTCATTATTGTTGTTCTGATATGGCAAGGCCCGGCCCAATGCTGGCCATCTTGGTCAGTCCATCTTGTTAAAAAATGAATTCTTCAGAATCTTCTTCTTCTTTTAGTTGTAGTAAAAGAGAGTCCTGAAGCATCTCAAGATAAGAACGTCCTGTTATTTAGTTTCCCTAAAAAAAGGGCGGGAAATTTTTTTAAACGAGAGAAAACAGAAGACATAAACTTTAAGTGAATTCGTTCTTGCCGTAAAATCCCGTGCGGATTCTCAAGTCCCTATATGGGAACATTGTGACGTGAAATTTTACCAGTTAAATGAAATGTTTCTTTATCATTAGAGATTATCCATAGTAAGAATCTATCGTCTTCCTTATCGATTAAGAGCATATCACGAGCTTTTGTTTTTTTCTGAAATGCAAAAGTCGTTTTAACAGCCATCAGTAACATGAGGGATCGAAAAATTCATGGCTAGAGCGATAATTGAACTTTTTTGAGCTTTATTGATTATTTTACATTTCCCTTTGAGTTGCGTGGCCGCTCTGATCTCTTCTCTTTAAATAAACACCTGCAATGGTTCAAATATTTTATAATAGATGGATTATGTCTGGCGATCAGAGTGAACAAGGAATTGAACCATCTCTTCCAATCCACCTACCAGGAATCTTGATATGGTGGAACAGCTTTCATTCCCGAAATTGAGTACAGGCAACCAAATATCCTCTTCCAGAATTATGGGGTTTCCCCGCACAGGCTCCTTGAAGTAAGGGAAAGGCCGGATGTGATGTTTCCTAGTAGGTGAATTGCAAGAGTTTGTTGAATTTCGTAGACACCCAGATTACCAGACATAACCTCTGTGGACTTCTTCTGCGGTTATATCAAAGACAGGGTGTATACGAAAAAAGTAACAAACATCTAGGAGCTGCGTGAGTGCCTTCGGAACGCCATTTCAACCATCTCACCAAAAATACTTCAACGAACGTGGAAAAAAATTACCTACCGGCTGGATATTCTTCGTATGACTGGTAAGGCTCATGTGGAAGTGATGTGAGGCAATTAGATTTTTTGTTATAACTCGATAAGACAGGCTTTAATTTAATTTTTTTTTCATGTCGATACGTGTAATATTTTGGGAGATATAGTTAAGTGAAAATAGGGCATTTCAAATAGAAGACCCTGTAAACGGTGAAGTTTTCCTCTTCAAAGATCTGTGTATTTTAGTTACTATGGTTAATATTATCGTATCATTTGTAATTTAATTAATTTTTCAGGTTTTATAAAGCCTGAATACATTAATTGTTATTTATTAGTATTATTCTCACAAATATGAGGGTAAAAACCACTGCGAGGGTCCTGGCTAGACCGGAAAGACGAGCGAATCAAGCTCTGTGGGGCTTAAACAGGGAGACTCCTGGCTAGACAATAATAGTGAATTAAACGAGCTCTGCAACACTGGCTTCGGATTTTCTTGAGTCACGGAGGTCCAGGGGGTGGAGCCCGACCGGCTAGTTATTTAACAGAATTTTATATTATAATTCTGTAGAATAATTTTTTTTTAAAGAAGATAACAATTAAACGATAAAAAATCTATTCCTTTTATATTAAAAAAAAAATAATAATAATAATAATTAGAATCGTACAACTAGCTGTTCTACATTCAATTTTATGTAAGTATTCTTATAAAACAAAAGATAAAATAATAATAATAATAATAAAATTTAAAAAAGTAAGTAGAAATAAAAAAAAAATAAACAAATTCAAAAGTAACTCGAGGATTCATTTAATTTGCTCTTTATAAAATTAAAGGAAAGGTGAATTTCTGCAAATAGCAGAACGGCAAAATTAAAAGTAAGCTTCCTTGTTCAGTACAACTCTTTTGTCTTGAATTTCTAACGGTGAAGAAAATCGAGTATTTTTTTTTTCTTTTGCTGATGCTATTCTCCTATGTTTCGTGGTCTGTATATATGAAGAATAAAGAAGAATAGTACACAGAAAGAAAGAGAATTAGGGAAAGAGAAGAAAGGAAAAAGAGTCGTTATTGATTGTACTAATTGAATTAAAATCAGTCTTGTCAGTAGTATAGTTTTATTTATTTATTTTATCTTTCTTTATGTATCTCTTATTACTGAGTATTTCTTTATACTACGTTTATTCAGTACAGATTATATAAGCATTTTACTGAAAACTTGATAGAATTATAATAGAGGTCTTGTATTTGGTATAAGAGAGGGAATAAAGTATTACACAAAGCACACTGAATTTACTGTTTATAACATTAATTTACTAATGTTTTCAAATAACAATTCTAAAATGATTACTGGTAGAGCAAGACGTATTTTCAATAGTTATTATATTACAAAATGATTTTAATTTTTTTATATTGCATGTATTTCTTCATAAGCAATTATTTATTTTTATCAATTTTACTATTCTAAAAATATCAAAGTGAAACTTAATTTATATTATTACCCTATACGTAAATTATAATAATAATAGACTATACGTTTATTTATCTCTATGTAATAAAAATATTACATATTATAAAAAAAATGTCTAAACTACGTAAAGAAATGAGAACTACATTTATGTCCAATTTTATCCCATATTAGACGAAGAAATGATAATTATTTTTTAACATTTTTATTCTGATAATAGCGGGATAAAAAAAAATAGATTTTTGCGTTTAGGGCACCAAAGCATATACTACAGCAATATTTTTAATTTCCCAACAACTCCTGCAGCAGCAACATAGCTATTTTTTTTTTTGTCTTCAGTCATTTGACTGGTTTGATGCAGCTCTACAAGATTCCCTATCTAGTGTGAGTCGTTTCATTTCAGTATACCCTCTACATCCTACATCCCTAACAATTTGTTTTACATATTCCAAACGTAGCCTGCCTACACAATTTTTTCCTTCTACCTGTCCTTCCAATATTAAAGCGACTATTCCAGGATGCCTTAGTACGTGGCCTATAAGCCTGTTTCTTCTTTTAACTATATTTTTCCACATGCTTCTTTCTTCATCTATTTGCCGCAATACCTCTTCATTTGTCACTTTATCCACTCGTCTGATTTTTAACATTCTCCTATAGCAACACATTTCAAAAGCTTCTAATCTTTTCTTCTCAGATACTCCGATCGTCCAAGTTTCACTTCCATATAAAGCGACACTCCAAACATACACTTTCAAAAATCTTTTCCTGACATTTAAATTAATATTTGATGTAAACAAATTATATTTTTTACTGAAGGCTCGTTTCGCTTGTGCTATTCGGCATTTTATATCGCTCCTGCTTCGTCCATCTTTAGTAATTCTACTTCCCAAATAACAAAATTCTTCTACCTCCATAATCTTTTCTCCTCCTATTTTGACATTCAGCGGTCCATCTTTGTTATTTCTACTACATTTCATTACTTTTGTTTTGTTCTTGTTTATTTTCATGCGATAGTTCTTGCGTAGGACTTCCTCTATGCCGTTCGTTGTTTCTTCTAAATCCTTTTTACTCTCGGCTAGAATTTCTATATCATCAGCAAATCGTAGCATTTTTATCTTTTCACGTTGTACTGTTACTCCGAATCTAAATTGTTCTTTAACATCATTAACTGCTAGTTCCATATAAAGATTAAAAAGTAACGGGGATAGGGAACATCCTTGTCGGACTCGCTTTCTTATTACGGCTTCTTTCTTATGTTCTTCAATTATTACTGTTGCTGTTTGGTTCCTGTAAATGTTAGCAATTCTTCTATCTCAGTATTTGAACCCTAATTTTTTTTAAATGTTGAACATTTTATTCCTGTCTACGTTATCGAATGCCTTTTCTAGGTCTATAAATGCCATGTATATTGGTTTGTTTTCAAAACAACATACTAAAAATAATAATATTATAATATAATATATTATATATTATTATATAATATATAATTTCTGTAATCTTCTGTAACAATATCAGTCATACATTACCTGTTTATTAACTGATTTATCACAAATGAATATAATTTTTTCACACCTAATAAAAGGCTTAAAATTTCAATTCAAAAAAAAAAAAAAATAAGTCGATAAAACTAAAATTAACGAAAATATTATTGATTACAAAATTTAAATTGCCTCCATTTTAGAATTTTTAGAGAAAATTTTCAAAATTATTTATTTTATAAAAAAAAAAAACTAGCGAGCAATGGGAAAATAAAATTAAGAGATAACTTCATGTTTTTTGTTCACATTTATCCACGTGAAATTTTTATTTATTTTGATGTTTTGAGTCAAACCTTTATGTTAAGCCAACATTTTCTAGAACACTCTGTATACCTGGTGCAGTAAAGGGAAAGTATGATATGAGTCAAAATTTTGGGAGTAGTGATGTTTGAAAATTTTGACGTTTCATAATCCTCTGTAACTGAAAACAGAAAAAACTATCTGCGGACAGAGATACATTAAAACTTTAAATTTTGCTGATATATTTTTATATATAAGGCAATACAGATATTAAATTTTGAACCTAATCGGACAAAGAGTTTGGATTAAGTTCAGTAATTTATCGAATTTATCGAATAAAGTACGTTAGTAATTTACAAGTACTACTTTAATTACACATAATGTATGTAGATAGCATCTGTGACGGAAATTTACGTCACTCACCAATTTTCCAATTGTTTAACTGTAAAACTTTCCATTACATCGCTGAGATTTATATAATTTAAACGATTTTAACTGACGTAATACCAAAATAAAATTCAGTAAATTTAATAAATTTTATTTGCTGAAACCACGTTTTATTTACTGTATGTAAATCAACTTAGCCTCTAATTTCTGATAATCTTAAAAGAAATTGTAAATTGAATAATGTTTACACCATTAAAATAATCTATCAGATTTATATAAAACTTGTAAATAACGTACGTTTATCTCACCATTTATGTATTATTATCATAGAATCACGGATTGGGGGGGGGGGGGGAAAACATGATTTTAGATAGATCTTTTACCGACCTTTGAAGAAACGTACAGTATTATTTTCGGTCGCATGGTGAGATTGGGGAATGAAATTGAATTTTCTTTACGTTTTGAGGTATGAAAATGCCATTCACTTAAAATGTAATTTCCTTATAATAACATATATATATATATATATTTATAGGTCTATAATAAAATCTTGTGGCTGGAAAATCTCCATACCTACTACATTTATTTCATTGAAATTTAGATATACTCTAGTAATGTATCTGAAGTTGTGAAAATTTAATGAAGATTGGTTGAGTTATTCATGAATAAACCTCAATTTTAAGTCAAAAAGATTTGAGCTGAGCATGTTTAGAAGTATGGTTCGTTAGGATATTCCTAGTTGGAAGGTAGAAACAAAATAAAATAATGAAAAGTCGGCTTCTTGCGCAGAACTGCGCAAAATCTTTTTTAAATAGTCAAGCTTAGGTGACGGCCAGAGATAAAAATTTATTTCTGTAATGTATATATTTTTCAACTGACCTATTTATATTGATTCCTCCAAATTTCATATTATAAGACCATTTTTTTAAACACCCGCGAGGATTTTTACAAACGAAATATCTTTCCTGGATGGTTATTTCACTTTAAATTTGGTACAATTGAATCGATAGTACTAATTTATTTAAATCATTTTAAAATCAAGAATAAAATGACATAAATAATAAATGGGTATATTTACAACGAAAATATGTATTAAAATATTGTGTCGCTGGGATATCCACACATCCAGCTGTAATACAGGATGAATATAAATTATTCAGCGAATTTTTTAATAAAATATAAACAAAGCGATGTAGCGCGCGTTGATTTTTTTCAATTAGAGTTACTGATGACCTTGAATATACATGCGGGCACGATATAACGACAGGGAGATCGTCAGCTGAGCAGTGATTACCGTGCGGGGGAAGCAACGTGCGAACTATGGGTTTCATGAACGCGGATCTGTAACAGTTTATAGACGTTTTCGTTTACTGTACGGCCATGAACCTCCTAATAAAGATTATTAAAAGTAGGTATCAGCAGTTTAAGGATATAGGACGTGTGGTACACAAAAAAGGTACTGGTAGACCTACCGTCTTTGAGGAAGTTGTAGATCAATTAAAAAAACTTTTCAGAAAAGCCTAGGTAAATCGACTGTTCGTGCGAGTTTAGAACTGGGAATACCGCAGTCAACAATTTGAAGATTTTAGAGAAGCGCCTAAAATTTCATGCACATAAAATCCAGTCGGTGTATTCCATTGAAATAACAATTAACTATGTCGTTACAATTTTGCTGCACACATTCTTGATAAAGTGAACGAAGATAATACGATTTTAGAAATATAATCTTTGACAAAGCTACTTTCCATATTTTTGGCCCCGTTACCCATCAAAATTGTCGCAGTTGAGGTAGCGAGAATCGTCATTTTGTTTTACAAACACAACGGGATGCCGAAAATTAACATCTGATCTGCGTTGGCTGCTTATGAAGTGATCAGACCATTCTTCTTTGCCGAGCCAACGTTTACTAGCGCTAATTATATAAATATATTTTAGGAGTTTGCAGTACCACAGATTGAACATTGGCAACCCGACGTCTATATACTTCCAATAAGATGGCACACCACCACACTGGTTAGGGACTACCTGCCTGAACAATTTCTTCAACGTTTGATCGGCCGTGATGAACCGATTACTGGGCCACCTCATTCCCATCGATTCCCGGGTAGCTGAGATATTCGCTGTTACAATGAGAATGGATGTGTGCAGAACTCTGTGATGGAGCTGCGGCGAGGGAGGGTGTAGGCAATCACGTTCCCGAAAGCGCACGAGAGAAGAGAGAGACAGGGTATATTTTCATTAGAGGCTATTAAATTAGGTAGGTTGTGTAAATACACTGTTGGATATTTCTGCGAGGCATTTGCATCGGTGGCATCCTGACAGAGACTAAACTGATGACTGTATTGTTATCAAATTTAGAGGATCTAAAAGACGATCTCCGGTAAAGTCCATCATCGCTAGGAACGGAGGAGATGGTGTGGCGAATGTGATAGTCACAAGGTATTTTCCTACGGTGGAGGTCAAGATAAAGTTTTATATTTTTCTCATCATCCGAAAAATTTGTTTTTCTATGTAATTTTATAATTTATACCGTCCTTAAATTTCAATTAAAAGATTAGTAATAAAATCATTCAAATCGTTGATCGATATTTAGGCGAATATCGCTTAATACTTTTTGTATATACACTTTGTAATATACTCGTGTATATATATACAAACAAACAAACAAACTTACTTGTATATATTCTAAATTATTAAACATAACAATACCTAAATATATACATTAATGTTAACATGTTAACTTTTACATGTTACTTCACAATGCAAAGAACGAATTAATAATATTATTTATTCCATCTAACTTCTTTCCATCAAAGAGTGAAATATTTCTATCAATCTTCAATATTCATGAATGTATGTTTTATAAAGTATGTTTATAAAAATAAATATATATGCGTGTGCGCGCGCGCGTGTTTTACTTTTATTATTTAGAAGATCTGAAATTATCTCTACTTTTAAACTAACCCATTCCCTTTTTTTTCAATTCCACAGATCTCTTTCAATTCTTTTCAATTTATTCCCATATCCCTAGTATCATTTTTTCATGTTTTGCCTTTGAGTAAATACATATATATACACACACATACACACACACAGTGTATAGTTAAAAATATCCTTCCTTGGAATTATACATATGCATATACTTATGCATGTATGAACAAATATAAAACCTTATGCTTTGCATTACGTAATATTTAGTCATACATATATATATATATATATATGTATTTCAAAAGAAGAACCGTGTAATCCCGTATCTTTTAATTTACTTATGATTGTGTGCACTTACACGTATATATATCACACATAAGCAAGTACAGACATAATCCTAATATTCATTGGAAATGTAATTATTTTTTCTTTCTTTGAAGTTATTTTTTATTATATACAGTAGTAGATAGATATTTTTTTCATAAAACAACTGGTTTTTTAAGTTACGAATTTTTTAATTCAATACAAAATTAATGAAAATGCGAAAAAAACTTATTTAAATTGGTGCAGACTACAAGAAAACTCAAAATTTTAGGAATTAAAGTTTTTTTCTAAAAAAGTGGGTTGTATACATTTTTTTCATTTAAAATATAAATAAGCTAAAAAGCACTTAAAAAACTGTACGAAAAAAACTGTTTAAAAGAAATGAATAGCCAAGAAATCTTTATCTTGATAAAACATAAAGATAAAAGATGTAAAATGTGTGTTACTTTAGTTAACGTCGTCTGATATGGGGAAATATTATACTATAAAATAATCTGATATGGACACCACATGACTTTCTTGTCCGCCTATTGTATTACATGTAGACAGTTTTTTTAAATGAAAAGTAAAATAAAATTTTATTTCATTAAAACTTCTGATATGTTTTTATTGTTATTATTGAATTATTATTTATCGTAACATTTTTTTACAATCACAGTTTAATAATTCAATATATTTAAATAACGAAAAAAGGAGATGAAGTCTTTGAACCAATGTGCCTTCCTGTTATAACATCGAAATATTTAATTCATTAAAATTTCTTTTTGTTATAACTCTAGAACCAATGAAAATAAGTAGCATTTATGATATATTGTTGAAAAATCTCTCAATGAGAGCTTATGACTGGAGTTAAGAAAAAGTCCAATATTCAAATTATTTTGGATTTTGGGCTTTTTTGGATACTTTTGGTCAAATCAATTGCAATCAAAAGGGGAGGTGCACAATTAGATGTTACAACAGTCGTAAATCCAAAATTTCAACATCCTAAGGCTAATCGTTTTTGAGTTATGCGTGATACATACGACTTCACGCCAAAAGTAGTCAAAATGGATTCAAGGATGGTCAAAATGGATATTTTCGTTGAAATGTGAAAACCGAAATTTTCGCGATCCCAATACTTCTTTTACTTCGTACATGGAAGTAAAAAGTATATATATTTAAAAAAAAGATTTATGGAACGTTATAATGCTTACAGAAACAAAAAGAGAGGTCTGTCTAATATGGCCGACCATTTGTTTCAAGGTAAGCATAATATTACTGATTATAAAAATAATTTAGAAATTTGTAACAATAAAAAAATAAGTGCATTTAAATATTAATATTTATTTAAATATTATATTTATAAATTTAAACAAAACTATGAAATGATTAAACGACAGATAGCTTTTGAAGATGATGCTTTTTTATTAAAGACATAGTAGGTTGTAGCTGTTGGTAACAATTTTTACGAACGTAGTTGTGTGATGTTTTAATTTTACATAATTCCAGTTGGCAGAGAAGTTATGTTGTTTAAGTTTAGTGGTTTTTAGGGTTTATTTTTTCCAAATTGTTAAGTTTTTATTTCTTTTTGATGTAATTGTAAGTGATGATCATGTTATATACGCTGATGATGCGGGATCTGCGAAAGCCGACTATTGGGATTAGTTTTTTACGTTTTTCTGTTACTCCGGTGGGCAAGTTGTGGTTTTTACTTTGAATTTGCTTTGAATATACTTGGCACAGTAGTCAGTATGTTGTTGAATTATTTGAATTTTTAGAAAGTTTTATATTTATAGAGTGGTGCAAGAAATGATCCAACGTTTGTTTCGGCAATAATTGTTTAGGTTAATAGTTAATAGTTATTAATGTGCTCTATGTTGGCCGAAGTGACAGTAGTTGTTGAATATTAGTTTCTTTTCTTTTTCGGAGTTTGTGTACCGTTTCAAAATGGCTGACAAAGAAAGATTGATTGTTGAACAGTGAGTAAAGTCTGCGTTATTTTTTGATGAAACGAAAAGTGTGGTTGGTACTTACACAAAGGTCTAGTGCATTTTTTCAAACTCGGTTGTAGCCCTCATTTAAAACAATACGTAGACTTTACGAAAAATTTAATAGTAATAGTTCATTCAGTATTTGAGAGTAAGCGCGAACGGCCTGCCGATGTTCGTTCTCCACAGAATGTTCAAGCTCTCAGAGCAACGTTACTGATGAGCCCGAGCAAATGAACAAGAAAAGCAGTAGCACAACTTGGAATATCCAGGCGATCTGTGTAGCGAATTTTAAAACCTGATTTGGATTTGTATCCGTACAAAATAACGATGTTGCCTAAAATAACAGTTGACAACAAACATTAAAGAATAGCATTCGCTGGATGGACTGTGAATCGAGACGTATCAAGACGTCGGCACGAATCGAGACGTCGGCACATTTTCACCTAGAAGGGATTGTTAAAAAAAAATGTCCATTTTTGGACTTCCGAAAATCCACACAAGCTTAAGGAAAAAAATCATCACGCTCCAAGAATTACGGTATGGGCCTCTGTCCGAGTCATATGGTAATAGGACAGTTTTTTTTGAACAGGCAGTTAACACTGAACGTTATCAAAACATGCTGCGTAATAATCTTGTTCCTCAGCTTCTTGCAAAATAGAGTGGTTCATGTAGGATGAAGACACAGATAATGGTGTTTTTTTTTTTGTCTTCATTCATTTGACTGGTTTGATGCAGCTCTCCAAGATTCCCTTTCTAGTGCTAGTCGTTTCATTTCAGTATACCCTGTACATCCTACATCCCTAACAATTTGTTTTACATATACCAAACGTGGCCTGCCTACACAATTTTTTCCTTCTACCTGTCCTTCCAATATTAAAGCGACTATTCCAGGATGCCTTAGTATGTGGCCTATAAGTCTGTCTCTTCTTTTAACTATATTTTTCCAAATGCTCCTTTCTTCATCTATTTGCCGCAATACCTCTTCATTTGTCACTTTATCCACCCACCTGATTTTTAACATTCTCCTATAGCACCGCATTTCAATAGCTTCTAATATTTTCTTCTCAGATACTCCGATTGTCCAAGTTTCACTTCCATATAAAGCGACACTCCAAACATACACTTTAAAAAATCTTTTCCCTACGTTTAAATTAATTTTTGATGTAAACAAATTATATTTCTTACTGAAGGCTCGTTTCGCTTATGCTATTCGGCATTTTATATCGCTCCTGCTTCGTCCATCTTTAGTAATTCTACTTCCCAAATAACAAAATTCTTCTACCTCCATAATCTTTTCTCCTCCTATTTCCACATTCAGCGGTCCATCTTTGTTATTTCTACTACATTTCATTACTTTTGTTTTGTTCTTGTTTATTTTCATGCGATAGTTCTTGCGTAGGACTTCATCTATGCCGTTCATTGTTTCTTCTAAATCCTTTTTACTCTCGGCTAGAATTACTATATCATCAGCAAATCGTAGCATCTTTATCTTTTCTTTAACATCATTAACTGCTAGTTCCATGTAAAGATTAAGGTTAAAGATTATGTAAGATTAAAAGTAACGGAGATAGGGAACATCCTTCTCGGACTCGCTTTCTTATTACGGGTTCTTTCTTATGTTCTTCGATTATTACTGTTGCTGTTTGGTTCCTGTACATGTTAGCAATTGTTCTTCTATCTCTGTATTTGAACCCTAATTTTTTTTAAATGCTGAACATTTTATTCCAGTCTACGTTATCGAATGCCTTTTCTAGGTCGATAAACGCCAAGTATGTTGGTTTGTTTTTCTTTAATCTTGCTTCTACTATTAATCTGAGGCCTAAAATTGCTTCCCTTGTCCCTATACTTTTCCTGAAACCAAATTGGTCTTCTCCTAACACTTCTTCCACTCTCCTCTCAATTCTTCTGTATAGAATTCTAGTTAAGCTTTTTGATGCATGACTAGTTAAATTAATTGTTCTGTATTCTTCACATTTATCTGCCCCTGCTTTCTTTGGTATCATGACTATAACACTTTTTTTGAAGTATGACGGAAATTCCCCTTTTTCATAAATATTACACACCAGTTTGTATAATCTATCAATCGCTTCCTCACCTGCACTGCGCAGTAATTCTACAGGTATTCCGTCTATTCCAGGAGCCTTTCTGCCATTTGAATGGTGTTTTAGAGTTTCTAAATGAAACTTTTAACCCAAGCCATTTCCTAATCGTTCTGTATGTTGACAGAACTGGCCTCCGTAAGTCCGGATTTGAATCCATGCGATTATGTTTTTTGGGGGATTTCTAAAGGAAAAGATATTCACTAAACATCCTTGTACAGTGATGGAACTGTGAGTGCTGATCAATAAGGCGTGCAACGAGATAATCCAGGATATGTGTTGCCGAGTTATTAACAACTTAGAAGTTCGTGTTGAAGAAGTAAAAGTAAGTGATGGTGGTTGTATTGAACATGTGACAAGCAGAACATAATCTTCATATAAATAGTTGTATTTTAAACACGTTGTATTTTACTTTTCTATATTGAGATTGTTGTGTGTATGTATATATATATATATACACACACACACACACACACACGAGGTCTGTAGATAAAGTAATGAGACTGGTTCACTGGTTCAGAAAAACTTTTTATTTACAATCCAATTACACATGGACTCTTATCACCTTCGAAATAGTTCCCTTGGGAAGCCACGCAACGTTTCCAACGGTTTTCCTACTCTTCGGAGCAGTGTTGGAACTGAGATACCGGAGTATCCTTCAGATGTGTCGGTTACATATTTTTTATGTTTTCTACTGCTCCAAAAAGGTGTCCTTAGAGGTGTTTTTTTTAAATTCGAGAACAGGAAAAAGTCGTAGGGACTCATGTTAGATTAATAAGGTGGTTGAGGAACTACAGGAATGTTTTCCTTTGCCAAAAACTCATTAATTGAGAGTGTAGTGTGACAAGGTGGGTTGTCATAATGCAGCATCCAATTGTCTTTGATAGCCGGTTTCACGCGGACAACTCTTTTCCGCAGTCTTTCAATAATTTCTCGGTAAACATATTCATTTAGTCTGTTATGTTGCCAGAAACTCCTTATATGGACAATGCCATTACCAACAAAGAAACAAATTAGCATGATTTTTATTTGCTCATTTTTGCTTTTTTGGGACGTGGTGAATTTTAAGTGTACCACTCCTTGCTCTGGTGTTTTGTTACTGGTTTGTACTCAAATATCCAAGATTCATCATCAGTATAATATTTTTTAGAAAATCAGATAGTTTCAATTCGCCCTAGAAGATCGGGCACACTTCGACCTCGTTGTTTTTCTGTTTAACAGTGAAGTATTTTGGGGCCAATTTTGCACAAACTTTTTTCACGTCCACTTCATTTGTCTAAATTTGATGAAATATGGTATGGTTCAAATTCAATTGTTCTGCAACAATTTGATAGTTCATTCTGACAGTTATTCGCCAGTCGTCCCCGTATAAAGTCTCTGATTCGCTCAACATTGTCGTCACTTTTGGAGTTTAAGGGTTTTCCAGAGCGTGGATCATCCGCAACTGATTCCCGAACATCTGAAAGTGCTTTAAACCGCCTAAAAGCTTGGGCTCGTGACAGAGCGTCATCTCCAAACGCCCTTTTCAATTTTGAAAATGTTTCAATAGCATTCTCACCGAGTATAACACAAAAATTGATTGCACAACGTTGCTCATAATTATTGTCACATAATTTTTTAACGCACAACAAAAACTCGTTCACGAAAAGTTTGTTTACGTTTCACGTGAAAATAATAGACTAAAAATATTAATACCTATTATAAATCGTCTGTTCATATGTTTACTAGTAACTTTACAATGTTACTACTTCGGCTGCCAAAAAAAAATCAGTTTCTTTATTTTATTTTTAAAAAATAAATTACCTCATAATTAAGAAATAATGACGTCAAGTAAATGGAAAATGATGTAAATATTCTACGCAAAATTTTTTTATAGAAATTGTTTTTAAATGTTAATATTATTCGGAAAAGTTTACAACAAGAATACCAGAGAAACTTTCTCCAGAAAATAACAGTAAAAACCAAAAATCATTGAAATCAAAACATTTGTTGAAGCCTAACACTTGAATATACATGTACAATAAAATAAGTTTTGATGGAATTGAAAGTCCGTTTTTTTTTTTTTTTGTTAAAAATTGTTTATATATTTTAAATAATTATCCCATTGATCGCTAATATTTTTCTCAACTAATCTACAACGTTCAGTTGATGGTTTATAAAAATATTTATTTAGAATTGCATTAAAATTGTCGAATAAAATAATACTTTTTTAATTTTAGACGATCATTTTTAATTAATAACTGAGTGTTGCTCCACTTGAAAATACGCGTCCTAGAGTTTCAAATATTAACTCTCAAACGTGTAATTTGGGGAGTTTTACCCATTTACAAAATTAAAATAAATAAAATTAAAATTGGATAATTCATTCGGTTTGATACATATTTTATGTAAAAGTAAAAATAACAATTTATTTTTAAATATTAAATATCTCTTATTGATTTTAAATAAAAGTCTATTTAAATCCCTGACCTCGCTTATATTAAACAACGGACATTTAATTTTTAAATACCACTTCATTATTTTCATCTTTTTTAAATAGAGAGAGATACAGTGATGGAGATTTAATTATTAAATACCACCTCATTATTTACAAGACATTTAATATTAAATTTTTTTTTTCTACAATAAGCATTTTTAATATTACTTCTCTGTATTAAATGAAATCTTTTATCTCTTTAATTTTTAAATAGATAATTTAATAATATTTTTCTTTTACTTTATACCGGAACACTCGTTTATAATTCTATTTTGTAATATATCGACATTAGAATATAAACAGCAACAAATATATATATATATATATATATATATATATATATATATAGAGTGATTCAGGAGGATAGGGCAATACTTTGACAACTCATTCTAGAGGCTAAAAATAAGAAAATAGTTCACATAAACATAGGTCCGAAAACGCTTCGTTAGCGAGTTATACAGGATGAAAATTCCACCCGAGTTTCAGTTCCTCCAGGTAAATTAAGGCTTTCTGAAATTCTGAGAAGGTCAATTAAGGGGCAAATTCAATTGTTTCTTACGGTTTTTGAGCTGGGAAATCGAAAAAAATAGGTCCCAGAACTGTATCTCTGTTAGTTTCTAAAATATCCCCTGTAAAACACCAAGAATAGGGTCAAAAACGCATTTTTTTCGTTTCACGTATAATAACGTTGTTAAATTGGCAATAAATCATATATTTTTTAAACATAAATTGTAGAGAATTTAATCATAAGAAGATTGATGTAAATAATGTCAACTGGAAACAACTAAAATTTTAAACGTGTCGACTCTTATTAACAACAAAACCGACAAAAACTAGGTAGTAAATGTAACAAAAAAATAAATGTGAAATGTGTAGGAGCTCCATCAAGTTTGTAATACATTTCAATTCATTTTGCTAAGGGGATATTTTCTAGCAATATAATAAATTCATTACGTAAAAATACCAGATAAATTTTCCCTGTGACTCGATGTTGTCGTATGAAAGGACCAATTAATTGGTCATCTATACCACACCAAACATTCCCTGAAAATCATCGCTGGAAATTTTTTCCACTGTAGCATGTGGGTTTTCTTCAGACCACCGATGCGCATTCAGTGTGTTGTTTATTCCGTTACGAATGAAAGTAGCTTCATCCGAAAATAGTATAAATGGAATTGTATGTTGATTCCTATTAACCCGTTGACAAAACTGCAGCCGGCTGGCGTAGTCACCAGGCTGGAAATATTGGACTTTCTGAATAGGATGCAATCCATTATTATTTAATGCCCTCCATACTCTACTTTGTGAAATATTGAGCCGTGTTGCAATTAATCGTGTTCTCTTTGCCGGACTGCGTTGAACCATCTGCAGAATGTTTTCACCTTCATCAGCCTGATCTGCTTGTCGTTCAGATGAAATATGAGCCGCTGGGAAGTGTACCATTCTCACAAAGATTATTAAAAATTCTAATAAATACTTTACGATTTGGTACAACACGACCTGTCTATATTCCGTAACCGCTGCCGCAGCACTTCCATTGCAAAATCCATAGATGAAAATCACGTCGGCATATTTGACATTAGTGAAGATACGCGGCATTAAAAAAAAAAAAACTAAACAGAATTTCCCTTTTTTTAACAGACTTGATATTTATGCACTGTAAAATGAATACAAAATTACACTACTTAACAGTTTTCTGAAATTTTTACGATAAGAATTCGACGTAATACTGCAAACCCGATTGATCAGCGAAAGATAATTTAACACATTTCCACAATTAACTGACAACATTGAGTAGTATTTAGACAAATTGTGATGAAAAAAATCAGTGTTACCAACTTGTTTTCCGTAGATCTAAAATTATTGTACCTATTAAACACATCTGTTTTCATTTTTTGTAACATTTTCTTCTAAGTTTTCGTCGGTTTTGTTGTTAATAAGAGTCGACACGTTTAAAATTTTAGTTGTTTTTAGTTGATATTATTTACATCAATCTTCTTATGATTAAATTCCTTACAATTTAGGTTTAAAAAATTTATGATTTATTGCCAATTTAACAACGTTATTGTACGTGAAACGTAAAAAAATATGTTTTTTGACCCTATTTTTGGTGTTTTACACAGGATATCTTAGAAACTAAAATGCGCTATTTTTCTATAATTAATCTGAACGTATGTAGGTGGTTCAATTAACAGCATCCCATTATTTTAGTTTAAAATACTTTTCTATTTTTATACATAGTAAAGAATACAGAAATTTTAAAAAAATTTTCATAATGGAACAAATTATCAAAGAATATTTAAAAAAGCGATTAAAAATTCATCGATTAATTTTATTATTTTAGCAGGAACTAAAACTGACAGAGAAGAAATTTTAAATGAGAGAATTTAAATTAATGTGAAAATACAAATAACATGAAAAAAAATTGTTGAAATTTGATGACACGAGAATAATGAGAAATTTACTCTTTTCAGAAAGTAAAGTAAAAAACGATAGACGAAAGAATATCGAATAAAAATTAGATCGATATAATTAAGGAGAGCTTATATGAAGAAAACAAGTATGAATTACATTGGTATTTAAAATTAAAATAAATAAAAAATCTTTAAAATATTTGTATGATGTATAGCACTTCATGTTACCGATAGTTTAATGAAAGGAAAAAAGTAAAACAATGGATAGAAGCTTCCAGAAGTACTGCTAGATAATTTTGAAAATTAAATCAGTTGATAAGTATGAAATGAAGAGGCCCTAAGGGAATAAGTTTCTGGATCATAATACTTATTAAGAAATCCATTTTTAATCACTTTTGTAACAATAAATTTTGTAAAGGTTTAAATTAAAAACTGTACAACATGAGAAAAGTTAAATTTATCATGCAGACGATTTATAAAGTAGTAATTATATTGAGTAATAGATTAGCGCAAAAAAAAAAAATTAATAAATGAGATTATTATAAAGAAAACTGTGGAAAACCGAGTAAATTTTTTAAAAAGTTTTTTTTACGTTTTTTTAAAAATTATCAATTGACTGGTTTAAGGTTTTTCTACATTCCTATCTGTTTTGTACTAATCTTTCAACCTCAACATTTTTACTGTATCGTACTTTCTCAATAATTTGTTTTATATACACCAGTCGTTGTGTTTTTCTGTACTCTTTAATTATTACGTATTTCTCCTTCACCGAATCAACCCCCAGGTGTGGTTATGTTAAATAAACGAAGCTCAACAGCCTAGCTCGTTTCTTTACTATTTTCTGTAACAAAGTTTTTTCTTTCAATTCGTTTTACGAATTCTTCATTTCAAACTTTATTATCCCGACTTAATTATCCTAATTCTTCTGTACATCACATTTCAGTTGATTACTTTTTTACTAATGCGCATGTTTCACTATCACAATGCTGTAAAGTCTACACAGATATTTTCTTAAATTTCTTTTCTGAATGAAAGTTCTTTTTAATTTCGCCCTTCCTTTAGTAATATTATTATCTAAATAAATAATATTTCCCACTTTTGATATATTATATTCAAATAAGTTAATATTTAACCTTAGAATTGCTAAAAGTCGTAATTTACGACGCATTTATCCTATCTTCAATGCTAGAGTAATAATTCACGATTCATTAACAACTGTTCATTTATGGATATATTACGCAAATAATATTCAAGCTCTAGTAACTGTATTGATACGAAACGTTAGGATAGAGTTTGAGCTAAATATTGATATACGATTTACATTGATTTCGTCATATATATCGATTTTAAATATAACATCACCACTATATAACCCTGTTGTAGCTTCTTTGTTGTGAGTAAGTTGTTTACATTTTTGCATTCGATTTCTTTTTCAAAATAACTTTTTATAATTGTAATTTAATTTTTTATAATGGAAGAACGTATGGTTTTGAGTGACATTCGTGAAATTTTACAATTAATTTGTCAAAAGTAAACATGAAATTTCTGATACTGAAAGTGATATTTCAGCCTTACATTTTCTCGACGATATTTTATTAGATGAACTTTCACTGAAAAATATTAGTGATTTTTAAATTAGTAATTCCAGATACAGAAGATAGTCAGTCACATGTTTAACTTAAATGGATTTCCGTGTATCCACCACAGCCTACTCTTGAAATATCTCACGAATCTACTATGAAGAATCCAGGGATGTAGAATTGTCTACTCAAAAATAGTCAGCCAATTAATTATTTTTATTTATTTTTTACTAATATGGATTCTACTGGTGAAAAATTAATTTTTATGTCTGCAAAATAATTGGAAATAAATGGGCTGCTTGTAATTTGAACAAAATATCTCCTCAGGATTGGATCGATTATTCTGTCCAAGAAATGAAAAAATGTATTAGTTTTAAGTATATGTCTAATAAGGAGAAAGAACATTTCAGATTAATGGAAAACTTCTAAATCACAGAAAATCCATTTTTTTCTACAATCAGCCTCAGAACTGGATCGACTATCTGTCCAAGAAATGAAAAAAAATGTATTAGTTTTAAGTATATGCCTAATAAGGAGAAAGGATATTTCAGATTCTTTCTCCTTATATTTAATATAAGGATCAATATATAAATCAATCACATAAGGACCAATATATAATCATATATATATATATATGATTTAGAAGTTTTCCTTCTAAATCATAGAAAATCCATTTTTTCTACAATCAGGTCACGAGATCGTTTTTATCAATTAATTCCATCTCAGATCACAACCGTCTGTACTAGAATCAGCAAGGTTTTGACGCGTGGCATAAAATCACATTCTTTTTTGATACCATAAACAAAGCTTTCAAATGATATTTTATAACATTTCAATTGATGAAAGCCTTATTAGTATGAAAAAAATGTGTCAAATAAAAAAAACATGCCACGTTTGGGATAAAAAAAATGAGCAATGTGACAGCGGCACAAGCTATGTTTAGAATGTGACATTGTAAGATGGCAAAGTCGTTTTACAGCATGAATATGGTCCTTTTATCAAAAAGGTTATCATAGATAAACTAAGTATTTTTAGGTGGCTGAATAAAGGATATCATGTATTCTGTGATAACTTTTGTGCTAATCTTCCACAAGCTCGTGAACTGTATGATAAAAAGACATTACTTTTACAGGAACTGTAAATAAAAATTCAGAAGATTCGTCATAAAATGTGCTGGCAGGGAAACTTTATGTACAAAAAAGCATCTATTATAGACAAAAAATGGTGGGCTTATTATTATACTTTTGGTGGGCTGGAAAGAAAAGAAAACCCGTAAACCAGATTACTTGCTAACACCTGTTTGTTATACAGAAGACACTCACAAAAAGTAAAAGTGGTGTCAAGACAGTCAAACAAACTCTAATTAATAAATACAATTTTAAAATGGGGAAAGGATAATACTTACAAATCTGTTTGCCATTATTCGTACTTCAGAAGCACCCACAGATATTGGAAGAGAATATTTTATAAATTTCTTGACATTACCCTTTTGGATGCTTTTATTTTATAAAAAAATAACATTGATAATACCATGTCAAGATTTAACTTTTTAGTGAGTGTTATAAAAGATTTAGCTGAGTCAAATCTTATCTCTTAAACTTAACCTTTTAACCTTAATTTAAATTAAGGTTAACCTTAATACAGCTAAATTACATTTACAGTTAAATTAAGGTTAAAACCTTAATTTAACTGTATTAAGTGTTAGTGGAAATAACTGAGCCTGAATTGAAAAGGAATGGTTCTCAACCTGAAATTGTGTTCATTCTACATGCTCCCATAAACTGAAACCGTTTTGGGGACCCATAAAAACTGGCAAGAGAAGAAAAAATCTAACGGGTGGTTCTGATTAAAAGGTGAAAAAGTTTACTCGTGTGTATGAGAAGATTTATTTTTTTTTGAAAATAAGTTGTAAGGTGTTTATTATATTTGTGTTAAAAAAAAAAAATTTGTGTACCTCAAGTTTTATTTAAAAATTCTTTTCTTTAGTTTTTTTTACAGTGATATAAAAAATGAAAATCTAAAAAATAAACTTTTATCAGGAGATGAAACTTTAAGGATAAAGGTGAGCAATTTTCTTATTATATTTTCAAAAAGACCATAATTTTCTGAATAAAATAATATATAATACTATATGATTATTTATTAAAACAAATTAAAAAATGATTTTTTATTTAAAGCTTGCAAAATATACAAATATTTTCCAGCATTCAAGAAAACTGCAATAAAATTTTTGGGGTTAATTCTTTATACACCCCTTTTTTGGTATATTTTTATGAACTTTGTTATATTATTATTTATTTTTAATGTAAATTTTTATTCTACTAATAAATTTATTATAATCATAATCATTATAATGTGATGATGATAATCTGCCCTTCAGCAGGTCCCTTACACCTATTACTCTATTCTTCTTCATCCCAAAATAAAATTCAAAGATCCTGATACCTCTAATTTCCTTTAATAAATTCATGCCATTTAAATATTTCTTCTAAATTATCATTGAATTCTTCTACAAAATAAAAACATCAACGATTCTTAAAATCTATATATATATATATATTTTTCTACTTGATTAGTTACTCTACTCTGAACATTTTTTATTTTCTCTTCTACTGTTTCTTATATGCACTAGTCTATATATTATAGAATTATAGTAATACTTAGTCTAAATATTAGTTAAAAAAAAGAAACGTTTAAAATTCAATTTAACCTTGAACGTTACATACAAAACACATATAAATGTAATAATTAAAATTCCCGATGTATAACCGTATACAAAACTTGAATAGAATCTTAATTCCATTTATCTACGTATCCTAATAATACCCAATTCTCAACAACTCATTAAATTTTCAACCCCTCTTTAAATATTAATGTAAAGCGACTATGAACACCTCTATTGAAGCTTAACATTATTTAATCTGATTAGCAGCTTATATTAGAAGGGTAAGTAAGTGTGGAAAAGGAAGAGGAAGTGAGGGGGGAGAAAGAAGATATACTATAAGAGGGGATAGATTGGATGTACAGAATTAGAACACAAAGATGGTAAGAGGGAGGGATTGATAGATAGATAAAGAACAGATATAGGTACTTACGTGAGTTGGAAGTGTAGAGGATTTCTAGTATTAGTAAATACTGCGATAGTGCAGAAGGGTAGATTAAGAAGAAAATGAAGAAAAAAGAGTAAGAAGATGCGGTGGAAATAAGGAATAGTGGTGATGGTGTAGGTAGAAAATGACCGAACGGCTAGTCATTACAGAGGGGTGAACTTGGCCAATCAATTTCAGTACTTTTCCTATTAAGAGCAAGATTAGATAGGGTGGTAGTGGTACTCTTCCACTACGAGTACTACTAGTAATTCGAGGAATGAGAGGTTTATTATCTAACTGGAAGTCAAACCACCCACTACTATTCTATACCCATCAAAAACACCCTCGTATTCCATCTCACAAATCTTATATACCGTTTTTTCTTGTTTCAGTGAATATACTATTTAATTTTTATTTGATATCTATTGTTGTATATCTTTTTAATACTTCATTCTAAATTATTGTACCATATTGTCTTTATTTGAAATTAACAATTGCTGGTCGATATGAATTAACAGCTTCTGTTGTGATCACGTTTGTTTAATTACGTTTTCAACATAACATTATTAAAGTTTAATTAATATTCATAAATCTGTACTAATAGTTAGAATATAGAATTAACTGAATCGTTAGAAAATACATGAATTAGGAGAATAGTGGAAAAAGAGAAATAAGAAAATATGGAAGAAATTTCCGAATCTGAATAATTTTTTAAAGTTCTGTAAGTCAATAATGTTGAGTTTATGTTCTTTATTGACAAAATTTTATATCAATTTACTAAGATAAAAACACTGGAAGAAATTTAACAAGATATGTATCCTTCTTAAGTAATTAATTTCAACGTAAATTTGTTGTAGCATTATAATTGAAAGTAAAAAGGTATCGTTTGTATATCCAAATAATTGATCAAAAATCAGAAAAAAGATTATTTTCTCATTACTAAAACTGAACTAATTTGTAAACTAATCTGTTTTATTCCTTATCATAAAACGTTTACTTTGCAATATAGCAGCATGGTTATAGTGGCTGAAAAGTGTCAGCAATAATTCCCGTTAGTTAACAAGACAACAGATGTCAGCAGAAAAATACGAATAACTTGTACGAATATATTAGGATGGCTGCTAAAAAAACCGTTAAAACCTTAATATGACTAAAATATTTTGAAGAGGGAAAAGTAAATAGAAGAGACAAAGTATGAAATTATTAATAATTTAAAAAAATAGAAGATGAGTTAAATTTGATGAAAATCATAAGAAAGAGGAAAAGAAATTTGGTTGAAAACCAAAATCGTAAAAATCATCATAAGAATTTTTATCGTAAGAATATCATACGATGATAAGGACGGATGATAGAAGAAAACGTGGAAGGAACAAATAAGAGTGTAACATAATGAAAAAAAATTGAATAATTACGTATATGATAGGAAGAAAATTAGAAAGCGTAAGTAAAACAACTATAAGAGAATAAATGAAGCATATCAAAACTGAGAAAGGTAAAAGACTTTTCTGAAACCTGTAATGAAAAATATTCATCAATCAACAGCATTATTTATTATTGAAATATCTATGAAAAACATGCAAAAATATATTTAAAAAAACTTGAATTTTTAATTATACTTTTACTTACTTTTCATGTAACTTCTATTTGATAAATTATGTGCATACGAGTATGTATTATACAGGCTGTTCTACGAAAAAACGAAGAAACTTTCAGAACATGTTCTACTGGTGAAAATAATAAAAAAGTAATATAGGTCCTAAAACGGTTTGTTTTCAACTTTCCCAGCTAAAGAATAAGGAGTAAAATTGCTGGTTTCATATGTAATTTGTGCTATAAGATAATATAGATTCAAAAACCGTAACGTCAGTAGTTTTTAAGATATGCGACGTAAAGCACAAAATTTTGTTTCCGAAACGTTATTATTTTTTTTTTTTGTGAGGAACGCGTCTTCGCACAAATCAGATTTGGAAGTCGAGAGTTCCAGCGTTTAAGTCCTAGTAAAGTCAGTTATTTTTACACGTATTTGAATACTAGATCGTGGATACCGGTGTTCTTTGGTGGTTGGGTTTCAATTATCCATACATCTCAGAAATGGTCGACTTAAGACTGTACAAGACTACACTTCATTTACACTCATACATATCATCTTCATTTATCTTCTAAGTATTACCTGACGGTGATTCACAAAGGCTGAACAGGAAATAGGAAGACGATTTGTAGTATTACTTTGTTAAATGACTAATAAATGCGGAAGATTTAATAAAAAAAACTTGGAGAGAATTTAATTCTGAGATAAATTATGTAAATACAGCCAATAAAAAATAAATAAAAACCTTTAAAAATTGGTTGTTTTATTGAAGGAAAACAGACGAAAAATAGAAAATCGTATTCTTTTCGTGCCTAATGAATATTATTCTTAATATACAGCGAAAAAATAAAATACATGAACGAGGTAACGGTATAGCAAACCTCAGTTACACTTTACTGTTTGAAATCCCCTTCATCACAATGTACACAGCACTCTGTCCAACGTAATACATTTCTGGTGGTTTTCCGTTCATCTCAGGATCGTTTAATATCCATGTCCAATTCAGGTTAATAAATTAGCACCCAAGTGATTTTCAGCTATTAAAAAGAAATATGCCATTGCATCATCATGCTAGAAAATCATCTGCAATCTAATTTGTAAAGGTACACCCTCCAAAAGAGCCATGAATTTATTTCTCAAGAAATGAACGTATGAATCTCCAACGTTTTCATTGCATTTTTTATGAAAAAATTCTCCCAGAATTTTTCCATAAATAATATCACACCAAATATTAATGTGATATCTATGTTGGATTGTCTTCGCTCCATAAATTACTATTTTTAGAAGTAAAAATTCCGTTTCACGTAAAAATGTTCTTTATCAGTAAATAAAATTGGATTTAACTTAACCAGAAACCAATGACACAAGTTTAACCACTAGGGGTAATATGTTGCAAATTTTGAACCTTCTGCAGGCGGAAAGTATATAGATTTTCTCTCGGTAATATTTTTGACAACCCTGTGCGACACTATGTTCATCATTAACAAGATAGTTTATTTAGCGTTCAATAGAAAAAATAACACGTTGGAAATGACACTTTCGTTCGTAAATGCTGATACATTGATTAATTTTTAAAAGAATGTATATTAAGAACAGAAAGAATATTAACATCTTCTGTCTGTTTTGTTTAAAAAAAAACCTATTTTAAAGGTTTTTAGTTATTTTTTATTAACTGGCTGTATTTAGATTAATTTTCTTACAATTACATTTTCTAGAAGTGTTGTTACTAAATCTTCCGCATCTAGACATTTAACAAAGCTATTGTACCACCTAAAAAAATCTTTAGGTATTGCATACCTAAAAAAAAACTTGTTTTTTGGCACCGAATTTTGTGTTTTACATCGGATATTTTAAAAATTACTGGAGTTAAGTTCGGGTACCTGTTTTATACAATTTTCCTGCTCAAATTACATAGAAAATTACTAACATTAATCCTTAATTTGAGTCCCAAAAATTACAGTAGAGCTTCTTCTTATTACAAGAGCTGAAATCCAAGCGAAATTTTTGCTAGACGTAACTCGAAAACAACGCCTTTCCAGACCTATTTTTATATGATCTTTTTTCATTATTTTCATAAGTAGAACATTTCCTGAAAGTTTCTCTATTTTTTCGTTCGACATTCTGAATAATAAATTTAAAAAAAATTGACAATAACATCATTGAACTACCCAGATATTTGCATAAATCTTTACCCTTTTCCGTCTTTTATTTAAATATTCCCAAAATTTTCATATATTGTCAGAAATAAATTTTGGTTTTTAAATTTTCGTATCGTAACGGTACCTGATTAAGAAAAGGCCAATAATAAAAAAATATAGGCACTGTTCTAAGAAATATCCCAGTTGAATTGTATATACTTCCTATCTAGGAAAGTAGAACTATAGTTTCTAATCGAACTACACTTTGCAAATTATTTTTACTGAAATAATTTAATAGAAGCGTGCATAAATGAATAAACTATCCTCCTTTCGCCTGTTTCTAATCCAATTTTTTCCTTACGTCACTTTATTTCGATGTTCGGTACATATCATAATTATGTGTGTTCCTTAACCATCATAATATTTCACTAAATAAACCCGGAAATATTTAAATGCCAAACTCAAATCCTAGAAGGAATTGTGTATAACATCAATAAGTTGAAGAGTAATTAGCTATTTGTAATTTGTTTTTAGCTATTTCTTTATAGAAATAGATTAAACTGTTCCAAATTTTTATTCAATTCCAAAATATAAAGTAAAAAATGATTTTTAATAAATTTAACAGTTATAAAAAAATGTGCAAAAAAAATTGAACAAAATTCGTTATACATCTTTCTAAATAATTGTATTTTAGTTACAGAAAATTACAGTGAAATTAACATAGACTAATTTTAAACTGTACTTATCAGCTCAATCTTTTTGATTAGGAAACCTAAGAAATAAAATTTCCAGTAATATAGTAAAGACCCACCGTGTTGGTCTAGTGGTGAACGCGTCTTCCCAAATCAGCTGATTTGGAAGTAGAGAGCTCCAGCGTTCAAGTCCTAGTAAAGCTAGTTATTTTTACACGGACTTGAATACTAGATCGTGAATACCGGTGCTCTTTGGTGGTTGGATTTCAATTAACCACACATCTCAGAAATGGTCGAACTGAGATTGTACAAACTACACTTCATTTACACTCATACATATTATCCTCATTCATCCACTGAAGTATTATCTGAACGGTAGTTACCGGAGGCTAAACAGGAAAAAGAAAGAAAGTAATATAGTAAGAACTTATCATGAAAATTAAATCCATGTATTTAAGATTTGATTTCACATAAAAATATCTATAAAAATGAAAGAATCATTTTAATTTTTTAGTCAAAAATTATTTTAAAAGTTTGTAAAAATATCTTTTATAACTACGTAAAAATACTCAAAACGTGAGTATATAATAGAATCATTTTATACATAAACTGTTAGACACGTAAAATGCCAGGTATATATATATATATATATATATATATATATATATATATATATAGGTCGAATAATATCGGAACAATACCTAACCTAATTAATAACTTCCCAATAAATAAAACGAACATCTCGATTCAGTTTAATGATAACCCAACTTGGCACATATTACTCTATTAAACAAGATTTATGTTTAAAATTTTGATTTATAGTGGTAAATTTTAGTGTAACGTTATCTTTGAAAAATTAAAACTCAAAAGGAATCTCCATTAAAAATTTATTATTAAATTTTAAGTTATTTCAGTATGCTTTTTTTCATATGCCAATTTATTTATTCCTACTATGTTAGTCATTATTTTATAAATCTCTCGATAAAGCATCTCAGCCACTGCTTTGTAAAGCACCGTCATCTCATCCGTGGAAGCTACTTCTTTTCTTAATTTGTCCACATGATTCCTTTATCCTACGTAAATACTCATACCGTAATACTAATATTTTTAATTACGTCTATAGTTGTAAGTATTTCCACTTTTCTTCTAATTTTTTTTATTTGTATACGGGCGTAGCTTAAAAAAAAATTTCCTCAAAAAATTATTAATTTGTGCAGCTGTAATACTTCTTTTTTTTATAGTTTTAATATTTCAGCACTGTAAACAAGAATTTTCCATTAAACTGAATTTTTTATTCAACATCTTTTCCCAATTTTTAACCTAAATTTTTTACCACAAAATCAAATTTAGAAGTTTAATAATTTTACCCTTTTTTCTTGACCAATCCTGTCAGATATCACCATTCCTTTTTCTGTACAACCCTTAGTTATTAATACTGCAATTATTCCCTTCTACTCAAGATACTGTCTAACGACTAAAACTGATAAATATTTCATTTTACACAGAGTTATATTTAACCCTATTAGGTAGATTTCATAAGAAAGCTTCCTATTGTAATGGGTACACATGATTCGACTTCAGAAAAAATTTCGACATATCTTCGCGTTTCATATCCCCCAGACCCCAAAATAACCGTCAGTTCAAAGTTTTATATGTAAGTTTATATATATATATATATATATATATTTCAATTTGTTGTGGACACTATAACAGCCGTAATTTAGCGCCAGTCATTTTCAAATTGATACATAAAATATAACGACCCAAAATCTCGGTCTAGGTCGTTAATGGGTAAAATCGGACCATGGAGGCGGAAATGGAGGGGCTTTTTTGAAAAAAAAACGAAATATCGCTATAACTTTCTTATTAAGTAAAATATCGAATTCGTTTAAAGTTATTACTATTTTTTGGATAAGAACCTAAAACTTGTGTAAGTAAAGTTTTTTGATATCACCAACCATTGGCCCAGGGGATAGAAAAAATGGCGTTTCGAAGACAAAAAATATCTTACCTCTCTTAATAGGCACAGTATCGAATCGATTTAAAGTGGTCGTTAGTTCTATAAACATTGCCTAAAACTTTTGTCAAAAACAATTTTTGATATGACCAACCCTTACGGCAAGGGAATTACAAAAATATTACTAGAATTGTAAGAAGATGGGGCTTGTCGTATACTAAAAATGATTTTTTTTTTTTCAGCTGAAACATGTCTTGTTGAGTTAACTTGAAGTTTTTCTTAAATTTAAGGTGGAAATCTTTTTTATCCCCTACTTAGCAACGTTGAAATTTATCTCTTCCTTCCGGCGTGCTGAAAGGGATTTTATTTTAAATAGAATTTGTCAACTTCCTCATCATAAGCGAATCAAACTTGACAAACTCTACTTAACTGTGCGCGAGTAAAACGAAACGCTATTAATTTCCATTTATATCTATCAAAGTGTGGTAATTATTGCATTCATTTCTTCAAAATTAAAAAATAATAATAAAAATAAATAAAATACAAATAATTACCTTAAAATAGATTCTACTCCAAGTAATTTGTAAATAATACTAAAAAAAATACACAACTTTCTTACGTACGTTTAATGTATAACAGAAAACCTTTTTGATTAACTGCAAAGTTTCTTTATCTTCACACAATGTTAGTCCTACGTAATCTATTTCCGAACTCTTCAATGAGTTATTTTATCGGCAGATGAAGAAGCATTTTCATTCTTCAGATATCGCAAAAACCAAGTATTCTTTTAAATTATTATATTTAATTAGGTATATTAATCGAAAAAAGTATTTTTGTTTCATAATTATAAACCAAAAAAAAAAAAAACAAAATTGAAAGTATATTGAAGTTAGTTGACTAGACATGCTATAATGTCGTTATTAATGATGCATACAATATTTAGGATTCCTAAATTTTAGGATGTAAAATCAGATATATATGTATTTTTTTTTTTTTGTAATAATATTTCATTCAAATATAAATGAGTTCAGATTTGTAAGTATTATTTGTGGTTGATTTTCTCTTCTCGTGTTCGGTCTCAATAAACTGATTTGTAAAAGTTGTTTCTATTTTTCATTTCTTTTGCTCTTGAATAATTTACATATAAATTTTTGGACCCGTTGATTGAAGTGCGTCCTGTGTGTCCAATTTAAAAAAAAAATATTGGAAACGCTTTATTTTCTTTTTCTCTTTTAAATTCTTATGTGGATTTAAATACAGTTTTTTTTCTTTTATACTCTTAATGATAATGGAAAAAGATATTAATACTAATTTAATGTTTAAACTTGTAAAACAGTTAATTATTTATTGTTCATTTTATTATAAATTTATTTTACGTTTTAAATTATAAAAAATAAATAATCAAAAAAATAAAATAAACAATAAAGTTAATTTTATATTATATTGATATAAATTTGGCTGTAGAAACTTAAGAATATTAATAATGTTATGGTATTTTCTTATTTTTCGTGTAAAGTTAAGGAATGTTAAATTTAACGGTTTATAGATATTTAAAACAGTTTATTGCCAACTTTTATTATATTTCAAACAAATTATTTTTCTAATAAACTGTATTAATTGTAATTTTTACTCACAAAAACATTAATATTGAAGACTTATATATCCATTCTTTAAAATTAGAAGTTATTTAAACCGAAAAACAGCTACTTTTGATGATTTTTTATTTATCTTACAATAAATTATAATAATATAATAAATATTATAAATGCAAAACATCTTTTTAAGATCACATATTGCACGTGAGCTTCGTTTCTGTGTAGACATCCCTGAAGTAGCGCAGTAAAATTCTGTATGGTTCAATAGAATATTTCAACAGGAATTGAAGCAATTACCTTTCTAATCTTGGTTTCTAATTTTTTTCTCGTAGCAGGTAAAATAATGAACGCGTTTTTTTTTAAGGTAAAAAGAAATCGCACCCCTATAAATCAGATCTGAGAGGGCATTAAATATCACCATTTCTCGATACTATATAGTTACAAAAAAAAAAAAAAAAATAACTGCCATACAGCAGCTATCGATTTCGTGCTGTACGTAATGATGACTCACCTTGTTGAATCCAAGCATTGTCAATGATTTTTTTTGGAAATTATTTAGTGTTTGAGCATTAAAATTTTCACCACGGCAACTTATCGATTAGTCGAGAGATAACCCTCGTTTTAAAAAACTTAAGGTTCTATTATATTACACGATGGCACAACACATCGCACGGTAAATTTGTTGCTGTATAATGGGTGATGTAATTGTAGGTTTGTCCATAAAAACGAAAATTTTGTTTATTACCAAATTTATTAAGGTGGAAATGGGCTTCGTTTCAGATCAATAGTTTTTTTATCAGAGTCATTATTATCCTCATTTATCTTTACAACGATTCGTTAAAGAATTGATAACACTTTATTTGATCGTTTGATTTCAGTTCCTGAACGATTGCAACTTGTACGGCTGGTAAAAAAAGTCATATAACAGTACTTTTCGCTCACTTGAACTAATAAAGACATTGCATGATGACGAAATGAATGGTGTGGGGTTCTTATAACAACAGTTCGAATAGCCTTTATAATGTTAGGTGTAAGAACGGTTCATAAAACGCTTGACGGTTTCTGTTTCATTGAGAATTTGTTTCCTTTAAATTACCTATACATTTTTTTTAATTACATATGTTAACGGTACACGACAGTGTAGTGTCTTAAATTAAACTGGCGGCAAAATTCGCTACGTGCAGCCTTCACACTGTAATTATTTTTATATAAGGCTTTGATGGCAAAAGAACGTTGTACACCCAGATATCATGATAACTAAATTGAAAGATGGCGTGAGTTGACATCTTTAAGTTATTCAGTTCTTATATTTTTCAGGGCTACCAATAAACATCTCAAAATTTCTCGTTCACCCAAATATTTTTTTTTTTTTTTTTAATTAAAAGTTAAATTTTTTACTCTGTAATGCTACCCTATGGTTTTTATTTTATATTTATCTTGATCATTCCCTAATACTATTAAACTAAATTAATTTGGTTATCCATGACGTAGCCCATTTATTTGTTTTGATATATACAGAGTGTTTCTAAAACAGTGGACTGGCTATACTTTATCAGATTCTACTTGTAAAACCAAACAAAAAATATCGTTAGTTCTGCTTCGTTCTCCCACTGTCCGCCATTTTTTTATTTTATATAATTATTTATATCTCAAGTTTGGATAAACAAATCAAATTAATATTTGGTAAGCGTATTAGTAATAAATTTTTTAAATTATCAAATAATCCGGACTTTTGCAAATTACAAAATGGCGGCCATGTTTATTTTTCAATCCATTATATCTGCATAAATATTAGTTTTATCAAAATTTATGTTATTTACTAAAATATTTAGCCTTTTATTTTGAACAAAATGACATTTGAATTTTTAAAATCGACTACAAATAGCCGAGTTAAGGCAGAAAATTGATGTTGTAATTATGTGTTTGTTTTCATGTCCTCCACTTTATGTTTAATTCGAGAAAATAATAATTGTTTTTAGTTATTGTTAATTCTAGTATTTTCAATTAGTATCAAATTAAGTATTATTTTTCTCACAATAATAGACCTAATAATTATTACACAAAATTACAAAATCAATTTTCTCCCATAACTCGATTATTTGTTAACCAATTTTCAAAAATAAAATGTCATTTTGTTCAAAATAAAAGGCTTAATATTTTAGTAAATAATATAAATTTTGATACAATTAATATTTATGGAGATATAACGGATTGAAAAATAAACATGGCCACCATTTTGTAATTTTCGAAGGTATTTATGTCCTAATTTTTTGCTAATTTAAAAAATTTATTACCAAGCCGCTTACCAAATATTAATGTGATTCATTTATCCGAACTTGGGATATAAATAATTATATAAAAATAGCAAAATGGCGGACAGTGGGAGAACGAAGGAGAAATTGTCATTTTTCCTAAGGATATTTTTTGTTTAGTTTTACAAGTAGAATCTGAAAACGTATAGCCAGCCTACCATTTTAGAAACAATCTGTATATAACATAAAAATCATATTCTGATCTTAACAACCAACTTACGGTGCATATGTTTTAATGCGTGTATATATATATATACACGCACTATAAACTATATAGTATCGAGAAATGGTGATATTTAATGCCCTCTCAGATCTGATTTATAGGGGTGCGATTTCTTTTTATTGAGTCACTTAAAAAAAAAAAAGCGTTCATTATTTTACCTGCTACGACAAAAAAATTAGAAACCAAAATTAGAAAGGTAATTGCTTCAATTCCTGTTGAAATGTTCTATTGAACCATGGAGAATTTTACTGCGATACTTCAGGGATGTCTACACAGAAACGGAGCTCACGTGCAAGATGTGATCTTAAAAAGATGTTTAGCATTTATAATATTTATTATAAATTATAATTTATTATAAGATAAGTAAAAAATCATCAAAAGTAGCTGTTTTTCGGTTTAAATAACTTCTAATTTTAAAGAATGGATATATAAGTCTTCAATATTAATGTTTTTGTGAGTAAAAATTACAATTAATACAGTTTATTAGAAAAATAATTTGTTTGAAAAATAATAAAAGTTGGCAATAAACTTTTTTAAATATCTATAAACCGTTAAATTTAACATTCCTTAACTTTACACGAAAAATAAGAAAATACAAGTAAAAATAAGTTACAAAATACAAGTAAAAATACAAAATAATAAGTTTCTACAGCCAAATTTATATCAATATAATATAAAATTAACTTTATTGTTTATTTTATTTTTTTGATTATTTATTTTTTATAATTTAAAACGTAAAATAAATTTATAATAAAATGAACAATAAATAATTAATTAACTGTTTTACAAGTTTAAACATTAAATTAGTATTAATATCTTTTTCCATTATCATTAAGAGTGTTAAAGAAAAAAAACTGTATTTAAATCCACATAAGAATTTAAAAGAGAAAAAGAAAATAAAGCGTGTCCAATATTTTTTTTTTAAATTGGACACACAGGACGCACTTCAATCAACGGGTCCAAAAATTTATATGTAAATTATTCAAGAGCAAAAGAAATGAAAAATAGAAACAACTTTTACAAATCAGTTTATTGAGACCGAACACGAGAAGAGAAAATCAACCACAAATAATACTTACAAATCTGAACACATTTATATTTGAATGAAATATTATTACAAAAAAAAAAAATACATATATATCTGATTTTACATCCTAAAATTTAGGAATCCTAAATATTGTATGCATCATTAATAACGCGGCATTATAGCATGTCTAGTCAACTAACTGCAATATACTTTCACTTTTGTTTTTTTTTTTTGGTTTACACGCATTTTTTATATATTTTATTTTTATATATTGTGTATTATATCAAAAATATTCGTGAATAGAGAGATTTATATATGGAGTGATCAGGGAGATGTCCAAACTTAAGAGATTGATTGAAAACATCAAAGTTAATTAAAATAAAATATTTCAGGTTGGAAAATTCTCTATCTTGCTTCATTTTCCTTAGATCAACCATTTTGTTTTTTTTGTCAATAAAAAACAATTACATAATAAATAAATATTAGAATTCAAACTTTAAAAATTAAATACATGGTGGCTATTTTTTAATTTTATTTAATAAAAAATAGTTCCCTAAATATTTAATCTTATTGAATTATGTTTAATAAGATAAATTTTTGGGCTTTTTATTGTGAACAAAATGACACCCTCATTTGTTCAAATAGCTTATAAACAGCTGTAGTAATATAGCTGAAATTGTTAAAGTGGATCTTGGAAATTATGTAATCTGGTAGTTTTGTGTTTTTACTTACTAATAATAGAAAAATATTAATATTAGTTTTTTTTTGTGTTTGTTAGCGCAAGCGAAGATTTATTTATCCCCATTTCTTTAGTTGCAATTTTTTTTTAATTTTATTTAAAGTAGAAAATTCAATTTTATTTAATTTTTATAATCAAAAAAATATATTTTTCAAGTAATCATTTATAAATATAATCCAATGTTTTAACTGGACATAATTAAAAAATATTCTTTTACAATTGACAATAATTTACTGTGCTTTCTCTACAAATTCTCTTAATTTATCTTAAATATAAATTAATAACCAAGTATTTTAAAATATTGCATAATATAGATTACTGAAAGATGAAGTTCGTATGAGTAAAATATAAACTATTCGTAAATAGTTTGCCTTTTCGATGAGGATAATTTATGAAACAATTTAATTAAAAAAACTTGAACGTATTGATAATTATAGATATTTTTACTCATGATGTTAAAAATGGTGTTTGTTTAGATGTATTAAAAATATAGTCAAGGTTAACTGAATTATGTAGAATTAGGTTATTTAAAAATAGCAACGAATAATGTTTAAACGGTATCGATCAGATTGGAGAAGGAGAAAAACAACAAATTAGTTATACGTAGATAAATAACGTTTCTTTTTATTTATGACTTACAAAAAAAAGCGTAAAAAAAATCGGAATAAAACACAAAGGATATGTTACGGAACTGATATAGTCAGTGGATAAATTTAATATGAAATTGATTTTAAAAATTGAAAAAATTTTTATTTTATAATAGTCCAGAAATGTATTTTTAGTCGTTTTTGAGAAATCTGTGGTAAAAGTAAAAAAATTGTGATCAATAAACATACCATTTTATGTTTGGCGTAATATAACTGTGTAAAATGGGTTATAAACAGATAAAGGTTTAAAGGAAACTTGTAGAAAATTCGATTGTGGGTAAAATAATACGAAATAAGCCAACTGAAACTAAAAGCAAACGTAATAATTTCAAAGTTTATTAAAAACAAAGCAAAAGAATAAAATATTTTAGAAAAATACACCATCAAAATTAAAATAAAAAAAAGATTAAAAGTAAAAAATTAAATAAAACGACGTTGATGTTCATCAATGGATTGTATTGTTTTTGTAGAAGATCTTTGATAAACCCATCGGGTTGGTCTAGTGGTTAACGCGTCTTCCCAAATCAGCTGATTTGGAAAGTCGAGAGTTACAGCGTTCAAGTCCTAGTAAAGCCAGCTATTTTTACACGGATTTGAATACTAGATCGTGGATACCGGTGTTCTTTGGTGGTTGGGTTTTAATTAACCACACATCTCAGGAATGGTCGAACTGAGAATGTACAAGACTAACACTTCATTTACACTCATACATATCATCCTCATTCATCCTCTGAAGAATTATCTAAACGGTAGTTACCGGAGGCTAAACAGGAAAAGAAGATCTTTGATAATGACCTAAACGCAACCCTAAAAAAATGGAATTTTCGAAGAAAATTGCCGAAACACCTAAAATACAAATCTCATTTGAAAAAATAGAAGTGTAAAAGAAAATGGAAAAGAAGTAGAAATAAAATTTCCGGAAAATTAGTCATGGAATAATTTAAATGTCTAAAGTAAGCCAGAATATAAATGGGATATATAAGCGTCTATGTACCAAATTCAATCAAAATCACTTATCCATTCGAAAGTTATTAAGATTACTTTTTTTGGATTGCTGAATCATGTAACATCCAGAAATGCAAAAAAATCTATACACCATTTTTTGATTGATTACCATACTTTCCATCTTGCAGAATAGCTTTAAAGCGATGATACCAGAAAAATTAAAAAAATAAAATGAAAAAATAAGCTTAGAATGTTTAAAGAAAAAACTTTCAACCTCTAAAATTTAAATTATTTTTTTTAGATAGTACCAAAATAAAAATAAATTACTTAATTATTCTTTAATTTAGTATCAACAAGTGAAACTATAAATTTAGGAAAAAAGGAAATAATTTTAAAAATATATATATACATATGTTTATATATTTTTTTAAATCGTTTTTTGGAAGTTTATTATTATTTTTAAAGTTATTTCATTCTAATATTTCCGTACATTTTAACAGCTCGTAAAGTTGAGCTGTGATTGATTAATAAGTAGTTTAAAAATTCTAATTTTACGATTTTAATTTTTTTTTTTCAGGTTTTCTTTAAGAAAAATTTAATAAATGATATGAAAATTATTATTAATTGAAAAGTGAGGGTGAAATAATAATGATAATAATTTATTTTTATTTTCTAGTTATTAAGCTTTAAATATTAAATAGTAATAAAACACATTTAGTTTAATAACATATTTTTTTTAATAATATATAGTTTTTATCAAAATAAACAAGTACAAAACGAAAGGAATGAAATGTTGTAGAAATAACGAAGTTGAACCGCTAAATGTAAAAATAGAAAGAGAAAAGATTACGGAGGTAGAACAATTTTGTTATTTGGGAAAAAGAATTACTAAAGATGGCCGAAGCAGGAGCGATATAAAATGCCGAATAGCACAGGCAAAACGAGCCTTCAGTCACAAATATAATTTGTTTACATCAAAAATTAATTTAAACGTCAGGAAAAGATTTTTGAAAGTATATTTTTGGAGCGTAGCTTTATACGGAAGTGAAACTTGGACGATCGGAGTACCTGAGAAGAAAAGATTAGGAGCTTTTGAAATGCAGTGCTACAGGAGAATTTTAAAAATCAGATGGATGGATAAAGTGACAAATGAAGAGAGCGGCAAGTCGATGAAGATAGAAGCATTTAGAAAAAATATAGTTAAATGAAGAGACAGACTTATAGGCCACATATTAAGACATCCTGGAATAGTCACTTTAATATTGGAGGAACAGGTAGAAGGAATAAAATTGTGCAGGGAGGCAACTTTTGGAATATGTAAAACAAATTGTTAGAGATGTAGGATTTAGGGGGTATACCGAAATGAAACGACTAGCACTAGATAGGGAATCTTGGAGCTGCATCAAACCAGTCAAACGACTAAAGACAAAAAAAATATAGTTTTTAATATATTTTAATGGAAAAGTACGCGTAGTATGTTTTATGAATGATTCACTATATTCTATTTCGTAAAACCAGAAGCATAATTGAATCTATTATTTGTAATATGAATAACCAAATCGTGAACAAACTATATATATACATGAACCGTTTATAGCTTTTTTTTTCTGTTAATTAAATTTCAACACTGTAAATATTTAAATAATTTACGTAAACGAATTAAAAAAGAAAAAAAATAGTTGAGTTTCCAGATGAAATAAACCCTTTTTTAAAATAAATAAACAAATCTATGTAAGCAACACAAAAAAAAATAACCGAAGAACAAATTTACCTTAATTTAATTTAAAAACTAATATTAAATTGTATAATTTTTAGTATAGAAAATGAAAATTAAATTAAACAAAATCGTGTTCATTTTAAACAGGAAATCCTGTTTCAAAGGGGATATTTCAAACCATTTCATCCCCTAGAGAACGGAAGTACAAACTGGGGATAGTTCATGATGCTTACTGCCTGGTCTGTCTTTGCTTGCTTGTTTGCCAGCAAATTGTAGTCTAAATTTGAAATCTGTATTTTATATAGTTAGGGATAACTTGGTTTAGATAAGCTTTATTATTATTACAACAACAAACTTGTACGTAGATTACATTAATGCACTCCAATAGTCATATACGCAACATTAGTAAAGCGTATTTTTATAATAATTAAAAATTTTAATTAGTATTGATTTGATTTTTAAAAAATAGAAAAATAACTGATATTATAAAAGTGTTATAATTAACACAAGCTTAAATAAAATAAATAAGTTATTTCTTTACAATGTACATCAATAGCTGTGGTCATTAGCCCGATGGAAATTGGTAGCGAACAAAAAGATTCAAAGCTTGACCAGGATTCAAACCCGGGACCTTCGCACGAAATGAGACGACACTCTACCTACTAAGCCATGGAGGTGATAATAATAAATTTTATTTCTATATATATATTGTATGATTTACATATTTTCAATTGGTAAACGTTAGAAGATGAAATTAATTTGAGATAATATTTTTGTATTGAACAGCAGTAAAAGTTTATATTTTTATTAGTAAACAAATAAAAAAATAAAAAATAAAAATAGAACCCTGATATTTTCCAACATTCCAACACAAACGAAAAATGAAAATGAGTTTACTTTAAATACTGTTGCTATTAACGTTTTTACTTAAGGAGTATCTATTTTTACAACTGTTGATGAAGTTGTTCGTGAATGATGATGATTGCATCTGATAATTGTAAATAATTCGTAATTGAGTTAGGAATGGGAGTATTATGTTTGAATTCGATTTATTTTTTATTTTTTTTATTACTATTTATATTAGTAATAACTATATTTTATCAATATTGTTTTTTGTTCCGATTGGGTCGTATGATCCTGTTTCATGTAAGAATAACACGTGTATCATAATTATTCCTGTTATAATTTTTTCTATTCAAATAAAAAAATAACTTCCGCTGGTTTCCTTTCTGGGGCAGTGTAAATATGAAGAAACTAGAAAAGATCTTTCATATTCCACACAACAGTCATCTAATGCAAATTATATTCCGCAATAAAAGCTATTTCGGGATAAGGGCGTATTGCTTTTTACGCAGGTATGATTTTTTTTTACCACTCTTATAATTTACTCGTTCTTGGAGTTTGTATGTGAGATTCATGATACGGAACATTTCAGTCAAATTTTGAAGCACTTCCGCTTATCCATTCGCTCTGTAATTTAGCATACAGGTTTCCTCCTGAAGACAACACATTTTAGCAACATTTTTAAGTCGCTAAAAAGGGTTTAGTGAAAAAAAAAAGTCCCTTGAACTTATGCAACCTCGTTTACATGTATATTTTCTTAGTGAAAGAATTATCAATGTTTGTGAAATTGTCATTTCAATTGATTAAATTGAACGAAAGTATTTTTTCTACGGGTGAGGCAAAAATTCAAATTTCATATAACCGTTACGTTCAATATTTATGTCTCATGATATTTATGAGCTAGTAAATAAAAATCATTGCTCCTCTTCGATAATAAGTGAGAAGTGTGCATTTTCACGTCATAGATTAAATACGAAGATAAAAATTACCATAAAATTAAAAAAAAAAAAACCAAAAAGGTTCAATAACGTATAAAAAAAAAATAAAAAAAGTAATTTTTATACCAACAGAACTTGAACACGCGACCGCACAACGGTGAAAAAAATTTCCTGCAACTTTTGTTAAATTATGGCTGGAGTTTGGAAAAACGAAATTTCCTTTGGTGAATTGAGTGACATTACTGAGTGATTCAGTGTATGAACGCATGAGAGAAGTGAGACTAGAGACCTAAGATTTGTAATGTTTGATGTGTGTATGAGAATATACTGTAATATTTTAAGATATATGCACTTTTAAAGCTGTCTATACTCTTGTCTTCGGTATTGGAAATTGGAGGCATGAAAACTTCCCAAGATCGCTCAAACCTGTGCGCTAGCGCAGCTGTAAAGTATAAAATGAAGACTAAAAAGTAGAAAATAAAAAATATATAATTTTTTTTTTAAATCACTCTAAAATTAAATGCATTAAAAGGTTTTTTTTTGTCTTCAGTCATTTGACTGGTTTGATGCAGCTCTCCAAGATTCCCTATCTAGTGTTAGTCGTTTCATTTCAGTATACCCTCTACATCCTACATCCCTAACAATTTGTTTTACATATTCCAAACGTGGCCTGCCAACACAATTTTTTCCTTCTCCCTGTCCTTCCAATATTAAAGCGACTATTCCAGGATGCCTTAGTATGTGGCCTATAAGTCTGTAACTTCTTTTAACTATATTTTTGCAAAAGCTTCTTTCTTCATCTATTTGCCGCAATACCTCTTCATTTGTCACTTTATCCAACCATCTGATTTTTAACATTCTCCTATAGCACCATATTTCAAAAGCTTCTAATCTTTTCTTCTCAGATACTCCGATTGTCCAAGTTTCACTTCCATATAAAGCGACACTCCAAACATACACTTTCAAAAATCTTTTCCTGACATTTAAATTAATTTTTGATGTAAACAAATTATATTTCTTACTGAAGGCACATTTCGCTTGTGCTATTCGGCATTTTATGTCGCTCCTGCTTCGTCCATCTTTAGTAATTCTACTTTCCAAATAACAAAATTCTTCTACCTCCATAATCTATTCTCCTCCTATTTTCACATTCAGTGGTCCATCTTTGTTATTTCTACTACATTTCATTACTTTTGTTTTGTTCTTCTTTATTTTCATGCGATGGTTCTTGCGTAGGACTTCATCTATGCCGTTCATTGTTTCTTCTAAATCCTTTTTACTCTCGGCTAGAATTACTATACCATCAGCAAATCGTAGCATCTTTATCTTTTCACCTTGTACTGTTACTCCGAATCTAAATTGTTCTTTAACACCATTAACTGCTAGTTCTATGTAAAGATTAAAAAGTAACGGAGATAGGGAACATCCTTGTCGGACTCCCTTTCTTATTACGGCTTCTTTCTTATGTTCTTCGATTATTACTGTTGCTGTTTGGTTCCTGTACATGTTAGCAATTGTTCTTCTATCTCTGTATTTGAACCCTAATTTTTTTTAAATTCTGAACATTTTATTCCAGTCTACGTTATCGAATGCCTTTTCTAGGTCGATAAACGCCAAGTATGTTGGTTTGTTTTTCTTTAATCTTCCTTCTACTATTAATCTGAGGCCTAAAATTGCTTCCCTTGTCCCTATACTTTTCCTGAAACCAAATTGGTCTTCTCCTAACACTTCTTCCGCTCTCCTCTCAATTCTTCTGTATAGAATTCTAGTTAAGATTTTTGATGCATGACTAGTTAAACTAATTGTTCTGTATTCTTCACAGTTATCTGCCCCTGCTTTCTTTGGTATCATGACTATAACACTTTTTTTGAAGTCTGACGGAAATTCCCTTTTTTCATAAATATTACACACCAGTTTGTATAATCTATTAATCGGTTCCTCACCTGCACTGCGCAGTAATTCTATAGGTATTCCGTCTATTGCAGGAGCCTTTCTGCCATTTTAATCTTTTAATGCTCTCTTAAATTCAGATCTCATTAAAAGGTAAAAAATATTTTTAGGGCGGTATCTCTATATGGATTTAACAACAAGCTTTGATGATATGTAAGATTATGTGAGTCATAGCTTCAAATTAAATATGATGTCAATTTTTTCGTATGCGTGAAGAATGGCCTAAAGAGTAGGAAGCAAAGAGTTTTACTTTGTTATGAGCTACTCACTCTTTAGGCCATTTACCACGCATATGAAAGAATTGGCAAAAACATCGAATTTTTTATTTGAAGCTATGAGTTTCCTATAATCTTACATATCATCATCAAAGTTTGTTGTCAAATCCATTCTGAGATATACTGACATTATTTTTTACCTTTTAGTACGTTTAATTCAAAACCGATGTTTTAAAGTCTTTTTTTTACATATTTTTTTTTATTTTCTACTATTAGTGCGTTTAATATAAGAGTGGTTTTTGAAAAGTTGTTTTGTTTTAAAGAAATTATTTTTCCTGTTATTTTTTATTTATTTTATTATTATTTTGTGTTTATTTTTTTTTCCTGAGTAGGAGAAGGATATTTAACTCTTAAGCATTTAAATCTCTTGACTTATTTTGAAGCACTGGATTGATAGTTTTTAAGTCACACCATAGATTTACTGGCACTATTTGTTCTCGTATAATTAACATGGCCCAATGACAAGGTTTGAGGTATACCCATGAAACTCAAATCAAGAGTAAGGGAAATGACTGTGTGATAACAAAGGACAATTTAATTAGAGATGGAGTACAAATAACTCAACTCTAAGGATAATCAGGAGTTGTGCCATCCTGTCAACAATAACTTGATAAATTTAGGAATCTTTAACAAGATTGTTATTATAATATTATTATTATTTTATTATTTGTTAATGTACTTTTTTCCTTTTTTCACCTTTGAACACGTAAGATCATTTATTTGCGATTGTTTTTTTTTTTTTTTATTATTTCTTTCTACCCGCCCAGAACCTTATAATTGTTACAGATAACTCTTTCCTTCATTCTTCAGAAAGTCAGTTCTGTTGTTCTTGCGTTTTGGTGCTTCTTAGAACCTTTTATTTTCATCTTTTAATAATATCTTCCGTTAATTATAATTTCCGCCTCTTATAATTTCTTCAGTTATCTTCAGCTCTTTTAGTTCTTCTTGAACTTATAGGAACCATTTGTCTTTAGTTTTTCTTTTTACTTCGGAAGAAATAAAAAAAAATTGTTTAGTCAAACTAAATTACTCATTCTAAATAAATGGCAGTAAAATGCGATTCATCTTTTCTTTATCGTGTCTGTCTTTCAATTTTAGTATAAAGTTTGTTATTTAGAATTAAGTTCACCTTATTATTTTGAAATTTAGGACCTAAAATTTTTTCTTTTAATTTTCCTTTCTTTTCTTTCTAGATTGTCTAGTATCTTTTTTTTTGCACAGTTTTAGGGTTTCTACCGCATAGAATCCTGTGGAAACTTTTTTTATCACAGTTTTACTGTGATAAAACTGTGCCGAAATTTTAAGTCCCATGATAACGACTGTTTGTTGTATATGTTTTTCGTTAGCTGGAAATAATAATTGCATTTTATTAGCTTTAACTTTTAAAGAATTCCAACCGATGAATTTTCTGAGATATTTGAAATTATCCACTTTCTCTATTTTTCTATTATTTATACTAAGGAAATTCGGGTCAGTTTTTATCATCGGTCAAAATTTTCGTTTTTTCAAAAGCAATTTTTAGTCCCATTTTAGAAACTTGTTTTTTTAATTCTTTAATTTGTTGATCAATTTCTTTCCTGGTTTTATCTAATAATGCCATATCATTAGCAAAAGCTAAGCAATTAATCTTTAATCCTTTAGTTACCAGTCTTATTTTTGTCTAAATTTTTGTTCCATTCTGTAAATACCTTTTCAAGAGCACAGTTAAAAAGTAGTGGAGAAAGTCCATCTCCTTGTCTTACGACAGTTTTGATAGGAAAAGGATCAGATAATTCTCCCAGAAATTTTATTTTAGAGTATGTTTTATGTTGCTTTGATTAAAATTGCCGTTTTGTTATCTAGATCTAATTCTGTTAATTTTGAAAAAAGTGATCTTCTATCTACCGAATCGAATGCTTTTTTTGAAAATCAATAAAAGTTATCTGTTATATGTTCTATTTTGACATTTATAATAAATTATAATAATTATTTACTTTATTATTTATGTAATATTTTTTTAAATATTTTTTGACCAGTATAAATATATTTTTAACGGAAATTTTTTTTTTTTTTAATGAAAAAACGACCTTTTTTAGTGTAGGTTCCCGTATTCTAATAGTTCATGTTGTCCAGACTTAGAAATTGTTAACGTGTGGATGAATCCACACATTTAAACCTCCCAGAAGACCAAATTTAATCAATAGATTATTTATTGATAAGCATACTATCCAGTTCATCTCTTTTTGCTATGTTCTCGTTTCTTTCAAACCCTTATTCTCTGTCTTTTCTGTCTGTCTCTCTCTCTCTCTCTCTCTCTCTCTCTCACTCTCTCTCTCTCTCTCTCTCACTCTCTCTCTATCTCTCTCTCTCTCTCTCTCTCAATAATTAATGGTTATTTTAGTTGAACAAATAACATAGTTTTTATCAAGTTACTTTAAAACAACCATTGAAAAATGTTAATTTATTTTTTTTTATCTTACTTACTTTCTTAACGTCTACATCTTTAGCTTTCAACGTCGCAAACTATAAAAAATACTTAAAATTCGTTTTCTTTTCTATGTTTACTATTTGCTTCAATGGAAAAACTTACTTCATTAATTTTTAATAATTTATTACTGAACAGTAAACCGAAAATTATACAAAAACTTGATTTACAACTTTATCAATAGTAGTTAATAGTATACGTAAACAAAACAGTTGGATTCTTAAAAAAATTAACATTTTGCAAATATTTCCTTTTTCTACATTATTATCTTCGTTTGCCTTCTTTCCTTTTTGATATTAAATTATATATATTTCATTCATGTTAACCGATATACTAGTTGTCAATCAATATTTCTTGAAAATGTAATCCTATCATCTTTATAGAAACATTAAACTACAGAACGTTTACACAATAATTATCTTTCATTGTAGAGGATAACAGTACAAAAGCATATATGTGTGTGTGTGTATATATATATATATATATATATATATACAGAACAGAGAGATAGGTACGATATACAGAACTACAGAACAGAGAGTAATTCAGAAAAAATGTAACAAACTTTAATATCATGTTCTACTGAAAATAAAGTAAGAAACGTCATATAAGCATAGATTTGAAAACAGTTCGTTAGCGAGTGACGGCTGGAGAAATATTTCCCCTTGCTTTATGCGTCTTTGGTAAAATTAAACCAGACTGTAATTCTTGGGATCCAAACTGTGGTGTAAAATTAGTTATATATGAGATATGGCCTAAATGACTGCAAATAAAAAAGTTGTAGATCTGCATTTTAATAGCTCTCCAGAAATTTGGGGTAAAATACGAAAGAATTGTGTCGAAAAATATATTATTTTATGTTTCGCGTTAAACAGCCAATAAACACATAAAAGTTAGAAAAAAAATTTGAGAGAATTTGATGAAGAAATGTATATATATATTATAATAAGATCAATACAACGAACCAGGGTAACGTATTTATTCTAATTACGTAAGAAAGAGAAAATACGAGGGATATCTCTAAAAGAAAGACCGCTCAAAAATTACTCTCCTTAAGGTTGGCGAAACTGTGTCGTTCATGGCCACGCAAGTAATGTACACACTGTATTGTTATCTGTAAGTTGTCACGTTGTAGTACATTTGATTGTCTGCGAGTTATTGCATAATAAAATGAATAGGAAAATCGATGTTGCCGCCGACTGTGAAATAGATGGAATCGTTTTTTAAACCATCAAAACGTTAAGCCGGCTGAAATTCATAGGAAGTTGGTTGCTGTGTTCGGCGGTAATGTAATGAATGAAAAAAAACGCCCGAAAATGGGGTAAAAGGTTTAGAAATAACAGAATTAATGTGCATGATGAAGAACGTTCGAGGAGGCCCTCGATAATCACCAAGAACTTGTTGAAACGCGTCGATGATGAAATCAGAAAAGACAGTCGCTCAACGATTTCCTGATGTTTCAAGAGCTGGTATTGATCGCATTGTTCATGACCAATTACGCTTTACGAAGGTTTGTGCACGTTGGGTGTCTCACGTCTTAACGGAACATCACAAAAATCCAAGTGGAATCTGCTTTGGAATTTTTGATGCGCTACACAGAAAAAGGTGATCAGTTCTTTAATTCAACCGTTACCGGCGATGAAACATGGATTTCGTATTACACGCCAGAGGGAAGACGGTAATCAAGTGAATGGCGTCATCCTCAATCACCAACTAGACAAACAAAGGTCAAGCCACAGGAATTTGGACGCAAACTTATGGTCACAATTTTACGGGATCGGTTTGGGACACTGCTGTTTGATTTCATGCCACATGGAACGACTATATATGCAAAAACCTACTGAAAAACTCTTGGTAAGTTACGGTGGGCCATTCAAAATCGGTGACGTGGGCGGCTGACAGACGGCGTCGTCATGCTGCAGGATAATGCACGTCCACATTTTACGGGTCCGACAGGTGATATACTGAGAAATTTGGATTGGAAATTTACGATCACCCACCATATAGTCCGGACTTAGCTCCTTCTGATTACCATTTTATGGGAAAATTAAAAGAAGTTTTGAGTGGTAAGCAATTCGCGGGTACTATAAACTTAAAAATTCTGTTAATCGGTGGCTAAACGGACTGGCGGCAGAAGAATACGACGAGGGTATATTGAAGCTGGTGTATTACTACAATAAATGTCTTAATTCATGTGGCGATTACATACAGAAGTAATATAAGATATGTATTTAAGAGAAATATAAAAAATATTTATAACGTTTTCAGAATAAATTGTTTTTACAATGAAACTGTTTTTAATTTAGAGATAACCTCTAGTAATAAAAAAGAAGAATCCGGAAGGAACTACAAGAGATTCTTTTCTCAGAGTAAGAGACCCGTTTAACAATCTGTTCTTTGTAATACAGATAATGGTACTTTTGAAAGTTGTTATTCGACCAGAAATAATAAGAATTACCGGAATAAGAATTTATAGAAAAATTCTGGGCGCAGACGATGAAAATTATCACATTTTACCAATTAAAGGGATGAGGCGGGTAATGGTTGTGCAGGCCAGGGTCCGGCAGAGAGAGTTAGTAGTTCGGCAAGGTAGTGTTCGGCGCAGTCATGATAACAAGCGATAACAGTAAATAGATTCGCAAGCCCCAGCGAGGCGGTTGCGGTGACGGTGATATTAGTAAGCGTGTGGTATCAGCGAGTGAAGCGTACGTCACTAGTATTCCAGCGTGGGTAGTGGATGAATGTAGGATGTTGTTCCGCGAGATATTGGTAAGCGAGTTATTCGTGATTACGAAGTGAATATGACAAGTATTCTAAGTAATGACAAGTATTCTGTCTAATAGACAGTATTCTAATCATTCAAAAAGTGTACCGTAATTGTATTGTAAAGAGTAAAAGTAAAAATATTTGCAGAAATTGATTTGTATGAACTTTATACCCTATTATTGTTATCTTGTTAATGCAATATTTGGTTTTAGCGGTCATTATAACTTTTTTTATTAAATTGGAACGTATTCTGGTTTTTATAATTTAACTAATATTAACCAAATCTTGTGCTTTTTATTTAATTACAGTTTTGTATATTATTATTATTATATTTATTATTTTTATCTTTTATATTGTTTATATGCCTTTAGAATATTAAATATTATTTATGAGAATTTTTAGTGTTAGTCTCAATATCCTGGTCAACCGCGAACACGCGATAATTTATATATATATATATACACAGAGTGTCCCATATAAAACGCAACCCATCAATCACTCATCCATGAAATTTCAAAAGTCAAGCTTACTCCCCTACTCGTTACTGAAACGGACTCGTCCAACATCTGAACATCGCGGCGACGCAGTAGAACACTACCGATAGTAACAACAATGCAATCATAACGTTCAGTGTAGTGCTAGAGACAAGATGGTGTTTTCGCTAGATGAACGTGTTTTCTTTGTCGAGTCGTACTTCAGTATAAAAATCAGCGGTCGCAGTGCAAAAATTGTTTCGCCATAAGTACCCAGATAAACCAGCTTTTAACAAAACATCAGTATTAAGGTTATTCGCAAAATTTAGAGATACCGGTTCTGTTAATAACAAGGAACACAAAAGATCTGCGTCGGTGTTGACTACAGATACAGTCGCCGAAATCAAAGACCGATTACTCCCCTCGCCAAATAAATCGATCAGACATTTGTCTGCTGAAATTAATTTGTATAAATCGACTGTTCATCGGGCGACCAAACGATTATAATTACGACCTTATCGCATTCAAACGGTTCATCGACTTCTTGAGCCCGACAAAGAAAAACGGCTACAATATTGTCAACGGTTCCGTCGATTTCTGCGCGAGGGAATTAATGTTATGGATTCGTTATTTTTCACAGATGAAGCACAGTTTCATTCGGATGGCTACATAAACAGCCAAAACAGTAGAATTTTGAGTGCTGAAAATTCCCACGTTTATCACGAAAAACAATTACACCCGCAGAAGTCGGGCGTGTGGTGCGCGATATCGCGAAAGAAAATTATCGGTCCTACTTTTTTCGAGTACACCATTAATGCAGAACGATATCAGGATATTTTATTTCGGTTCATCGCACTCTTGGAAGAGGAAGACAGACACTGCCGGCTACAACATGACGGTGCGACATCGCACTACGCAGGTTCAACTTCTGATTTCGTCGAGGAATTCTTTGGTAATCGTGTTATCGGTCGAGGCTTGTGGTCACCAAGATCTCCAGATTTGACTGCGGCGGAGTTTTTTCTACGGGGTTACCTCATAGAAAAAGCCTACAGCAACAAACCACGAACACTTGAACAATTGAAAGTCAATATTGAATAAGCTGTATTAAATATCCAGCCACAAACTTTTAAAAAGTTGCAAGAAACGCTGTAAAAAGAATTGAAGCTTGTATTCAAGAAGATGGCGGCCACTTCCAACATTTACTCTAAATTTAAGGTAATGGATGGTAATAATAAAAGTTGCATTAAGATTTACAGATGCCTTTTTATTATTTCAATACCTACCAATATAAGGTTGGGTTGCGTTTTTATGGGACACTCTGTATATATATACATATGACTATATTTAAGTTTTATATCTCTGTCTATCTTTCATAGGAAGTTTTCAATTGATATACTCATTCTGCAAGAAAGGAAAGATAAATATAATTCTCAACTTTATTTTAAGAACATTATTTATTCAGGGAGGGATTTTTTAAAATTTTTTTATTGTTAAACTTATGTTAGTAATTAGAAATATATTCACGAATGAAGATCATTTTGTATATAAAATTTACATAAACACCCGGGTTAGATCCACTTATTTGAATACGTCATTTAATTAAAATATTTATAAAACCCTTTTGAATTGGTTGGCTCATTAAATTAATAGAAATTTAAAACATTACGAAAAACAACATACAACATAAAATATAGAGAACACTATCTCGTTACAGTTGACCTGGGGGATTATAATTAAACCAGGATTAATTCATTACAGATTAACATTAGGAAATAATAAATATTATTTACTTATTTCCTCATTTAAGGAAGTTAAATTTATTTTTATTTCATTTTTATACATTTAGAACTGTGTATCGGAGTAGCAAGGATATTTAGTGCTAGCTTTCCTATGAGTGCTTCATGTCCGCTCCCACTTCCATACCCTTCCGGCAGCATGACTGCCTTAACCCGTCACCCCCACATATCACGGGGATGAAAGAGCAATCTTTCTCACCCCTTCAATAGTTCAATCCGCTGTGCGCTTGGGCTTTTTCTTTTTCAGGTGAAACTCCAAGTACTACAAGGACAGCTAGAAGAAAGCGTGTTTGGCCGCACACCACCAGACCCCCCAAACCCTCCGTGGACCATTAAATTTTGTAGGGCTAGACCAGCAGCTGCATCAAGTCCAAATTTATATATAATAGGTGGGCGTCTTATTCAAAATTGTCACCACCCCGGCGCACGGGCGTTCGAAAAACAACCTGCGTTATGTATATCTCTCCTGCCTGCCCTTACGGCGGGCAGACATCTAACCCTTAATAGAGGTATACCGCGCTCAGACTAGTAAATCCCAATCTATTTTCTACTGACTGAGATAGCTCTGGGACGCAACGCCCCAGAGCAATCCATCCAATCACATTTCCTTAATTCAAACCAAGTTAAATTGAAGTGAATTAAGTAAATGACAAAGTGTAAGCCCAAAAATCGCCTCCGAAGTACTCTCCTAAGGAGAGGACGCCCACCTAAATAAAGGATTTCAGCCCACTATAGGCTGAAATGGAGTGCGTCATGGAAGATAAGCTTATTAGCACATCGTTCCATCGGGCCCCTACCGACAAACCCTCCATTGGATCGGAACGCAATCCAAACTTCACAAAACGAATAAACGCCAACCATTATTAATAACCGCCAGTCCATTAGAATCACCCAGCAGCAAAGGACGAAAGTCCGTATACTGCGAAAAGTAGGAGGGTATTGCACCCTCCGACATCCTTGCGTTCCGTTCCGAGTGCTTCATGATCTTGTATCAATTTTAATACTGGCGTCACCTCGATAATATCCCTGGTTATTATTTAACTTACATATGCTAAATTTTTTTTTCAGTGTTCCATTGTTGAATAGTTATTTTAAGAAAAACTGTAAAAACCTCTTTTGAAACTAAGTGAAAAAAAAAAAAATAAGTATCCGCCATATTGGTAACAGTTATCGTAGCTAATAGTTTTTTACATCAAATTTTATCTTCAAAGACCTTTTAAAACTATGTTTCACAATCCTAAACTTTATATTTAATATTTTTAGATTGCCTATTTCGCGTTCATTTAATTTTGGTAGTCTTATGCCTATCAATTTTCTATTTTGAGGTCTAATATCTCAAAACGATTATTTTTAGATAAAATTATTCTCAAGATTTAATTTTTTTTTATGTGTAATTGAGATGCTGGTGTGTCACAAAATAATGAATGTCAGATGTCAAGACCGTGTAAAATTGAAGAATCAAAGAGAATAGGAGAGATAAGGAAAATGCTAAATGCAATTCAAAATAGGAAAAGGAACTGGCTAGGATATCGTATGAGAAGAATGTATTTATTAGTGGATGCGATAGAATGCTTGGTAAATGGAAGAAAATGAAGAGATTTCAAATGATGGATGGGATTATGGAAAAGAGAAAATATTCGGAAACATAGAGGTTAGCAATGGATAGAACAACGTGGAGAGCAGCAGCCGTGGCAGGACCTGCCCTAATGGTAGAGCACTAAGAATTAATAAATGAATGAATCTGTAATTATTTATGAAAATTATTTAAGGATCCCATACTTTGGTAATAGATTTATTTAGATTTCATTTAAAATCTCAAGGTATTGGTTTGCTTGGCATTTCTCCCGCCACCACCCAATTCGGTCGCCCTAAAGCATAAGACCGAATGTCTGTGCCACAAACGATAACTGAGCCTCGAAGAGTTTAGCGACCAGTTTCCTAACATTACTCCTAGAGCTTATCTAACAGAGTGAGCGGACTAAGCGTGGTGCCATACACCATCGGCTTACGTGTCTCAACCGCTCAGTTGTCATATATTTGCTAAAGTGGCAAGGCACACCCCGTCAACTACTAAAAATATATATGACATTCATAATAAAATTTATTTCGTCTAGGAAGCAATTCGCTGCCACGCCTAGGTCGCTGAATGCCATCCCGTACCTGTCCACCATTTTACAGCGCTTGGAGTCATAATAATTGGCTGGTGGTCAGCCATACTCAGAATTAGCATCCCACGGCAATGCGGTAAGAGTTTTTCCATTAAACTGACTACGGATGCCGGTTGAACAAAGCAACCGCATCTAGGAACCCCCACACGGTCCGACAATGCGGCTCTCGCCACATTGACTATCCGCTTGTGAGTGGCCAGTTTTCCCCTTCACCTCTAAGTTCGCGGGTGGCCCGGTCTCTGGCTCCCCCAAGAGCAGGGCAGTCAAACATCAGGTGTTCATTTGACTGGACTTCCCCGCAGACGCACTGCTCATCAGCTGCCAGGCGGAGAGGAAAAATCTCGGGACAAAAAAAATCTAAATCTCAAGGTAGAAAACTACAATTATAACCTAATAATTTTAATTTATATAATAAATTAACCAAACCAAACATAATAAAATACCCTGCTGAATTGAAGCAGACCAATATAATGCCGTCTATTGTTTCATTGCAGACGGGATAAATTAATTTTTTTCGATTTTTTTTACCTGTTCCACTTTTATGACTTCATGTAAAGTACAGCACCAGACGGATAAGAGGAACCATTCAGAGTGATTTTTATTAGAGTAATGATGATATTCACTATATAATTTTTGTTTAATAGAATGAAGATGTTACGTGTAGGGTTAATATCAACTGTATTTTGTTGGGCATTTCATTCTGATGTAAAAACTCTAAATTCATTGAAGAGGGGAACGTGAAGCTATGATCCTTAATTTCCCATAAATTTTTAGCGTAGGATACTTATAACCTTTTTAAGGTTATTATGTGTCATTTTTTGGTAATGACTTTTCAACTTACATGAGGTCGCTTACAACGGTTAGGTTTATATTACTGAATACAGACTTTCATCCGGAGGTCCCGGGTTCAAATCCCGGTCAGGCATGGCATTTTCACACACGCTACAAATCATTCATCTCATCCTCTGAAACAATACCTAACGATGGTCCCGGAGGTTAAACAAAACAAAAAAAAAACTCAGACTAAAATTTTGTAAATGAAATATATGTGTATATACTTTTTTTGTATTAAATTTTTTAAGTAAAAGTTATGTTATATCCGCCAAAATTTTTTTGGGAAAAAATGTATTCTGTCACCTAATCTTGTAACATTCTAAATACTGAAGCTGAAGTTTTTAATTTTTTACTTTTTCAATTGTTATTATTCATTAAAACTGTTCTTCACGACGTAGATTTATGTAGATAAAGTAGCCTTTATTTTAAAACAACCAGAAACAAGTGAAGTAGCCCAATAATGAGCTTGTTTAAAAGATCTAAGTGTAAACCTATAAAATTTATCTTACAGACACAATCCTAGTTATTTTACAATCACCGTGACTGTGAATCTAATTTATCTAAAAGAAGTAAAAATACTAATGATTAACTAAAATAAAATTTAGACATGAATTTTAGTAGTAATGGTAAGAATAAAAAAAAACTTATTTTAATGAGATTCTAGATAAATCAAGAATTCAGTTTGACCCTCACTATAATCATGGAAATATTTAAAAGCTTCATTATTCTTCCTTGATAAAACAAAATTTTCTGGTTCTTTAATTTGTAGTTGTTGATAAGAAGAGTTATTCCAGTAAAATTTTGAAAGAAAATATCGCACAACATTTCATAAATCATAGAATTTAATAATTATATAAAAGCTTTTTTTTACTACCTTGTACGAAGTAAAGAAAGTATTGTGATCGCAAAAAATTTCGGTTTCATGATTTCAACGGAAATATTCTTTTTCCATCCCTGAATCCATTTTGACTAGTTTCGGCGTGACGTCTGTACGTACATATGTATCTCGCATAACTTAAAAACGATTAGTCTTCAGATGTTGAAATTTTGGAATTAGGGCTGTTGTATAATATGTAGCTGTGCACATCCCCTTTTGATTGTAATCGACTAAACCAAAAGTGTTGAAAAAAGCCCAAAATGCAAAAAAAATCGATTTTGGACTTTTTCTTAACTGCAGTAATAAGCCCTCATTGAGAGTTTTTCAATTATATATCATAAGTAGTACTTATTTTCATTGGTTCCAGAGTTATAGCCAAATAAAATTTTAATTAATGAAATATTTGGGTTTTAGGCGAAGGCATATCGGTTCGAATCAGACTTCATCTCCTATTTTTTTTAGATTTTTTTTTAAATTTAAAAATATTGATTTTCCAATAATTATTAACCTCTCATTGTAAAAAATCCTTTACAATGAATAATAATTCAATAATAAAAAAAATGAAGAAATATCAAAAGTTTTTGATATTTGTTGAAATAAAATTTTATATACTTTTCACTTAAAAAAAAAATGTTTAAACGTAATTTAATAGTCGTATAAGGAAATCGTGTGTTTTCCATATCAGATTTTTAAATTTATAACATAAAGGTTGAAAGTTTGAATTTTTAGAAAAACTATAAGCTCATAAAAATCTTTTAATGAAAAGCATAGGTAATTAACTTCTCTTAGTTTTGGATTTGAAGAAACCTTTCGAAAAGTAATAGGAAAAAAATTATAGAACAAAGAGAAAACAAAAATATCTTTGAAAAAATACGTAAATTTCTGGCAAAGTTATTTATATCAATTTTGAACTAACAGAATATCAAAACGTCAAAAAATACAAAAATCTAGGAGAAGATTTTTTTCATGATAGCAATTTTTTTGTGTTATCATATATATACTAGAATCCCAGTCGCAGCTTCGCCCGCTCTATTTAGTTACTTGCGTTTCCCGTTGCGGTCAATTTGTTGTTTTTAGCCAAGAAACCGGAAGCAGTTTCATTCAGTCTTGTCGCACATACAGTAAGAACGGCAATGTTTGAGCCGCCGCACTATAGACCATCGTAACCTTTAAAGATCAAAATTAAAAGAAAAACAAACCAAAAGTGGTTATTTAGATGTTTATCTGAAGAGTATTTGGAAGTCCAAAACCAGTGAATGTCTCGTTTATTATAGATGGAATGTAGAAAATTTGCAATCATTTTTCAAAACATTTTTACCCTTCTTCATCCCGTTCAAGGTCGAATTTCAGAAAATCTAGAAATTAATTTTTAAATATTCACATGAATAGTACTCACACTAAAATCTTTTTTTCTTTTTTTTCACCCTACCCCTCGGGCCAGATCGACAACAAAGCAAAGCACAGCCCAGGGGATTGTCTACTCAAACGGACCTCCCCGTCTGCCGGCAATATGTCTAGTCCAACAGTTCAGGTCGCCGGTTAGATCTATTCATTGCTCGCCTATAACTCTTACAGCGAGGTATCCAAGAACGACATAGTCGGTCTTGGATCGACATAGTCAAGACCGACTATGTCGTTCTTGGACCCCATCTCAGAAGCCGGGACACGGTCTTCACGTCAATGCCACTAGTGAGACCACCCAGTGTACGGCACTCACACCGGGTTCCAGTCTTTTTCATGAAAGGATGAGGGACTCCCAGCGCCTTATCACTGCTATCCATCCGTGCAAGCACAGACGAATGGCAGCTCCGCAGGGGGCTGTCCCTCAACCCCTCGCATCTCCATCCTCCTTGGCTTTATGCTGGAGTATCCGTGTCACAAAATCAGTTAATAAAAATCATGTTGAAGTCATCCTTATTTTTTACCGATAAATTCAAAAAATACCAGTTACAAAAAAAATCAAAAATCCATTTTAAACCAAACTCGGTATTTCGAAATTTGTTTTTAGATAATCACATGAAGATTATACGGACCAATAATCAAGCTGATATCTTCATTTATTAGCGAGAAATTCAAGAAATTTTAAATCTATTTTTACTCCATTTTAACCCTTTAAAGTCTATATTTAAAAAATATTCTTTCTTAGTGAGCACTTTTACCGTAAAATTTACCTTCAAGGGTTTTTTCTAAGCGCTGATCATGAATCACTAACCACATGTTATTTTATATATTATATATATATATATATGAAATTTTATGTGGGTGCGCGCGCAAATACGTACTCACACACACACACCCACACAAACATATAATATAGATTTTTGTATGTTGTAATTCTTATTATACATTCATATCGTTTATTGTACATATTTCTTTCATTTTCTTTGAATACTGTTTATCTTATCTACTTCATTTTTATTTTTTATTATCATATTACTCACATTTTTCCCTTCTCATAATATAAAATCTCCCCCTTTTCATGATATATTATAAAAAAAAAAGAACAGAAGAGAAAAAAAAATTCCCAACGGTACGGTAACCGCACTAAAAGTTTCTAACGTTCAACCAAACGAATCCACTGCGTACATAAAGAACTCCTTCTAGTCCATCTCAATACAACCAGACTGAACCGAACCGACCCGATCTAAACTGATGTGAGGTCACGTGATTTTAAGAAAACACGTGATCAGAAAACCAATGAAATATTCTTTAACGTTCCCTATAAAAAGACCACATACACTTATATATTCTGTAGTATTTTAGTGTTAAGTTACTATCTAACTTGGAACTGAAACAGGGTTTCGTTTCGTTTTTATCAGCAGTAAAAGAAATAATTCCGTAAAGTTTATTTTAACATTATATTCTTTCATAAAATTCTATATATTTTTAGTTCTTAATTATATTATTTTAATAAATTATAAATTTTATTGTTCTTTGACAACTATTACGATATATCAAATATTTAATAAATAGTTAATTCTTAATCCCCAAAAAGTTATAATAAAAATTTTTGAATTTTCAAAAATTATTGATGAGCAACAGATTTTGAATCAATGTTATTGTCAAATACAATCAATATTAGAAGAACTGTTACGGTTGTTTTTTATTGAATGAATTTAAGAATTTTTAAACAAACCATAATTCTATTGGTATTGTAAAAAAATAAAAATGAATTAACAAACTTTTCTTTAATAAGTATTTTTGAAAAACTTCAGTAGTTTTTAAAAAATTGTAAGTTTTTAAAAATTCTTGGAAAAAGGTTGTCAAACTTTCAAGGTTTAAAAGATTTTTATTTCAAATAGGCCGTACGGTTTTTAAATATTATTGACGTAATAATGTTATATTTAGAATAAAATTACGAGAAAGATATTTAGTAAAAAAATTGAGATCCATTTGGATTTCTTTATCAAATTATATTTTTACATTAAAAAAATTGTACGATGTTAAAATTATAATTAAGAAAAGAAAGAAATCTTTTTATAAAAGATTTTTGTTCCCAGTTAATAACTTGGCCAAATGACTTTCTATTAACGAGATGCACAACATTTAGAGCGTAATTGCTAAAAAAACAAATTTTACTAAAAAAATTTGTTTCATTTGTCCACCTTACCTGTGGAAGGCTATTTGTCCAGATCATTTGTCCACCTTGTGGCAAGCCAAATAGGATGAAACAGATAGTGGGCTTTATACACATGATCTCTCTCCAAATATTGTTGGTTTGCGGGACGCCTCTTGGGTGCACTCTAATAAATATGTGACGCAATTTCTTCCCGGCCAAGGTGCTGTTAGGGACAGACTGTAGAAATTCGGGCTGGTAGATTCTAGGATGTGTTCTGTGTGGACAATTGAAGGACACTTACCATGTCCTTTATGAGTGCTCGAACTAGGAGTTAATGCGTGCGGAGACCATCTGTCGGCCTGATCTTATCGGGTCGGCGTTGGATTTCTGTGTAAACTGGAGGAGCCAGGCCGAATCGGTAATAGTGGAAAGGTTTATAATGTACTTAGCAAAGGAAAGGATTGCTTTAGGGATCTACAGCCTTGCTTGGATTTATCTTTTATTGTTATAGTTGATGTTTTGTTTTACAAATTATGTTTTTGATGTTGTTCTTCTCCTTTGTTTTATTTTGTTTCAATGTTATTCTGTTATTATTGTTACTTGTATTATCCTTGTATTGACCATCTTATTGTTCTTGTAGCTTGTTCAATTCCTTTGTTTAGTTAGAACTTTTCAGTCTTGCTTAAGACTCGGTGTGATGTATTTTGTTTTAAGTTCATTAACACTAGTAGTACACTAATGGGAATGTCATGGCATTCGCATCGGTGGCATCCTGGCCGAGGCGGACTGGAATATGTCAAAAACCGAGATTTCGAAGATGACCTCCGGTAAGGAGGTCATAAGGACTCGGAACGAGCGGGGTGACCAGGGTGTCTTCTCGTACGGGTCAGGATAACACCTTAATTATGGAACATTTTTTTTTTAATCACAGCCACGATTTGAAAAATAAATAAAATATCATAAATTATTTAAAAAAATTTAACAAATCGTTGAAAATTCTTGAGTCGTTTTTTTTTAAAGTTCTAGTTTCGTTTATATTAATATTAGATAAAATTCATTTTTAATTTTAAAAACTGAAATTTAAAAAAAAATATCTTAAGTGCAGGTTCCATTCAAGAATTTGGATTTTTAGAGCATAAAGGTTTATTGGAATAATTATTTACTACAATAATTTGGGCCGATCTGTGTAATATTATTTATCAAGAATAAAAAAATTATAGTTTACTAAAAAACATTCTGTCGCAGTAAATGCGTCAGAAGGGCAGATCGTTTTAGTTAATGAAGAAAGGAAACTGATTTTCCTTTAAAAAGAAATAAAAAAAAATTACGTTATGACTTTTGAAAATAATATTGCTATCGGTGTAACCCAAATCTGATTTTGGCTACAAACTTAATGGACCATTAGAAAACCCTCTCGTACCTGGTAATGCTTGCAAAAATCTAATTTTGGCTTTCTCACTTGTCACCCTTCAAGTTACCATATGAAGATCTTAAAAAACCTTAAATACGTACCCAAAAACCCAGTCTTTTGCCTCTAACACCGGTTTGTGTGAACCCATTGGGTAGAAAATCATGAGAGTCTTATTTTTACTAGGTTTACATCAACCTACCAAATTTCGCAAAATAATTTAAAACTGCGCCGAGTAGAATAAAAACAACTTTTTTTAAATTCTAATTTCAGTTTTTGTGAACCGATTTGCTCGGTTCAAACCAATAGCGCTCTATCTCTAACTAGTTTACATCATTTTTTCTCATAGGTATTACATCCACATTGAGAATCCAAAATTCTCTAGCACCCATCAAAAGTTTTAAACTTACCATCTGTTAAAAATAATAATTACTATTGTTGTTTTTAAACATGGCATATCCTATTTCTGAGTTGAAACTTACATTTTACATGAGAGCAGTTAAAACGCATATTTAATCATACTTGGAAGTATTTCTATTAAAATTACTTTCAAAAAAATTACAATTGTATCTATATAGTTACGTAGCAACAATAGTGATAGATAGCGTATTCAATTGATGTTGGGTTAAGTTGAGAACAGGTGATATATGTTGTAGTCTCAGTCTATAAAGATTTCAATACCTCAGCACAAAATGAAGAAAAGCCAAAAACTGCAACGTTGCATTAAAAACCTTACAATTTGTTATTAAACCTAGATCAGCCAGATCAAACCCGTTTAATTTCCATATTTCTTTCTTTCAATACGTTGCTCAGATCGGGAGATATGACAAAATATTAATGACAAATGTGGCATTTTTTTTTTAAAGTGGAATATTTTGGTTCAGAAAAATCGAAGAGAGACATACAAAAAAAAAGGAATTAAAGCTAAAGCCTTAAACTTTTAAAGGATTTTAATGTAGTTTACTGGAAAAATTTTGTTTTCCCCCTGTGCACCCGATCAAATACGAAGAAAAATTTTCAAATTTTTAAAACTTTTCTCCTCACTGATTTTTTTTTAATTTTATGATTTTTAAATCTAAAGTATACTGTCAAAAAGTAGAGTATTCAAGCTTTAATTGTTTTTTTTTTTTTTACTCGTATCTAAGCTTCTTGGTTGCAAAGTTAAAATAACTTGAATACAATCATTTTTTATCACAAAAATGCAGGTGTCCCTTTAATTCTTTGTACTAGTACAGTAGGTATTTAATTTTAGTTTTAAATATCAGGAAAACAAAATTTTTACCTTCTTCTTTTTCAATCAGCCATCGCCTTTCTAGATCGCCTCAACTCCCCTAATTTTCTGTGGGCATTCCACCGCCCCCCATTGTTCACTTTGAGAACGAATTTTTTTACATCATTTCACAATTTTCGTCAAAACTGGATAAGATTAATGTCCGGTAGAGTGGAAGAAAATATTTTATATGTACATACACAAATGTATATAAACATTACCAGGGCGCAGTAGCAATTTCCAAGTTCTTTGGAAACTGCTCTTTTAAAAAAAAAATTATAGGTACCATGATGCCCCCTCATTGATGGATTCATAAATCAAGCCAAAGCTGGGATATATATAGCCAAATATTTGTGGTAAATTTCAACTGTCAGATTTTCAAGATATGAAGCAAAAATAGTTGAGAAATAATCTTGAATAAGTTAAATAATATAATAAATATGTTCATCGTACTAAATTTACTACGACTACTATACAAAAAAAAAAAAATTGTGAAAAGTATCTCTTCATCTTTTTTTAATTCTCTCTAAAATTTAATTCCATCTATAATCAAAATATAAAATTTTTTTTAAACCATTTTCAAGGGGTCTATGTAGAGATATTAATTAAAATATAAGTAAACACACGTACGTTCATAATAAATTTTCCTGAAATATCTAAAATTTTATGTATTTTTTAGATTAAGAAATTTCTTGAAACATAATCTCTTCAATACCCAACATTTTATACAAAATACATATACCAAGCCGGCCTCCGAAGCGCGAGTGATAGCGTCTCGAACTTTCATCCGGAGATCCCGGGTTCGAATCCCGGTCAGGCATGGCATTTTCACACACAATACAAATCATTCTTCTCATCCTCTGAAGATGGTCTCTGATGATGGTCTCGGAGGTTAAAAAAAAATACATATACCAAAATTTTTGGCCGGTAGCTATAGTTTTCCTTTTTAACTACTATAGTACAGCAGCAATAGAGATATAGCCGGAAAAGTACAGATTAATATGAACATAAAGCATCTTGAATTTTTTAAAATTATCATTGTATTTAGAATTATAAGAAATTTAATTTCATTTTATATATTCAAGTTTAAAAAAACAGACCATCGGGTGACCGGGTAGGCGGTGACGCTCGACGTATTGTCTATGCGGCCGTCCTATGGAGCGACACAACTTGTGGCGAAGCAACTTGTGTCGCATAAAGATGGGTGGCTGTGCCACCCATCTTCGCCGACAAGTTGTTGGCAGACGGTCGGGTGCGTATAGGATGGGTGGCCTGCAGAGTAGTGCGGCGATCCCTGAAGGACCGCTGTTTCCGCTGCTGACGTCCGGGACACAGGGAAAAAGCGTGTTGTGGTGGCACGAACCGTACCGGTCACTGTTTTAACTGTAGGGAGGTTGGCCAAATCAGGAAGGACTGTCGCCTGGAGGCCAGATGTTCTTCCTGTAATTTGTATGGACACGCCGCTGAAGGCCACGGTTGCAAAATTACTCATGCGGCATGAGAATCGGCTGCTGCTGCACTTGGATACCACGCGGTTCCGGTTTGGAATAGCTCCGTCCGGAAGGGGTGGGATGTTCCGGTGTCTCACTTTCGATGATCGGGCGGGGATTCCTTCCTGAGCCGCCGGGGGAAAAATTAAGATCGTAGTCCCGGTGGAGGATTTCTTCGGGAGTTCCTCATTTGAGGTGAGGCAACATAAAGACCGGAGTCCCGGTGAGGATACCCTCTCGGGGGTCTCCTTATTTGAGGCATGGCAAGAACAGACCGAGTCCCGGCTGCCTGGGTGGGGCCTTGGGAACGGCATAGCCGGGCCCACGGTTATTGCCCAGGTGGTTTGAGGCAATGGCACTCCCAAAACTGAGTTTTTGTTTGAATGCGTGTCCAACTCTGGGGCGGCGGGGCAAATAAAGAAGAAAAAATGTTTATAAAAAAGGTGACTACAATAATCACTAAATAAAGAACCGTCAATAGAAAGTACGTTATGTTACTTTTACTCGAACCGATACATAATATTATTAATTTTCAACTCCTTGATTACAAAATACGCCTTGACATATTCAGTGCATCAAGGAATTTGAGGATGTGTAAGAAAGCTTTATTCCCTAAATAAGAAACTTTTAATTTTGTTTTTCACAAATAAAAAAACCAAGATTAGCTCCCTTTTATTAGCTTTAAACTAGAATACGGGGAATTTTCATTCTAATTTACGAAAACGGAACGTAAATGGCATTCTGGGAGCAAATGAGATGCTTTCATGGTCATTTTTCGATCAGAACTGTGATAAAATCTCCTGAAAATGACTAGTAGAGGAATTTCTGCCGTGTTATTTATTCTGTATAGATAGGACTAAAATTAGAAAGATTAAGATCTAATAATTTGGATACTGTAGAAAGAACGTCAAATTCTTTAAATATTTGGTGTTATCATTATGTATACTCTATATAGAAGTTAGAACGTACCACATCCTTACTTCCGTAGGGGAAGGCACCCCCAATTTGAGACGATCTCGGTCGCTAGACCACTCCCTCCATTCGTAACCCTGATGGGCATTACCGGGGATAGTCTTTTAGACCCTCTAAACCTGATAACACAACAGTCATTAGTTGCTCTCTGTCAGGATGCCACCGATATAGAAGACTCGGCAGTGAATTTACACATCCTACTCTCGCCTTTGTTTGGGCTTTTCCAACCACGATCAACTGTAAAACATGTAACCCGCAACTATCAGATTAACCGCTTAACGGAAACACTATCCCCGCGCCTTCCGAAGTTTCATTAAAATATTCTTCCTATACCTAACTTCAATTATAGTATGCACTCTGATCATTACTTGATTGACTCTTTAAACGCCAAAAATATTATCCTCAATTCAATAAAACAAAAAGTGTTGATCGCAACAATGACAATTTTGTCCTACAATTTAATTTATTCAAATTCCTGTTGATTTACTTAAAAATCAAGAAACAGATTCACAAAAAAATGGAAATATACCCAATTTCTCTCTCTGCTTTGGTCAACTTCCGGAAGCGAGGTCAATGCATACACTCTCCCGCATAGGGGCACCATCACAGATTTCTCCACATATCCATTCTCATCCTAACAGGTAATATCTTAGTTAACCGGTTCAATATCTTGATGCCAAAACGCCTATCTTGGCGAAGTAAGCACCAAGGCGGCACCATAGCCACCTGGGTTGCTATTCTATCTATACATCTACAACAGCATCAGACCCTGTCAACTATTATATGCAGGGCTAAGAATCCAAGAATGCCAGCAACTATTTTCCATTCCAGTAGGCACCGCAAAATTATAATTTTGAAGCTT